>NW_028270139.1:146351606-146656606 GCF_037043375.1 Chiloscyllium plagiosum
TCACATCCTCTCCTCTCTCCCTTCTCTCCTCCTCCCCTCTACATCCTCTCCTCTCCTCTCCTCGTCTCTCCTCTCCCTCACATCCTCTCCTCTCCCTCACATCCTCTTCCTCTCCTCTCCTTCACATCCCTCACCTCTCCTCTCCTCTCCTCTCCTCTCCCTCACATCCTCTCCTCTACCTCTCCTCTCCCTCACATCCTCTCCTCTCTCTCTCTCTCTCCTCTCTCCTCTCTCTCTCCTCTCCCTCACATCCTCTCCTCTCCTCTCCTCTCCCTCACATCCTCTCCTCTCCTCCCTCACATCCTCTCCTCTCCTCTCCCTCACATCCTCTCCTCTCCCCTCACATCCTCTCCTCTCCTCTCCTCTCCCCTCACATCCTCTCCTCTCTCCTCTCCTCTCCTCTCCTCTCCTCACATCCTCTCCTCTCCTCTCCTCACATCTCTCCTCTCCCTCACATCCTCTCCTCTCCTCTCCTCTCCCTCACATCCTCCTCCCTCTCCTCTCCTCTCCTCTCCCTCACATTCCTCTCCTCTCCTCTCCTACTCCTCTCTCCCTCACATCCTCTCCTCTCCTCTCGGCTCCTCTCCTCTCCTCTCCTCTCCTCACATCCTCTCCTCTCCTCTCCTCTCCTCTCCTCTCTTCTCCTCACACCTCTCCTCTCCTCTCCTCTCCCTCACATCTCTCTCCTCTCCTCTCCCTCACATCCTCTCCTCTCCTCTCCTCTCCTCTCCCTCACATCCTCTCCTCTCCTCTCCTCTCCTCTCCCTCACATCCTCTCCTCTCCTCTCCCTCACATCTCTCCTCTCCTCTCCTCTCCTCTCCCTCACATCCTCTCCTCTCCTCTCCTCTCCTCTCCTCACATCCTCTCCTCTCCCTCACATCCTCTCCTCTCCTCTCCCTCACATCCTCTCCTCTCCTCTCCTCTCCTCTCCTCTCCCTCACATCCTCTCCTCTCCCTCACATCCTCTCCTCTCCTCTCCTCTCCCTCACATCCTCTCCTCTCTCCTCTCCCTCACATCTCCTCCTCTCCTCTCCTCTCCCTCACATCCTCTCCTCTCCTCTCCTCTCCCTCCACATCCTCTCCTCTCCTCTCCTCTCCCTCACATCCTCTCCTCTCCTCTCCTCTCCCTCACATCCTCTCCTCTCCTCTCCTCTCCTCTCCCTCTCCTCTCCTCTCCTCTCCTCTCCTCTCCTCTCCTCTCCTCTCCTCTCCTCTCCCTCACATCCTCTCCTCTCCTCTCCTCTCCTCTCCCTCACATCCTCTCCTCTCCTCTCCTCTCCCTCACATCCTCTCCTCTCCTCTCCTCTCCCCTCACATCCTCTCCTCTCCTCTCCTCTCCCTCACATCCTCTCCTCTCCTCTCCTCTCCCTCACATCCTCTCCTCTCCTCTCCTCTCCCTCACATCCTCTCCTCTCCTCTCCTCTCCCTCACATCCTCTCCTCTCCTCTCCTCTCCCTCACATCCTCTCCTCTCCTCTCCTCTCCCTCACATCCTCTCCTCTCCTCTCCTCTCCCTCACATCCTCTCCTCTCCTCTCCTCTCCCCTCACATCCTCTCCTCTCCTCTCCTCTCCCTCACATGCTCTCCTCTCCTCTCCTCTCCCTCACATCCTCTCCTCTCCTCTCCTCTCCCTCACATCCTCTCCTCTCCTCTCCTCTCCTCTCCTCTCCTCTCCCTCCTCTCCTCTCCCTCACATACTCTCCTCTCCTCTCCTCTCCTCTCCCTCACATCCTCTCCTCTCCTCTCCTCTCCCTCACATCCTCTCCTCTCCTCTCCTCTCCCTCACATCCTCTCCTCTCCTCTCCTCTCCTCTCCCTCACATCCTCTCCTCTCCTCTCCCTCACATCCTCTCCTCTCCTCTCCCTCACATCCTCTCCTCTCCTCTCCTCTCCCTCACCCTCACATCCTCTCCTCCTCTCCTCCTCCTCTCCTCTCCCTCACATCCTCTCCTCTCCTCTCCCTCACATCCTCTCCTCTCCTCTCCTCTCCCTCACATCCTCTCCTCTCCTCTCCCTCACCCTCACATCCTCTCCTCTCCTCTCCTCTCCTCTCCCTCACATCCTCTCCCTCACATCCTCTCCTCTCCTCTCCTCCTCTCTCCCCTTCCCTCCCCCTCACCCTCCCTCCTCCCTCCCCCTCACCCTCCCTCCTCCCTCCCCCTCACCCTCCCTCCCCCCTCCCCCTCACCCTCCCACCTCCCTCCCCCCTCCCCCTCCCTCCTCCCTCCCCCTCACCCTCCCTCCTCCTCCCCCTCACCCTCCCTCCTCCTCTCCACTCCCTCCCACTCCCTCCTCCTCTCCACTCCCTCCCACTCCCTCCCACTCCCTCCCACTCCCTCCCACTCCCTCCCACTCCTCCCACTCCCTCCCACTCCCTCCCTCCCTCTCTCCTCCCTCCCTCCCTCTCCCTCTCTCTCCCTCTCTCTCCCTCCCTCCCCCTCCCTCCCTCCCTCTCCCTCCCTCCCTCTCCCTCCCTCCCTCTCCCTCCCTCCCTCCCCCTCCCTCCCTCCCTCCCTCCCTCTCCCTCCCTCCCTCTCCCTCCCTCTCCCTCCCTCCCTCTCCCTCTCCATCCCTCCCTCCCTCTCCCTCTCCATCCCTCCCTCCCTCCCTCTCTCCTCGCCCTCCCTCTCTCCCCCTCGCCCTCTCTCCCCTCCCACTCCCTCTCCCCTCCCACTCCCTCTCCCCCTCTCTGCTCCCTCCCCCTCTCTGCTCCCTCCCCCTCTCTACCTCCCTCCACGTCTCTACTCTCTCCCCCTCCCCACTCCCTCCCCACTCCTCCCACTCCCTTCTCCTCTGCACTCCCAGCTCCTCCCTCCCACCTCCCACTCCCACCCCCACTCCCTCCCCCACTCCCTCTCTCTCTCTCTCTCTCCCTCCCCCTCCCCTCCCTCTCTCTCCCTCCCTCCCTCTCTCTCCCTCCCTCTCCCTCCCTCCCTCCCTCCCTCTCCCCCTCCCCCTCCCTCCCCCTCCCTCCCTCACCCCTCCCCCTCCCTCCCTCCCCCCTCCCCCTCCCTCCCTCCCTCCATCCCCTTGTCTCTCCTGCCTGAAGAATGTCTTTCTCTGCTCTTAAAATGTTGTCCGATTCCTACAAGTATGCCAATCTAGTTAGAACGCTCCCTAACAATATGAGTGATTCTCTCTGCAAGGATATTTATCCTGGTCCTGTTCAGGTGTAGGCTGTCTGGCTTGTACAATTCTCAGGTTCTATAAATCTGACTTACCAATCTGCAGTTTCCTGTCACTCGTGAAATTGCTCAATTCTCCTATTTCTAAGCTCACTTGCACTGGGATTGGGAGTAATTGAGAGACTATCTCCTACCTAGCTCCCTTGTATTTGCATTCAGAACCTCACTCCACTCCCATCCAAATCATCTGTAGCCACAACCTCTGGTTGATTCCTATTCCCCAGAAGAATGTGTTGCAGTCACTATTTAACATTAATGCCCTGGTGAGATGCAGTCTTAATAGGTGAAGATCACCAAAATGCCTGTCTGATGCCCTGAATCCTCCTATCACTTTTTTTCCATTCAATTACGGGGTGAGGGCCTCTAGCTTTTCTTGCCCATCCCTAATTGGACAGAGGGTAGTTAACAGTCAACTACATTACTATGTGTCTGGAGTCACGCATAGGCCAGATCAGGTAAGGATAGCAGTTTCCTTCCCTGAAGGACATTAGTGAAACAGACAATCTTTCCAACAATCGACAATGGATTAATGGTCATGAGCTGACCTAGCCTGAGTACCCCCTTTTGTCGCTGTCAATTTTAGAACCATAGAAATGTACAACAGGTCATGTGGTCAATATTGTAAAACAAAGGACTGTAGATGCTGGAGATTTGAAGTAAATATAAACTGAAATTTCTGGAGAAGCTCAGCAGTTCTGTCAGCACCTGTGAAGTAAAACAGTAAACATTTTGAGTCCAGTGACCTTCAGAACTGTTCTTGAAGAACCCAATGTGTTTTTAGGACAATAATTGCATAGGTGCCTTTAGACTAGGTTTTAATTCCACATTCCTGATAGCTTGGGCCTCTGGGTTACTAGTCCAGTGACATTCCCTCTATGACACTACCTCTTACTAGGGGTAATAGTTCTTTCTGGGGACTATCCAGGTCCCTCGTAATGCAATAATCCTCAATTAAATGTATGTCATGCATTGATATATATTGAGTTCTGATTAACCCTAGTGGAAGTAGATTTTCAATCAGGAAATTCCCCATTGTCCTACACTTTCCCTCAGCCAACCAAATTTGGTTGCAACTTAACAATTTTCCTTGGATTCTGTGGGCTCTGAGGTCAAAGTGGCCAGTCTAATTGTAAGGTCTAAGTTGTGCTTTAATTCTCAAATAAAGGGAACAAGCACAGTAAAGATTAAAACTTGGTTAATAGTCCCGAATATTGTGGAGGTCTGAGAGAAGAAGATTAGATTAGATTACTTTTTTTTTAGATTAGATTACTTACAATGTGGAAACAGGCCCTTTGGCCCAACAAGTCCACACCGCCCCGGCGAAGCGCAACCCACCCATACTCCTACATTTACCCCTTACCTAACACTACGGGCAATTTAGCATGGTCAATTCACCTGACCTGCGCATCTTTGGACTGTGGGAGGAAACCGGAGCACACCCACGCAGACACTGGGAGAACGTGTAAATTCCACACAGTCAGTCGCCTGAGGCGGGAATTGAACCCGAGTCTCTGGCGCTGTGAGGCAGCAGTGCTAACCACTGTGCCACCATGCCGCCCAAAGGTAGAGAGTGACTTAATTGTGACATATAAGGTAATCAGAGGCTGAGATAGGGTGGACAATGAGAGCCTATTTCCTCAGATGATGATGGCTAGCATGAGGGGGCGTAGCTTTAAATTGAGGGGTGATAGATATAGGGCAGATGTCAGAGGTAGTTTTTTTACTCTGCACGGAATGCACTGCCTACAACAGTGGTAGACTCACCAACTTTAAGGGCATTTAAGTGGTCATTGGATAAACGTATTATTGAGTACAGTAGTTGGGAGCTCATGTTGTGGCTGTACAGGACATTGGTTAGGCCACTGTTGGAATATTGCATGCAATTCTAGTCTCCTTCCTATCGGAAAGATGTTGTGAAACTTGAAAGGGTTCAGGAAAGATTTACAAGAATGTTGCCAGGGTTGGAGATTTGAGCTATAGGGAGAGGCTGAACAGACAGGGGCTGAGGGGTGACCTTATAGACGTTTACGAAATTATGAAGGGTATGGATAGGGTAAATAAGCAAAAATCTTTTCCCTGGGGTCAGGGAATCCAGAACTAGAACGCGCGTAGGTTTAGGGTGAGAGGGGAAAGATATAAAAGAGACCTACGGGGCAACGTTTTCACACAGAGGGTGGTACGTGTATGGAATGAGCTGCCAGACGAAGTGGTGGAGGCTGGTAGAATTGCAATATTTAAGAGGCATTTGGATGGGTATATGAATAGGAAGGGTTTGGAGGGACATGGGCCGGGTGCTGGCAGGTGAGACTAGATTGGGTTGGGATATCTCGTCGGCATGGATGGGTTGGACTGAAGGGTGTGTTTCCATACTGTACATCTCTATGATTCTCTGACTCCACATGGATGAAATTGGAATAGTGTAGGATAGATAGGCTTCAGATTGGTTCCACAGTCCGGTGCAACATTGAGGGTTGAATGGCCTGTACTGCATGGTAATGTTCTATGTTCTGCAGATCTCTCATCAGTGATGTACCTTTTCACTAAAGACTATATGGTGATGGAGTTAGTGAGACAGAAGGCAGTGAAACAGTATGTTATAGGCTACAGTGTATAGAAATTTAATACAGAAGTGTGTAATATAGTTGGTAGAGAGTCCATCGCAAGAATGTACTTTTTCTTTTCCTAGAATTATAAATGTTGTTATTTCTACTTCAGAATCCAATGTTTAATTCCATCTGTTAGAATAAACTATTTAAGTACAGGTGGTTCTGGGATAATGTGTTTTTCGGCAGCGCAATTTGGGGGTAATAACATCACTGAAGAATTAGGGAACGGTATTTTGCAGAACATTTACTTTCATTGGCAATATCGCAATTCCAATGGGCATTGGCTCACATGCTTCGTTCTGTGCATGTATCGATGTGCGTGCCGAAATCTCCGCTGTTCTGTATATGTGCAATGTTGGTGCCAGTCTTCGCCGTTATGTGCATACACCGTGTCAGCGTTGAAGTCTCTGTGCCGTTCTGCGCGTACACAGTAGGAGCTCCAGTCTTCATGCCCTTCTGTGAATGCGCTGATGTCAGAGCTGCTTTCTTTGGGAGGTACTGTGCACAGAGCAGCTTTCTTATATTTTTAAAATGTATTATGTAAAATTTAGTTTTGTTTTGTTAATAAATAGGATTTCAACTTTAATTCAGGCTGTTCTGTACTTTGCATTAGACTTTTGGGTGATTTTTGAGTGATCGTGAGTGATTTTTTTGCTGGTCTACCCCAATCTCACTTTTCCCATAGGCCCAATTATTTGTGTTAAGTGATTTTCTGTTGAGGGAGGTTTTGCTGGAACATAACTACGGTGTTATAGGAGAACTACCTGTATGATATCTATTGTTAGAACCTTCACTGATTTTTCATTTTGTATACTTGCTTTTATCAATTTCAGTTTGAGGGTGTGAATTGAGAACTCTGACTTGAAAATGACCTTTTGAACTGAGGGCAGCAGCTTGTCTTTAAAGGAAAGAAGAATAGACAAGATATTTGTTTGAGAGACTAGGCCTAAAAGTTAATTGCATGGTGATATTTGATCAAAAGATTCTACAGACCTTTGACATCAGGGGAGTACAATATACTTCAGCAGAGAGTACATGTTGTCATTAACAAGGTCAGGAAGAGACCTGCTCCAGCAGATGACAAATATTGAATGGTAACTGGGATCTCCTGGGAAGATGATCAGGAGAGACCAAAGTTTTGAACTGGACTTTGGACTCTGTTTTCTGGAATGAGTTCGGCTGTTATGTTACAGCATGGATATTTGCAAGTTCCTTGCCTAGCCTCCAATTATCTGCTGTTGGAAGTTAAGAGAATTGAACCTAAGGGTAAGCATTACAGGCTTTCTCTGAGGGAATTGAAAGGGTGGCTGTATTTGACATCTTCAGAATGTCAACCAAGAAACAATTATCTTTGCCTGTTGAACATGAAAACCACTTAATTTCAAATCTGGCCAGATTACTTTCCTTTCATTTTAGTTATCCCTCAACTGCATGTTTGTTATAAATGATAGCATAGTCTAAGTAAATGTTAAAATCATATTTTAATGAAATAATACCACTAAGGGGTTTCTAAGTTTGCTGAATTAAACTACTGTATTAAGACAGGTGCTGAATGTCTTCATCAGCATCATCATTACTTTCAGCTGCAGTTCTGCATGCAGGATTACAACAAAAGAAAATATTTAGTGCAGAAGTGGATGGCTGAGGTTCATTGGCCTCAGACTGTTTCTTGAATTGGCTTAAAAAAAGGAATCTATTTTCTGCTGCTTTGCCATCTTCATTCATGAATAAGCTGTTCATAGGGTGCCAGATAAAACTTTATGCCATGAACTGCTATCCTGCTGCGTTCTGCATTGTAGTAATCGTCTAAGAGCTACAACTGCTTCTCAACTTCTCTCAGGATAGAAGACAAAAGAAGTGGAAAGTTCTCATGGTGTTGCATCCTGGACGTCGTCTTCATCTTGAGCTTCAATTGCCCCCACAAGTTGTTATCGATCAGTCTCCGCTGCTTCAAGTCCAACTTGCTTTACAAGAACAAGACAATGTTATTTGATTGCTGGAAGCTCCTCTGATAGTTCAATGCCTTTAAAAACGTGAAGAAAATCTGAGAGAAGCTTCTGCCAAACTGCATGCAAGCAGTCCTTCCTGACATCACCCCAGGTCTCTACAATGATGTGAATAGCATTCTTAATATTAAAGCCAACCCCTCAGTGGCTGCAATCAGCTTCCTGAACGTGCACCTTAAATAATAAGCTTTAAAAAAACTGCTGTTGCACCTTGGTCCATGGGTTGAATGAGCAAAGTTGTGTTCAGACATGAAGTAGCACTGTTTTCCAAAAACTCACCAGTGGCTTGGTGCATTGTCCAGAATGAGAATCTTGAAATCCAAATCTTTTCTGCTTAAGAATTGCATTGACAAATGTGTTGTTATAGAAGAAAGTGCTGCATATTTAATACTCTTTAAAAAAAATGTGCATTGGCAGCTGCCTGTGAATATGTTCTGTGACTGTGCAGCATGGTAAGCAAAGTGCAAAAATAAAACTTGCACTCTGTCAAGCCAGGTTTCACTCTGGGACCTGATTTCAGATATTACCAATAACTGGGATTTTTACAAGATTAAACTAATATAAATGTAAGTTTGGATTCTTGAAATTCTCAATTAAATGCATGGGTTTGTCTTCGTTTTTTTTAAAAAGCTGACTACAAACAGAATGATATCCATAATTAAGTGAGGGGAAATCATGGAGAGCTTCTAGGGGAACTTAAAACCCCTCCTACTCAGGAATTGGAGGAGAAATTTGCAGACTCTGACTTTTATTTTCAGTCTGTGTTGAAAAGTTACTCTAGAGAGAAGCAAGTGTGAAACTCCAAAGTGCAGAGAAATTTGTTTTGTGCTAGTAGCATTCTTAAGAAAAGGAGTTTAAAGTAATGAAATTATTGAATAATGCAGCAGAGATACCTAAGAATTAAATGAAGGTAGAATCTGAGTTAGCTGCCATGTCTTCCTCTAATATTTGTTTTATTTAGAGATTCCAGAGATATTCTTGTTTCCAGTACAATTTCAATATGTTTAAAACAGTTAAAAGCTCAATCAATTGAGTGGTTTGATTTCCAACCACATGAATTTTCATTTGCATTCATTATTTACATGGAGGATCAATACTTAATATAGTGTAAGAGGAGAATGATAAGTGTCAGAAGGAAGCAATACAAAGAGAAAATGAGAAAGCAACTTAAAGTGAAATTGTACAGTGACTACAGATGTTTTTATTGTATTACTATGCTGTACTCACTAACTTTGAGAAATCATTTTACTTTGAAACAGCATTTCAAATGCTGAACCAAATAATAGCTGAACTTTCAGTATCATTTAATATGGCTCAGTTGATTTGATTCCTACTAATTTGTTTCTGTATTTTTGTGATAAAACTAATGTCAATAAGTTTGATTGATTCAGAAATAAGTGGCCAGATATTCTAACCTAAAGCCTAGCAACTACTATTTTGACTCAGCTGACATACAATAAAAACATGTTCTAATAGTGTGAAGTTTCTCCATTACTAGACTGTAATCATTTACTGCTCAATTCATGTTCCTGGAATTGATTTCTTTTCTCATAATGAAATTGTGTTGGAGGTTAAATGATGGAGCTTTTCTATGGAAGGAGATATTATTTGCTTTTTAAAGAAGGTAGAATTCAGCATTTATAATTCATCTAGTAATTGAATTGCCAAAAACTATTTGGTTAATTATTTTTAATCACAACCTTTTCAGATAGTTTAATTCTGTTTGTAAATACCGGTGTTTCTTCAAATAAGACATTCGTCAAAACACTTTTGATATTTACCATTTACAAAGCATTTATGTGCGTAAATCATGTGCAGGTTGTGGGAGAATGGCAGATTGTTATTTTGATAGGAAGAGCCAATCCTTTCAAGTGGAAAAAACAATGTAAGTGCATCACAGCTATTAATGGAATCGATTTGGAAAGTTGCATGGTCAGGTCAATAGTTGTTAGGGCAAGGATTTGGAATAGGTCAGTAGTTTCCAACCATTTCAGTATTAAAGCACACATCAATGAAACAAACAATTCCATAACACACCCACTTTTATTCAGCTGAATTGATTGCTCATAAAACATTACACTTTACTTGCAATAACTACAGTTGTGCCCTATTAGGGTGCAATATAGTTCCCACAACAAGCTTTTTAAAAAAAAGACCGTAAGCAGTATTGTTTCAAATCCACTGTCAAGATAACCAGTTTGACAGAGCACAAACATAATCTGCTCAACTCAATTATTTATAACTCTACATGAACAATGGATTCGACCAAACACAATATTAAGTTGTAATTTATAAGGTTAGTGGGCACAGAGCCTTTTGATCAGGGGAGGAGTTGATGAGAGGTCCACCTGCAAATCTTGCTTCGCTGACAAGTGCTCCCTCCTGTTACTTTTTATATCCACCACTCTTGACCTTGCTAGCTTGCAGAGGTATGTTGTCACAAATAGAATGACTACACATTAGCCTGCTCTGAATCATTGGCTGACTGAGATACATAAATAGCCAATACACACAAGACACTTCTCCAAACTTTGCCTTCATAGGGCAGTCTATCCATTGCTGTGTGTATTCCTCTTAAGATCTGCTTTTATGATGAAGCAGAAGACTGGACTAAATGGATTGTGTATCTATGTTTGTTGAGGAGAATTACAATTTGAATTTCTTTTGCAGTGCTTTTGAAATATTTGAATCTTCTAGGCTTTGTATCTTCACAGCTGCATGGCTGCTGATGATGCAGTGGTAACATCTCAAGTGAACCCCCTTTCTGTTATTTCTTGCCAAAGGTCTGGTTTTGACCTGAAACTTTTGAAGTTGATCTGTGATGGTCAAGATCATCATATTTGTTCCCTGCATTTTAATATTCAGCTGTTCAGATGGCTGAAGATGTCGGTGAGCCAAATAATCAACTAGAATCTTTGTAAGGCAATTCATGCATTGCTGTAAATCCTGTCAGTTTTCTCTGGAACTTAACTCCACAGAGGCTGGTATCCCTTCAACAAATCACTCTTTATTTACAGCTGGAGCACCCTTGACATTGATCTAGTTCTCAGAGTGAACAGAACGTCTGATACCTCAAGTTTTACTAAACAGTACAAGTTACAAACACTTATGAACAGCCATATACAAGCCACAGCAATTTACAGGGGAAAGGGGCAGCACAGGCCAGACACCAAACCCCACTGTTCAACCAGTTTTCAGGGAAATGATTATCTCCAATCCCACTTTTCAGTCATCACAACAGTAACAGTGACAAATATATCCAAGACAGTCCAAACAAATGAAAACCAGGAAGCTTAAACAACAAACCTTCAATATTCAGGATATGCAACACCAGGATTTGATGCCATACTCACCTTTGTAGGTGACTGTGCTGAGGACGGCCTACCCTCCTTCCGGTTCTCTGTCCAACCCCACATACCATCTGGGCCACCTCCAGAATAGCTCATTTCTGCTCCCCGGGACGAGGGCAGCCCACAACCCTTCTGGATCTCAGCCTGCCCCTAATGCGCCTTCTGGCTCTCGGCAGCTCTGACACGCCACCTCTAGGACAGCCCCTCCCAATTACCTCTTCTCGGGATGACAGCATTCAGAATAGCCTACCCAACTTCCGGCTCTCGGGGTGGCAGCTTTCAGGCTGACCTGAGCGCCAACGTGCTCATAGTATGGCCTGCCAGACCCAGGGACATACAAGACAGTGGAAGCGATAAATCCGACAAGCAACAAGACAGAGTGAATTATCAATAAACAGAATCCTTCATGATACATAGTCAATTACCTTAAACAATTCTCTTCAGAACGCAGAGTCCATTCCGGTATGAAGAGTCCATTGCTAAAAACAGACCGAAGGCAGGGTCCCCTCCTGAAGGCAGCAAATGCACACCCCACAGCATAGACACAGTTTTTCCAGTCTCCATAGATGCCGAAGGGCCTGTACTGCATTGTATTCTTTTATGTTCTATGTTCTATGCCTGGTCTATCCACAGAAAACCATGTCCACTCACAGGAATACAGTTCAGTGTAAAAGGATGCCGTTAACTCACAGTCAGGATCCAGTCCAGGCTGCAGCAAATGCTGACCTCCCAGTACACACACCGGTGTTCAAGTCTCCATAGAGGCCAGGCATACCCTCAAAAAGTTCATCTGAAAAGGTACATTCTCACAGGGAACTTAGTCCAAACACCAAAAAGGGAAATCACCTGCAAAACAAAAAGTGAAAACCAGAGTGCAAGGGCTAACCCCTGCCACAAAATCAGCTTAATCCTTTTCTCAAAAGAGAGAGAGAGAAAAAGGAATACTAGTTAACAAACTGGCTTTGTAGATCCGCCAGTTCAGGAATCATGTTTCTCTAAAAAACCCACAAACCAACAGCAGCAGTACACACTGGTCAATCCCCTGACATAAATGGAGAGCCCTTGACACTGATCCAGCTTCCTCAGAGCCAGCTCTTAAAGTGAACAGAGCCTCTGACACTCCTGCTTATTTTTTTAAACAAGCAGTGAAGTTTAAATGCAAACAATTAAATTCCATTTCCCTGTATACAGCTATTAACAAGGGAGAGGAGCAGCAAAGCCATACCCCAAACCCCACTGTTCAACCAGTTTCCAGGGAAATGAGGAAAAACCTCAAATCCCACTTTCAGTCATCACAAGAATAGCATTGACAAATACATACAATACAGTCCAATTGGATAAGAAACGATGCATAGAACAAAGACATCTCCCTCCCTCCCCCCCAGCAAACCATGCATCAGCAAGCCATGCATCCCTCCCACCTTACGGCCACTCTAAGGCAGCCCACCCCACGCTTGCCCTGGTACCTTCCTGGGGTAACAGCGCTTTGGACAGCCTACTTGCCTTCTGGTTCTTAGTATGACTGGCATCAGAGTAGTCTACCCACCTTCTGGCTCTTGGTCTGCCCCTACATACCATCTGGCTCTTGCCCACTCCGACACGCCAACCGGCTTGTGGACTGCCCTGACCACCTCTAGGACAGCCTGTACTGATAGCCCTTTCTCAGGGGGACAGGGTTCAGAACAGCCTAACCATCTTCCGGCACGCAGGTAGGCCAACCCAATGCCAGCGCCCAATCTTCTGGTTTTTAGGACGCCCGACCCACCCTCCGGTCTCTGAGTGACAGCCTTCAGGACGTCCTATGAGCCTCCCATGGCACAGTAAGGCTTGCCAGACCCAGGGGGACACAGGCAGAGCAGGTGATAATTGACTGTCTTTGTTGTTTGAGTTTATCATCAGAGCCCCTTCTGGTAGTGTTCATTACCATAAACATTTCTTTTCAAAAGGTAGAGTCCATTCCCAGGAAAAGAGTCCACTCCAGAGTGCATTATTGCAAATGGAGTCTACTCCAAACTGCAGAGTCTGTTGCTAAAAACAAAGTCCACAACCTACAGCAGAGCCCACTCCTGAAGGCAGCAAATGCACACCCCACAGGTGTTCAGTCTCCATAGGGGCCTGAACAGACAACCAAGCCCATTCACAGGAACACAGTACATTGTTAAGGTGCAGTTAACTGATAGGGGTTTGGTCCACTCCCAAAGGCAGAGTCCACCCCCTGAAGTCTAGGACGCAGCAAATGCTCACCTCCCAGCCCACACACTGGTGTTCAGTCTTTTACTGAGGCCTAGTCCACTGACAGAGGGCCAGGTTGACCCACAGAAACAGCTCATCTGGAAAGGTGCACTCTCACAGGGGCTCAGCCCAAATATAAAAAAAAACCCAAACAAAAGAAAGAAAATCAGAGTGCAAGGGCTATGTCCTGCCACAAAATCAGCATAGTCCTTGTCCCAAAATAAAAGAAAAACACGGGCTGTAACCAGCCAGTGAAACAACAGTTCCCTAATGAGAGTGGAGTTACACCTGAAAAACTGACTCTATAGATCAGGCAATTTAGGAATCAGGTTTCCCAAAAAGCAAAAACCAATAGCAGCGGTAACACTGGCGTGTGGCCAACTAGCCAGCTAGCTCAGAGTCAGTCCCTTTCCTGCCACTGTTCCAGCTTCCTCAGAGCCAGCTCTCAAAGTGAACAGAATGTCTCACACTCCTATTTTATTTACAAACATTTGACAGTAACAACTTTATAGAGAGAAACAGCAAAGCCAGACCTCAAAACCCACTTTGTCATCACAAACATAGCAGTAATGAATACATACAAGACAGTCTAATTAGATAAACAGTGCAAGAATATAGATCCCCTCCTGCCTCCTGCAGCAACCCACTCGTCCCTCCCACCTTCCGGCCATTCTAAGGCATCCCACTCTTATGTCCCTTCTAGCTCTCTAGCCACCATTCCGGCCACCTTTAGGAGAGCCCACCCTGGAACCTGCCTTAGGTGACGGTGCTGAGGAAGGCCTATCTGCCTTCCGGCTCTCAGTCCACTCCTACATACCATCTGACAGCGCATCAGGATGGGTGACAATCTGGTCTGTGGACTACCCTAACGCTTTCTGGCCACCTGTAGGACAGCCTGACCCCTCCCTGGGATGACGGCGCACAGGGCAGCCCACAAACCTTCTGTATCTCAGCCTGCCCCTATGCACCTTCTGGCTCTCGGCTGCTCCGACACTTTCCGGCCATCTCTAGGACAGCCCATCCCAATGACCCCTTCTCGGGATGACAGTGCTCGGATCGGCCTACTCATCTTTTAGCTCTTAGAGCGACTGGCATTGGGGCAGCCCGGCCACCTTCGGCGTACGCACTATCCAGCTCTCGGGACGACCTATCAGCCTCCCAGCTCTCAGCAAGGCCTGCCAGACCCAGGGGGACACAAAACAGTGCAGATGATAAACCAGACAAGCAACAACAACACAGTCAGTTACCAACAGAGTCCTTTCTTGTACACATAGTCCATTACCATAAACAGTTCTCGTCAAAATGCAAAGTTAATTCCCAGGAATAGAGTCCAATCCAGTATGCAGAATGCATTGTCAGAGAGAAGAGCCCACAACCAAAGGCAGAGTCCACTCCACTATACAGAGTCCATTCATGAAGGCAGCAAATACACACACCACAGCGCGAGCGTACACACACACGCACGCGCACACGTGTTTAGTCTCTAGTGAGGCATAGTTTATCCACAGAGAACCAGGCCCACTCACAGGAACATGGTACATTCTGAAGGTGCAGTTAACTCACAGGGACTTGGTCCATTCCGGACGGCAAAATCCACTCCTGAATTCCAGGACACAGCAAATGCTCACCTCCCAACTCTCAGTCTTTACAGAGGCCTAGTCCGCTGACAAAGGGCCAGGCTTACTCACAGAAACAGCTCATCTGGAAAAAGTGCACTTTCACAAAGGGACTTGGCCCAAACACCAAAAAGTGAAAACACGTACAAAAACAAAAAGGGCAAGGCCTAAACCCTGCCACACAAAAAAAAAATCAGCATTGTCCTTTTCCCAAAGAGAAAAGAGTAACTCACAGGCTGCAACCACCCAGTAAAATAGCAGTTCCCTCATGAGAGCTGAGTTACACCTGAAACACATTGATTGTGTGGATCTGGCAGGTTAGAAATCAGTCCTCTGTTAAAAAAAAAGGAATACCTGTTAACAAAACTGGCTTTGTAAACCAGCCAGTTTAGGAATCAGGCTCTTTAAAAAAAAGGCAGAAACCAACAGCAGCAGTAACACACTGATTGTGGCCCAGCCAGCCCAGAGTCAGTTCCCTAAACTGAGGATACTCAATCTCTTATCTAAATCTCTGTTATAGAGTCATAGAGATATACAGCACGGAAACAGACGCTTCAGTCCAACCTGTCCATACTGACCAGGTATCCCAACCCAATCAAGTCCCAACTGCCAGCACCTGGCCCATATCCATCCAAACCCTTCCTATTCATATACCCATCCAAATGCCTTTTAAACGTTGCAATTGTATTAGCCTCCACCACTTCCTCTGGCAGCTCATTCCATACATGTACCACCCTCTGCGTGAAAACGTTTTATATCTTTCCCCTCTTACCTTAAACCTATGCTCGCTCGTCTGGACTTCCCCCCCCAACCCAGGGAAAAGATTTTGCTTATTTATCCTATCCATGCCCCTCATAATTTTGTAAGCCTCTATAAGGTCACCCCTCAGCCTCTGATACTCTAGGGAAAACAGCCCCAGCCTGTTCAGCCTCTCCCTATAGCTCAAACCCTCCAATCCTGGCAACATCCTTATAAATCTTTTCTGAACCCTTTCAAGTTTCACCACACCTTTCCGATAGGAAGACCAGAATTGCACGCAATATTCAGTGGCCTAACCAAATGTCCTGTACAGCCGCAACATGACCGCCCAACTCCTGTACTCAATAGCTGGAAATGTGTTGCTGGAAAAGCGCAGCAGGTCAGGCAGCATCCCGAAGGGCTTATGCCCGAAACGTCGATTCTCCTGTTCCCTGGATGCTGCCTGACCTGCTGCGCTTTTCCAGCAACACATTTCCAGCTCTGATCTCCAGCATCTGCAGACCTCACTTTCTCCTCCTGTACTCAATACTCTGACCGATAAAGGAAAGCATACCAAATGCCTTCTTCACTATCCTATCTACCTGCGACTCCACTTTCATGGAGCTATGAACCTGCACTCCATAGGTCTCTTTTTTCAGCAACACTCCCTGGGTCCTTATTTTATTAAGCAATTACAAAACAGTTTTCAAAACAGTTAACATTTACAGCTGTATACAAGAGACAGCAATTTTACAAGGGAGGGGAGCGGCAGAACCAGGCCCCAAATCCTACCATTCAACCAGTTTACAGGGAAATGAGGACAAACCCCAAATCCCAATTTCAAGCATGAGAAGACAGCAACAATGACATTTGTGCATAAAAAAAAAGACAATCCAGTTACATAAAAAAAAACAGTCCATACAATACAGACCCAGCAAGCCCCCGTCTCTCCCACCTTCCGGCCACTCTAAGGCAGCCCACCCCTATGCACCTTTCAGCTCTCGGTCCACCCCATGCCCCTTCCAGTTCTTGGTCCGCCCAGATACACCTTCCGACCACCTCTAGGACAGCCCGCCCCGGTGACAGCACTGAGTACGGCCCACCTGCCTTCCGGCTCTCGATCTGCCCCTACATACCATTGGGCTCTCACCCACCCAGATGTGACATCTGGCCCGTGGACTACCCTGACACACCTTCAGGACACCTCTAGGACAGCTCGTCCCCTTCCCCAGGGACGACAGCATGCAGGGCAGCCTACAAGCCTTCCGGATCTCAGCCTGCCCCTATGCACCTTCTGGCTCTCGCCTGCTCTGACACACCTTCCGACAACCTCTAGGACAACCTGTCCCAATTACCCCTTCTCGGGACCACAGCGCTCAGAATGGCCTACCCACCTTCTGACTCTCGGGGCAACTAGCATTGGGATGGCCTACCCACCCTCCGGCTTTCGGGACAGCCTACCAACCTTCAGGTTCACAGGATGGCCTACCCACCCTCCGGCTCTCGGAGTGACAGCTTTCAGGACGACCCATGAGCCTCCCAGCTCACAGTAAGGCCTGCCAGACCCAGGGACACACAAGACAATGCAGGTGATAAGCCCAACAAGAAACATGATAGACTTAATTGTGAACAAACAGAGTCCTTTCTGGTACACACAGAGTCCAGTTGTGGAGACCCTTCTCAGGAACAGAGTCCACTCCAGTTTATAAGGTGCATTGTCAGAAGTAGAGTCCACTCCAAACTGCAGAGTCCGCTGCTTAAAAAAAAATTAGGGTCCACATCCAAGGGCAGAATCTACTCCCAAAGGCAGCAAATGCACACCCTGCAGCATACAAGTGTTCAGTCTCCATGGAGTCCTGGCATGTCCTTGGAGAGCCAGGGCCACTTACAGGAACACAGTACATTTTAAAGGTGCAGTTAGCTCACAGGGGTTTTGGTCCATTCCTGAAAGCAAGGTCTTCTCCAAAACTCCAGGATACAGTAAGTGCTCACCTCCCAGAACACACACACATTCAATCTTCAGAGACCCAGTCCCACGGCTCGGCCTCCCCACAGGAACAGCTCCTCTGGTAAAATATATGTCTTCCACAAGGACATATTACAAAAAAGAGAAAACTAGAGTCCAAGGGCTAAACCCTACCACAAAATTAACATTGTCCTTTTCTCAAAAGTAAAAGAGGAGAAAAGAGTAACACATAAGCTGTAACCAGCCAGTGAAACAACAATCCCCTAATGAGAACTGAGATACACCTGAAACACATTGCGTGCATCAGGTGTTTAGTAATCAGTCCTCACTATAGGGATACCAGTTGACAGCACAGAGACAGTCCCCTTCCTGACAAACGGAGAGTCCTTGACACTGACCTGGTTCCCTCAGAGCCAGCTCTGAGTGAACAGAACATCGGACACTATATTTATCAAACAATACAGTTTACAAAACAGTTAACATTTTATACAGCTGTTGTTATTAAGACCATAAGCCCAAAGAACTAGCAATTTTACAAGGGAGGGGACAGCAAAGCCAGGTCTCAAACCCTACCATTACACGGATTTTCAGGGAAATGAGGAAAAACCTCAAATCCCAGTTTCAGTCATCACAAAACAGTAACAAGTACATATAAGACAGTCCAATTGCATAAAAAAGTGCATAATATACAGACCCCACGCATCCCTCCCACCATCTGGCCACTCTAAGGTAGCCTGTACCTATGCCCCTTCTGCTCTCGGTTTGCCCCAAGCCCATTCTGGCTCTTGGTCTACCCTGACACACCTTCCAGCCACCTCCAGGACAGCCCGTCCTGCTTCCCCAACCCACCACCCATACAGGAAGACTGTGGTCAGGATGGCCCACCCACCTTCCAGCTTCCCTAGCCGCCCTCACACCTTTGGCCACCTCTAAGACAGTCTGCCCCGGTACCGGCCCGGGGTGACAATGCTGAAGATGGTCTACCTGCCTTCTGGCTCTTGGTCTGCCCCTACACACCATCTGGTTCTCGCCCACCCTGACACGCCATCTCACATGTGGACTGCTCTGACACACCTTCCGGACAGTCTGTCCCCTTCCCTGGGACGAGAATGCACAGTGCAGCCCACAAGCCTTCTGGATCCCTGCCTGGCCCTCTGCACCTTCTGGTGCTTAGCTGCTCTGACCCTTTCCGACCACCTCTTTGACAGTGTCCCAATTACCCCTTCAAGACGACAATGCTCAGAATGGCATACCCACCTTCTGGCTCTTGGGGCAGCCTATCCACCTTCAAGTTTACAGGAGGGCCTACCGAGCCTCCAACTCTCGGGGGTGACAGGTTTCGGGATGACCAATGAGCCTCCCAGCTCACAGTAAGGCCTGTCAGACCCAGGGACACACAGGACAGTGCAGTTGGTAAACCCAACAACCAACAAGGCAGTCAATTATCAACAGTCGCTTTAGTACAGAGTTTGTTACGTTTTGAAGAGGACTGTTGATAGTAGAGTCCATTCCCAGGAACAAAGTCCACTCCAGAATACAAAGTGCATTGTCAGAAATGGAGTCCACTCCAAACAGCAGAGTCCATTGCTCAAAAGAGAATGTACAACCGAGGGCAGAGTCCATTCCTGAAGGCAGCAAATGCACACACCACAGCACTCAAGTGTTCAGTCTCCATAGAGTCCTGGCCCATCCATAGAGAACCAGGCCCACTCATAGGAACACAGTACATTGTAAAGGTGCAGTTAACCGACAGGGGTTTGGTCCACTCCTGAAGGCAGGTCTACTCCCGAAACCAGGATGCAGCAAGTGCTCACGTCCTAGCACACACACAGATGTTCAGTCTTTACAGAGGCCCAGTCCCAGGCCTTCCCACAGTAACAGCTCAACTGGTAAGATTATTTTCTCACAAGAGCTCAGTCCAAACACCAGTGAAGACACATATAAAGAAACCTAGACTCCAAGGGCTAAGCCCTGCCACAAAAATCAGCATTGTCCTTTTCCAAAGTAACAGAAAAGAGTAACTTCACTGGCTGATTGCAGCCTGTGAAACAACAGCTCCCTTATGAGAATGGTGTTACACCTGAAACAAATTGATTGTGGATCAGGCAGTTTAGAAATCAGTCCTGAATAAAAAAAAAAGGAATACCAGTTAACAAATCTGGCTTTATAAACCAGCCAGTTTAGGAATCCGATTCTCCAAAAAAAAAAGCAGAAACCAACTACAACAGAAACACATTGACTGTAGCACTAGCCAGCACAGAGTCAGTCCCCTTCCTGACACAAATGGAGAGTCCTTGACACTGACCCAACTCCCTCAGACCAGCTCTCAGAGTGAGCAGAACCTCTGACATTCCTGTGTTTTTTAAATTAAATAGTGCAAAATACAGTTGACAAGAAGCTGAAAGCAGTTCAAACAAAAATCACTATACTGGGCAGAGGGCAGCAAAGCCAAACCCCAAACCCCACCGTTCAACCAGTTTTCAGGGAGATGAGGACAAATCTCAAATCCCACTTCCATTCATCACAAAGATAACAGTAAGAAACACAGACAAGACAGTGCAATCAAATGAGAAGCAGTGCATGGAACACAGCCCCAAAATAGCTATAAAGGATACCAGACACCCATCCGCACCACATACTGATCAGACTGTCCTTGGCTAGCTTTCCTGCAGGACAGCCGTTAGCCTTCTGGTCTCTGACCACCCTGTGTACTGACTAACCCTACCTAGGCCTGCTTTCCTCCAGGCTGGTCATCGACCACCCAGCTCCCAGTCGCCCAGTGTACATCCAGAACACCCTGGGTATATTTACTACGAGCTGGTTGTTGACCTTCCAGTCTCCGGCCACCCTGCGTACTGACAGACCCTCCCCAGCCTGCTTTCTCCCAGGACAGACATCAGCCAACGGCTCCCACTCACCCTATGTATGAACCAAACCACCCCTAACCGGCTTTCCTATAGTTGGGCTGTCAGCCTTCCAGCATCCGGTGGCCCCATATACTGACTGACCCTTTCCTGACCAGCATTCCTGTGGACTGGCCACCAGCTGTCTGGCGTCAGCCATCTAGCTCTGCACGCCCCATGTACCAACGGGCCTACCCTATACCGACTTTCCTGCAAGGGCGCTATCGGTTTCCTGGCCCTGCCCGCACGGCCTATTGATTTTTTCTTTTTTTTTACCCCCAGAGTGAACAGAACCCATGATGCACTGTTTATTTTTATTTTTTCCTTTTTTACCTCCATACTATCGCCTAACTGCGGTAGTGCTTATTTTTTTCCTCCCCCGCACCCATGTTGGTGTGTGTGTAGGTGTAAAACACAGTGAAAGACACAGGGTGTCTGAAGACCCCCTTGTGGTTCTGCTCCTGGGCCTGGCCAAACTGGCCATAGACAGGTCCAGGTAGCAGGCTATGGAGGGGGTCATTAGGGCCGACTGCCCTTCCTCGGTTATGTTAGAGCCCACGTGTCTCTGGAGAAGGAGCATGCAGTGTCCACTAACACCCTTGAGCTGTTCACAGAGCGGTGGGTGCCACAGGGAGTGGAGTGCATTATTTCCCCGTCCAACTCTATTTTGATTTAATCCCTGCCTGCCCTCCCCCCTGCATACCGGGTGCCTGAAGATCAGGAGCGTTTGCCTGAAGTGCAACCAAAAACAGAGGTGGTGGTTTTTGGAGGAAATCAAAAAGAGAGTGCAAGCACCCACACCCAATATATACATGGTCCACGGACTCCACAGCACCACAGAACATGCAGTTGGACTGGGAGTCCATGAACCACCGCAATCTGCAGTTGCAGGGGACCGCTGCGTGCAGCACCCTCCACTCCAGATCCGAGTGAAAGGGGGACGACCCCTGTGTAGACAGCCCTCCACTGGGGATCTCCACCAGTGGGCAAATGGGCATGCCAAGGCGTGTCCGGGGGTAAATGAGGGAGAAGAGATGGACGGTGTGCAGCAGCAGTTTGTACAGGGCCCGCCTTATGTCCTTAAAAAGGGACAAAACTAAAATTCCGGAGACGGCTCAGGTTCCCGCGGGAAGTACGGGACCTTGGGGCCAATGTGAAATTCTGTCCGAGCAGGGGTGAGCGCGGACGGGATTCCACCGCATACCCGAGCATCCTCTAACTGGTGCACTACGTCGGGTCTGAGCACCGCCGTTTTAAGACGTCAAATGGCAGTGGCCACGTACCGGATGTCTACCACTGCCCTGCTCGCTATATCCTGTGGCAGCGTCCAGCCCAGTACCCCGCTACCCAGCACGTCCCCGACCCTGGTCACCCTTGCCGCCATAGCCCTCCCCTCCGATAGCCACTCGAACCTGCGAGTACAGAGATGCGGATTCCTGAGCAACAGCTCCCTGATGGCAGCCGCTACTCCCGGTGGAGGGTAGGCACGACGCAATTCGACCATGTTCCAGACAGGGATCAGGTCCTGATAAAAGACCAGGCTGCGTCCTGAGGGCGACCTCTAAACCATCACGGTTGACGAATATGAGCTGCATGTCGTAGTTGAGGTTACGCACCTGGTGGAAAAATACATCACCAGGGCGAACCACCTAGGAGGAGCTCAACGTAAAAGGTATCGCTGCAAGGTCTGAAGGGGGATCATCGCGACCTGGGTACGAATAAATACCAGCGACTGACCATCCTCCTCAATAGGGAAACTCAGAACCTGCACAGCAACCCAGTGCATCTTTTTATCCCAGAAGAAGTCCACCAACATTCTCTGGACGTCAGCGACAAAACCAGAAGGGACCAGCCCGTAGCACAGAATGGCAGCTACCAGTTGGTTTATGCAAAGAGTATCCCAGTCAAACCCATTCCCTTATATTTACCCCTGACTCATGCATCTAACCTACACATCCCTGAACACTTTTGGACAGTGAATTCACCTAACCTGCACATCTTTGGATTGTGGGAGGAAACCCATGCAGACACGGGGAGAATGTACAAACGCCACAGTCACCCGAGACTGGAATCGAACCCAGGTCCCTGGTGCTGTGAGACAGTAGTGCCAACCACTGAGTCAACAAGGATCATAAAGATTAGATTCCCTACAGTGTGGAAACAGGCCCATTGCCCCAACAAGTCCACACCAACCCTCCAAAAGAGCAACTCACGCAGACCCATTTCCCTCTGACTAATGCATCTAACACTATGGGCAACTTAGCATGACCAATTCACCTAAACTGCACATCTTTGGACTGTGGGAGGAAACGCACACAGACATGGGGAGAACGTGCAAACTCCACACAGAGTTGCCAGGGGTGGGAATTGATCCTTGGTACTGAGGCAGCAGTGCTAACCACTGAGCCACTGTGCCACCCTCACACAGAGTATTGATAGGCACCACCCAGCCAGCTTTCCTCCAGGCCAGTCATCAGCCTCCAGCCAGCATGTGTATTGGCTGCCCCTCCCTTGACCAGCTTTCCAACAGGCATGCTGTTGGCTGCCTAGCCCCCCGCCACCCTGCATACTTACAGACCCACCCCACAGCTCGCTTTCCCAAAGGCATTGACCCTCCAGCTCCCAGCCACCCCGGTCCACACAATCATAATTAGTTACAAAATCCACAAACAGGAACAATTCACAAAATCCTCAATACAAAGACAGAGTCTTTGCCCGAATACAGAGTCAACACCCAAACTCCAGGATGTAGCAAATGCTCACCTCTCAGCAAACACACAGGTGTTCAGTCTCCATAGAGGCCTGGCCCATCCTTGGAGAACCAGGCCCACTGTCAGGAACACTGTATATTGTGAAGATGCAATTAACGCTCAGGGGTTTGGTCCACTGCAGGATGCAGAGTTCACTCCAAGATGCAGCAAATGCTCACCTCCTAGCGAACAAGCAAGTGTTCAGTCTTAGGGTCAGGCCTACCCACAGGAACGGCTTATCTGGAAAGTTGTATTTTCTCTCAGTCCAAACACCAGAAAGAAAAAAAAAAGCACACCTAGGGTCCAAGGGCTAAGCCCTGCCACAAAATCAACATTGTCCTTTTCTCATCGTCTGGGTTCAATTCCCACCTCGGGCAACTGTCTGTGTGGAGTTTGCATGTTCTCCCAGTGTTTGTGTGGGTTTCCTCCCAGTCCGAAGATGTGCAGTTTCGGGGAATTGGCCATGATAAATTGCCCATAGCTTTAGGGAAAGAGGAAAGAGGAAACCAGCCAGTGAAACAACCATCCCTTAATGTGAACTGAAACACATTGACTGTGTGGATCAGGCAGTTTAGAAATCAGTCCTCACTAAAACGGTCTAAATAATTCAGCCAGTTCAGGAATCAGGTTCCCCCCCCAAAAAAAAACAGAAACCAACAGCAGCAGTAACACATTGACTGTAGCACCAGCCAGCACAGAGTCAGCCCCCTTCCTGCCAAATGGAGAGTCCTTGACACTGACCCAACTCCCTCAGAGCCAGCTCTCAGTGAGCAGAACCTCTGACATGCCTGTTGATTTTTTTTATTTTATTAAACAATTACAAAACAGTTTACATTTACAGCTGTATACAACAGCAATTTTACAAGGGAGATGAGCAGCAAAGCTAGGCCCCAAACCCTACCATTCAACCAGTTTACAGGGAATGGAGGACAAACCACAAATCCCAGTATCAAATACGAAAAGACAGCAACAATGACATTTATACACAAAGTGCAGACAATACAGACCCAGCAAGCCACCGCCCCTCCCACCTTCCGACCACTCTAAAGGCAGCCCACCCCTATGCGCCTTCCAGCTCTCGGTCCACCCCATGCCCTTCCAGTTCTCGGTCTGCCCTGACACACCTTTCGACCAACTCTAGGACAGCCCGTCCAGGTACCCGCCCAGGGTGACAGCACGGAGGACGGCTACTTGCCTTCTGACTCCCGGTCTGCCCCAACATACCGTTGGGCTCTCACCCACCCGATGTGCCAGGATAGCCCACTGGCTGGACGGCGCACTTTCCGGCCACCTCTAGGACAGCCCATCCCCTTCCCTGGGACAACAGCGTGCAGGGTAGCCCACAAGCCTTCCAGATCTCAGCCTGCCCTTATGCACCTTCTGGCTCTCGGCTGCTCTGACACACCTTTCAACCACTTCCGGGACAGGTTGTCCTAAATACCCTTTCGAGACGACAGCGCTCAGAATGGCTTACCCACCATCTGGCTCTCGGGGCGACTGGCATCAGGGTGGCCTACCTACCCTCTGGCTCTCAGGGTGACAGCTTTCAGGATGACCCTTGAGCCTCCCAGCTCACAGTAAGGCCTGCCAGACCCAGGGACACAAGAGAGTGCAGGTGATAGACCAACAAACACCATAATACAGTCTTTTGTTTGGTAATTGTGAGAAACAAAGCTAACACACTTCAATAATTTCAGTCCGAGACAAAATCTGAATCAGTAGTGTCCTTTATTTTTACACTTGCAAGTGGGTGTGATGTCCAGTGCCAGGCAAGGCAGAAGATATACACACACCAAATTCAACAAACTCGATATTTATATAATTTGGTTCCTACATATTTTTTTCTTATTTCATTGTTTCACTCCCTGTTTACATCCTCCACTTCCCTACTCCTGTTTATCTCTTGCCTTATCCGGCCTTGTCTGTGACAAAATGCTTATTTCTGGCTTCAAGGCCATTTGACCTCATCCCACTGCAGGTCATTGTTAGGCATATTCTTTCTTCATCAGTATCTACTCTTTCCATCTAGGCTTCTCCCGAAGGCACTCTGATCCCTATGACCTCTTTAATTGGGGTTTGTTCCTGTGTCTCTGTAAAAGTGGGAAACAGATGTTTATACAGGCGTGTATCTAGCCTAACTTCATCCCCTCACGACATCTTATCTATTTGCCCATAATATCTACCATTGTCTTGCAGTCACGTTTCATGCTGGCATACAATTTTTAGCTAATACAAAAACAATTATATATTTCATCCACATAGTTTCCATTCTTGTTGACTCAGCTCTTGGCTAAAACAATTACACACTAGTGTGAGTTCATTTACTTTGTATCAGAAATTATAATTGCAGAAGTAACATTAATTTACCTATATCCCACAGTAATTAAGAGTCCTTTCTGGTACACATTCCAAATAGAGAGTCTTCAAAATATAGAGTCCATTCCCATGAATGGAGTCCACTCCAGTTTTTAAAGTGCATTGTCCAAAATGGAGTCCACTCCAAACTGCAGAGTCCGCTCCTGAAGGCAGCAAATGCACACCCCACAGTTGTTCAGTCTCCATGGAGTCCTGGCCCAGCCTTGGAAAACCAGGCCCATTCACAGGAACATAGTACATTGTACAGGTGCAGTTAACTCACAGGGGTTTGGTCCACTCCCAAAGGAAAGGTCTTCTGCCAAACTCCAGGATACAGCAAGTGTTCACCTCCCAGCACGCGCACACACAGGTGTTCAATCTTCAGAGGCCCAGTCCCAGGGCTAGGCCTCCCCACAGGAACAGCTCCTCTGGTAAAATGTATGTCTTACGCAAGGACTCAGTCCAAACACCAAAACCAGTGAGAACACATCCAAAAAAATCAAAGGAAACTAGAGTCCAAGGGCTAAGCCCTACCACAAAATTAACATTTTTTTTACTTTTGAGAAAAGGACAAAGAGAAAAGAGTAACACAGGCTGTAACCAGCCAGTGAAACAACAATTCCCTAATGAGAACCGAGTTACACTTGAAACACATTATGTACATCAGCTTAGAAATCAGTCCTTAATAAAGGAATACCAGTTAACAAACTGGCTAAATAATTCAGCCAGTTCAGGAATCCCAAAAAAAAGCAGAAACCAACAGTAACATACTGACTGTAACACCAGCCAGCACAGAGTCAGCCCCCTTCCTGTCAAATGGAGAGTCCTTGACACTGACCCAACTCCCTCAGAGCGAGCAGAACCTCTGACATGCCTGTTGATGGTTTTTTTTATTAAGCAATTACAAAACAGTTTACAAACAGTTAACATTTACAGCTGTAAAATTGCTGTTGTATACAAGGGAGAGGCGCAATCGGCCCCAAACCCTACCGTTCAACCAGTTTACAGGGAAATGAGAACAAACCTCAAATCCCAGTTTCAAATATGAAAAGACATCAACAATGACATTTGTACATAAAAAGCCAATCCAGTTACATAAAAACAGTGCATACAATACAGACCCAGCAAGACTCTGTCCCTCCCACCTTCCAACCACTCTAAGGCAGCCCACCCTTATGCGCCTTCCGGCTCTCGGTCCACCCCATGCCCCTTCCAGTTCTCGGTCTTCCCTGACACACCTTTCGACCACCTCTTGGACAGTCCGCCCCGGGTGACAGCGCTGAGGACAGCTACCTGCCTTCTGACTCTCGATCTGCCCCTATGTACTATTGGGCTCACCCCACTGATGCGCCATCCGGCCAGTGGGCTCCCCTGACACACCTTCCAGCCACCTCTAGGACAGCCCGTCCCCTTCCCCGGGGACAACAACGTGCAGGGTAGCCCAGATCTCAGCCTACCCCTACACACCTTCTGGCTCTCTGCTGCGCTGACACACCTTCCGACCACCTTTAGGACAGCCCATCCCGCGTACCTCTTCTTGGGGATGACAGTGCTCAGAATGGCCTACCCACCATCTGGCTCTCAAATCCCAGTTTCAGGACAGCCTACCAACCTTCAGGTTCAGAGGATGGCCTACCCACCCTCTGGCTTTTGGGGTGACAGTTTTCAAGCCGACTCATGAGTCTCCCAGCTCACAGTAAGGCCTGCCAGACCCAGGGACACACAAGACAGTGCAGGTGATAACCCAACAAGAAACATGGAAGAGTTAATTGTGAACAAACAGAGTCCTTTCTGGTACACACAGAGTCCAAATAGAGTCTTAAAAAATATAGTGTCCACTCCAGTTTGCAACATGCGTTGTCAGAAGTGGAGTCCACTCCAACTGCAGAGTCCACTGCTAAACACAGGGTCCACAACCAAGAGCAGAGTCCACTCCCAAAGGCAGCAAATGCACACCCCGCAGCACACAGGCGTTCGGTCTCCATGGAGCCCTGGTACATCCTTGGAGAACCAGGGCCACTCACAGGAACACAGTACATTTTAAAGGTGGTTAACTCAGTGGTTTGGTCCACTCTTGAAGGTAAGGTCTTCTCCCAAACTCCAGGATACAGCAAGTGCTCACCTCCCAGCGCACACACACAAAAGGTGTTCAATCTTCAGAGGCCTGGTCCCAGGGCTAGGCCTCCCCACAGGAACAGCTCCTCTGGTAAAATGTATGTCTTCCGCAAGGACTCAGTCCAAACACGAAAAATAGTGAGGATACATACAAAAAACAAAGAAAACTAGAGTCCAAGGGCTAAGCTCTACCACAAAATTAACATTTTCTTTTTTTTACTTTTGAGAAAAGGACAGAGTAACACAGGCTACAACCAGCCAGTGAAACACAATCCCCTGAGAACTCAGTTACACCTGAAACATATTGTGTGCATCAGGAGTTTAGTAATCAGTCCTCACTAAAGGGATACCAGTTAACAGACTTCCTAAATAATTCAGCCAGTTCAGAAATCAGGTTTCCCCCCCTCCAAAAAAAAGGGAAGCAGAAACCAACAGTAACACACTAACCAGCACAAAGTTAGTCCCCTTCCTGTCAAATGGAGAGTCCTTGACACTGACCCAACTCCTCAGAGCCAGCTCTCAGTGAGCAGAACCTCTGACATGACTGTTGATGTTTTTATTAAACAATATACACAGTTTGCAAAACAATTAACATTAACAGCTATATACAGAGAAACAACAATTTTACAAGGGAGAGGAATGGCAAAGCCAGGTCCAAACCCTAACATTCAACCAGTTTTCAGGGAAATGAGGACAAACCTCAAATCCCAGTTTCACTCTTTACAAAGCAGTAACAATGACATTTGTACATATAGAGACAGTCCAATTACAAAAGTGCACACAATACAGACCCCCAGCAACTCCACAAGCCACCCATCCCTTCCACCTTCCAGCCCCTTGAAGGCAACCCATCCCTACACCCCTTCCAGCTCTTGGTCCACCCTGACACCTTCTGACCACCTCTCGGACGGCCTGTTTGAATCACACTTCCTCAGAGTGAGAGTGCTCAGAAAGGTCTACCCACCTTCCAGCTCTCAGGGCGACCAGCATCAGAGTGGCCTACCCACCCTCCAGCTTTCGGGACAGCCTACCAGTCTTCAGGTTCACAGGCCTGCCTACCCATCCCCCAGATCTAAGGATGACAGCTTTCAGGATGACCTATGAGCCTCCCACCTCACAGTAAGGCCTGCTAGACGTAGGGACACAAGACCGTGTGGGTGATAAATCCAACAAGCAACAAGACAGAGTCAATTATCAGCAACCAGAGCCCTTTCTGGTACAAAGTCCATTACCATAAATAGTTCTCTTCAAAATATCGAGTCCATTCCAAACTACAGAGCTCATTGCTAAAAACGGAGTCCACAACCTTGTGCTGAGACCACTTCTGAAGACAGCAAATACACAA
The DNA here is from genome assembly GCF_037043375.1 of Chiloscyllium plagiosum. Classification (NCBI taxonomy): domain Eukaryota; kingdom Metazoa; phylum Chordata; class Chondrichthyes; order Orectolobiformes; family Hemiscylliidae; genus Chiloscyllium; species Chiloscyllium plagiosum. The sequence goes on from NW_028270139.1 coordinate 146,380,773, forward strand.
TCCACAGCACACTGGTGTTCAGTCTCCATAGAATCCTGGCCCATCCTTGGAGAACCAGACCCACTCACAAGAACATTGTACCTTCACAATGTACTGTTAACTGACAGGGGTTTTGTCCACTCCCGAAGTTCAGGATGCAGCAAGTGCTCACTTCCCAATACACACACACACAGGTGTTCAGTCTTTACTGAGGCCAGTCCCAGGGCCAGGCCTTCCCACAGAAACAGCTCATCTGGTAAGATGTATTTTCTCATAAGGGCTCAGTACAAACACCAAAACACAGTGAAGACCCATACAAAAAAACCCCAAAGAAACCTAGATTCCAAGGGCTAAGCCCTGCCACAAAAATCAACATTGTCCTTTTCTCAAAAGGACAAGAATAACACATGGGCTGTAACCAGCCAATGAAACAACAATCCCCTAATGTGAACTGAGTTACACCTGAAAACACATTGACTGTGTGGATCAGGCAGTTTAGAAATCAGTCCTTAAGAAAGGAGGAATACCAGTTGACAAACTAGCTAAATAATTCAGCCAGTTCAGGAATCAGGTTTGCCCCAAATAAAAAAAGGAAGTAGTAACACATTAACTGTAGCACTAGCCAGGACAGAGTCAGTCCTTTCCTGACACAAATGGAGAGTCCTTGATACTGACCCAACTCTCAGTGAACAGAACCTCTTACAGTTCTTCCCCCCCCCCCCCCAGTTATTTATTAAACAGTACAGTTAACAAAAAGGTTAACATTAACAATTGTATACAAAGAAAACAGCAATTTTGCAAGGGAGAGGAGCAGCAAAACCAAGCCCCAAACCCTACCATACCACCAGTTTTCAGGGAAATGAGGACAAACCTCAAATCCCACTTTCAGTCACAAAACAGTAACAATGATGTGTACATAAGACAGTACAGTTACATAAGAAAGTACATACAATACAGACCCCCAGAAACCCAGCAAGTCCCCGTCCCTCCCACCTTCTGGCCACTCTAAGGCAACCCGACTCTACGCCCCTTCCGGCTCTCAGTCCGCCCATGCCCTTTCCATTTCTTGGTCCGCTCTGACCACCTCTAGGACGGCCTGTCCTGCTCCCTACACCCCCTCCCCCAAGACTGACAGCGGTCAGGACAGCCTACCCACCTTCTGGCTTCCCTAACCAACCTTCGCACCTTCCGACCATCTCTAGGACAACCCACCTGGTACCCACTCAGGGTGACAATGCTGAGGACTACCTACCCACCTTCTGGCTTTCAGTACCATCTCTCAGTGAGTAGAACCTCTGACACTCCTGCGTTTTTTTATATATTTTATTAAACAATATACACAGTTTACAAAACAGTTAGTTAATGTTAACAGCTGTACACAGAGAAACAGCAATTTTGCAAGGGAGAGGAGCAGCAAAACCAAGCCCTAAACCCTACCGTTCAACCAGTTTTCAGGGAAATGAGGACAAACCTCAAATCCCAGTTTCACCCATTAAAAAGCAGTAACAATGACATTTGTACATAAAAGACAGTCCAATTACATTTTAAAAAACAGTGCATACAATACAGACTTCCAGAAACCCAGCAAGCACCCCACCCCCACCAACCATCCCACCTGCTGCCCACTCTAGACAGCCCACCCCTTGGTCTATCCCATGCCCCTTCTAGTTCTCGGTCCGCCCTGACACATCTTCCGACCACCTCTAGGACATCCCATCCTGCTTCCCCAACCCCACACGCAGGACGACAGCAGTCAGGATGACCTACTCACCTTCTGGCCATCTCTAGGACAGCCTGCCCAGTTACCTGCCCAGAGTGACAGCACTGAGGACGGCCTACCCACCTTCCGGCTCTCGGTCTGCCTCTATGTACCATTAGGCTCTCACCCACCCTGATATGTCATCCGGCCTGTGGACTGTCCTGACACGCCTTCCGGCTACCTCTAGGACAGCCCATCCCCTTCCCTGGGACGACAGTGCACAGGGCAGTCCACAAGTTTTCTGGATCTCGGCCTGTCCCTATGCACCTTCTGGCTCTTGGCCACTCTGACACACCTTCTGACCACCCCTAGGACAGCCCGTCCCGATCACCCCTTCTCGGGTCGAGAGCACTCAGAGCAACCAGCATCAGGATAGCTTATCCACCCTTTGGATTTTAGGACAGCCAACCCACCTTCAGGTTCACAGGATGGTCTACCCACCCTCTGGCTCTCATGGTGACAGCTTTTAGGATGACCTGATTCTCCCAGCTCACAATAAGGCCTGCCAGACCCAGGAACACACAAGACAGTGCAGGTGATAACCCCAAGCAACATGACAGTCATGTATCAGCAAACAGAGTCCTTTCTGGTCCAAACAGAGTCCATTACCATAAACAATTTTCTTCAAAACATAGAGTCCATTCCCAGGAACAGAGTCCACTCCAGTATACAAAGTGCATTGTCAGAAATGGAGTCCACTCCAAACTGCAGAGTCCATTACTAAAAACAGGGTCCACAACTGAGGGCAGAGTCCAATCCTGAAAGCAGAAAATGCATACCCCACAGCACACAGGCATTCAGTCTCCATAGAGTCCTGGCCCACTCACAGGAACATAGCACCTTTACAATGTACTGTTAACCCACAGGGCTTTGGTCCACTCCAAAACCCCAGGATACAGCAAGTGCTCACCTCCTAGCACACACACACACGTGTTCAATCTTTAGAGGCCCAGTCCCAGGGCTAGGTCACAGGAACAGCTAATCGGACTAAGTCCAAACACCAAAACAAACATTGAAGACACATACTCAGAAACCTAGAATCCAGGGGCTAAGCCTTGCCACAAAATCAACATTGAACATTTCTCAAAAGAGAAAAGAGTAACACACAGGCTGTAACCAGCCAGTGAAACAACAGTTCCCTAATAAGAGCTGAGTTACACCTGAAACACATTGTGTGCATCAGGAGTTTAGAAATCAGTCCTCAATAAAAAGAAATACCCTCCCTTTTTGATTTTCTGAAAAACCTTCTCCTCTGTTTTTGGCTGCACTTCAGTCCCACGCTCCTGATCTTTGGGCACCCGGTACGGAGGAAGGAGGGCAGGTCTGAAGACCTCCTCGTGGGTCTGCTCCTGGGCCTGGCCAAACTGGCCATCAACAGGTCCAGGCAGCGGGCCGTGGAGGGGGTCGTTAGGGCCGACTGCCTGCCCCTCTTCCGCGGTTACGTTAGAGCCCGGGTGTCCTTGGAGAAGGAGCACGCGGCGTCGACCAACACCCTGGAGTTGTTCAGGGAGAGGTGGGCGCCGCAGGGAGTGGAGTGCATCATTTCTCCCTCCAATTCTATTTTGATTTAGTCCCTACCCTCCCCTTCACTGTTTTGATCACACAGCACTGTCCTTTGATGTGAAGGGCAGTGTTTGTCACTGGCCACCCGGGTGTTTTCCTGTCTTCCTGGTGGTGGAAACTGAATAAAGATTCGTGCACTTTGTGTCTTTCACAGTGTCTTACACCTGCACACACACACCATGGGTGCTGGGGATAAAATAAGCACTACCGCAGTTAGGTGGTAGTGTAGGGTAAAGAAAAAAAAATAAAATAAAGAAAAAAAAAAAAAAAAAAAATAAAAAGAAATACCCTCCCTTTTTGATTTTCTTAAAAACCTTCTCTGCTTTTGGCTGCACTTCAGTCCCAAGCTCCTGATCTTTGGGCACCCGGTACGGAGGAAGGAGGGCAGGTCTGAAGACCTCCTCGTGGGTCTGCTCCTGGGCCTGGCCAAACTGGCCATCAACAGGTCCAGGCAGCGGGCCGTGGAGGGGGTCGTTAGGGCCGACTGCCTGCCCCTCTTCCGCGGTTACGTTAGAGCCCGGGTGTCCTTGGAGAAGGAGCACGCGGTGTCCACCAACACCCTGGAGTTGTTCAGGGAGAGGTGGGCGCCGCAGGGAGTGGAGTGCATCATTTCTCCCTCCAACTCTATTTTGATTTAGTCCCTACCCTCCCCCTCACTGTTTGATCACACAGCACTGTCCTTTGATGTGAAGGGCAGTGCTTGTCATTGGCCACCCGGGTGTTTTCCTATCTTCCTGGTGGTGGAAACTGAATAAAGATTCGTGCACTTTGTGTCTTTCACTGTGTCTCACACCTGCACACACACACCATGGGTGCTGGGGAAAAAATAAGCACTACCGCACTTAGGTGGTAGTGTGGGGGTTAAAGGGAAAAAAAAAACCAAGGTGGGGGAAATAAGCACTACCGCACTTAGCCGGTAGTGTGGGGGTTAAAATATAAAAAGAAATACCCTCCCTTTTTGATTTTCTTAAAAACCTTCTCTGCTTTTGGCTGCACTTCAGTCCCAAGCTCCTGATCTTTGGGCACCCGGTACGGAGGAAGGAGGGCAGGTCTGAAGACCTCCTCGTGGGTCTGCTCCTGGGCCTGGCCAAACTGGCCATCAACAGGTCCAGGCAGCGGGCCGTGGAGGGGGTCGTTAGGGTCGACTGCCTGCCCCTCTTCCGCGGTTACGTTAGAGCCCGGGTGTCCTTGGAGAAGGAGCATGCGGTGTCGACCAACACCCTGGAGTTGTTCAGGGAGAGGTGGGCGCCGCAGGGAGTGGAGTGCATCATTTCTCCCTCCAATTCTATTTTGATTTAGTCCCTCCCCTCCCCTTCACTGTTTTGATCACACAGCACTGTCCCTTGATGTGAAGGGCAGTGTTTGTCACTGGCCACCCGGGTGTTTTCCTATCTTCCTGGTGGTGGAATTTGAATAAAGATTCGTGCACCTTGTGTCTCTCACTCTGTCTCACAAAAAAAAAGAAAAAAAAGAGAAAAAAAAAGGAAAAAAAATACCTTCTCCTCTGCTTTTGGCTGCACTTCAGTCCCAAGCTCCTGATCTTTGGGCACCCGGTAGGGAGGAAGGAGAGCAGGTCTGAAGACCTCCTCGTGGGTCTGCTCCTGGGCCTGGCCAAACTGGCCATCAACAGGTCGAGGCAGCGGGCCGTGGAGGGGGTCGTTAGGGCCGACTGCCTGCCCCTCTTCCGCGGTTACGTTAGAGCCTGGGTGTCCTTGGAGAAGGAGCACGCGGTGTCGACCAACACCCTGGAGTTGTTCAGGGACAGGTGGGCGCCGCAGGGAGTGGAGTGCATCATTTCTCCCTCCAACTCTATTTTGATTTAGTCCCTACCCTCCCCTTCACTGTTTTCATCACACAACACTGCCCTCTGATGTGAAGGGCAGTGTTTGTCTGGCCACCCGGGTGTTTTCCTATCTTCCTGGTGGTGGAATTTGAATAAAGATTCGTACACTTTGTGTCTTTCACTGTGTCTCACACCTGCACACACACACCATGGGTGCTGGGGATAAAATAAGCACTACGACACTTAGGTGGTAGTGTGGGGGTAAAGGAAAGAAAAAGAAAAAAAAAACCTTCTCCTCTGCTGTTGGCTGCACTTCAGTCCCAAGCTCCTGATCTTTGGGCACCCGGTACGGAGGAGGGAGAGCAGGTCTGAAGACCTCCTCGCGGGTCTGCTCCTGGGCCTGGCCAAACTGGCCATCAACAGGTCCTGGCAGCGGGCCGTGGAGGGGGTCGTTAGGGCCGACTGCCTGCCCCTCTTCCGCGGTTACGTTAGAGCCCGGGTGTCCTTGGAGAAGGAGCACGCGGTGTCGACCAACACCCTGGAGTTGTTCAGGGAGAGGTGGGCACTGCAGGGAGTGGAGTGCATCATTTCTCCCTCCAATTCTATTTTGATTTAGTCCCTACCCTCCCCTTCACTGTTTTGAACACACAGCACTGCCCCTTTGATGTGAAGGGCAGTGTTTGTCACTGGCCACCCGGGTGTTTTCCTATCTTCCTGGTGGTGGAAATTGAATAAAGATTCGTGCACTTTGTGTCTTTCACTGTGTCTCACACCTACACACACACACCATGGGTGCTGGGGAAAAAAATAAGCACTACCGCACTTAGGTGGTAGTGTGGGGGTTAAAAGAAAAAAAATAAACAGCAGTGTTCCCTACCCTCCCAAAAAAAACAAAAAAAACAATAAAAAGAAATACCCTCCCTTTTTGATTTTCTTAAAAACCTTCTCCTCTGCTTTTGGCTGCACTTCAGTCCCAAGCTCCTGATCTTTGGGCACCCGGTACGGAGGAGGGAGAGCAGGTCTGAAGACCTCCTCGTGGGTCTGCTCCTGGGCCTGGCCAAACTGGCCATTAACAGGTTGAGGCAGCGGGCCGTGGAGGGGGTCGTTAGGGCCGACTGCCTGCCCCTCTTCCGCGGTTACGTTAGGGCCCGGGTGTCCTTGGAGACGGAGCATGCGGTCTCGACCAACACCCTGGAGTTGTTCAGGGAGAGGTGGGCGCCGCAGGGAGTGGAGTGCATCATTTCTCCCTCCAACTCTATTTTGATTTAGTCCCTCCCCTCCCCTTCACTGTTTTGAACACACAGCACTGCCCTTTGATGTGAAGGGCAGTGTTTGTCACTGGCCACCCGGGTGTTTTCCTTTCTTCCTGGTGGTGGAATTTGAATAAAGATTCGTGCACTTTGTGTCTTTCATTGTGTCTCACACCTGCACACACACACACCATCTGTGCTGGGAAAAAATAAGAAAAAGAAAAAAAAACATGAGTGTTTGTCACTGGCCACTCGGTTGTTTGCCTATTGTGAGTGTATGTGCAAGGACTCTCCTTAAAAAAAAGAAAAAAATAAATAAATAAAAAGAAATACCCTCCCTTTTTGATTTTCTTAAAAACCTTCTCCTCTGCTTTTGGCTGCACTTCAGTCCTACGCTCCTGATCTTTGGGCACCCGGTACGGAGGAAGGGGTGCAGGCCTGAAGACCTCCTCGTGGGTCTGCTCCTGGGCCTGGCCAAACTGGCCATCAACAGGTCGAGGCAGCGGGCCGTGGAGGGGGTCGTTAGGGCCGACTGTCTGCCCCTCTTCCGCGGTTACGTTAGAGCCCGGGTGTCCTTGGAGAAGGAGCACGCGGTGTCGACCAACACCCTGGAGTTGTTCAGGGAGAGGTGGGCGCCGCAGGGAGTGGATTGCATTATTTCCCTCTCCAACTCTATTTTGATTTAGTCCCTACCCTCCCCTTCACTGTTTTGATCACACAGCACTGCCCCTTTGATGTGAAGGGCAGTGTTTGTCACTGGCCACCCGGGTGTTTTCCTATCTTCCTGGTGGTGGAATTTGAATAAAGATTCATGCCCCTTGTGTCTCTCACTGTGTCTCACACCTGCACATACACACCATGGGTGCTGGGGAAAAAAATAAGCACTACTGCACTAAAGAAAAAAAAAGAAAAGAAAGAAAAAGAAATAAAAAGAAATACCAGTTAACAAACTGGCTACATAATTCAGCCAGTTCAGGAATCAGATTTCCCCCCAAAATAGAAGCAGAAACCAACTGCAACAGTAACACACTGACTGTGGCCCAGCCAGCACAGTCAGTCCCCTTCCTGACATAAATGGAGAGACCTTGACACTGACCCAACTCCCTCAGAGCCAGCTCGCAGAGTGAGCAGACTCCCTCACACTCCTGTTGGTTTTTTTTGCAGGTGTGAGACACAGTGAAAGTCACAAAAGGTGCATGCATCTCTCCCTCAAGGGTGTTGGTGAATACCACGTGCTCCTTATCCAGAGACACCCGGGCTCTAACATAACCGTGGAAGAGGGGCAGGCAGTCGGCTGTAATGACCCCCTCCACGCCCCGCTGCCTGGACCTGTTTATGGCCAGTTTGGCCAGGCCCAGGAGCAGATCCATGAGGAGGTCTTCAGACCTGTGCAACCCGCTCCGTACCGGGTGCCCAAAGATCAGGAGCGTGGGACTGAAGTGCATCCAAAAACAGAGAAGGAGATTTTTAAGAAAAGGGAGTGCAAGCGCCCACACCTAATATATACATGGTCCACGGACTCCACAGCACCACAGAACAAGCAGTTGGGCTGGGAGTTTGTGAACCACCGCAATCTATGGTTGCAGGGGACTGCTGTGTGCAGCACCCTCCACTCCAGATCCCCAAGAGAAAGGGGGAGGACTCCCGCGTAGAGACCCCTCCAATGGGGGTCTCCACTGCCTGGTGGCAAATGGGCATGCCAAGGCGTGTCCGGGCGGTGGATGAGGGAGAAGAGGTGTGCAGCAGTCGATACAGAGCCCGCCTTTTTATGTCCTTAAAAGGGACAAAACTAAAATTCCGGAGTTGGCTCAGGTTGTGGTGCACAGGTTCCCGGAGGAAGTATGGGACCTTAGGGCCAAAGTGAAATTCCGTCTGGCCAGGGGTAAGTGTGAACGGGATTCCACTGCATACCAGAGCATCCTCCAACTGGTGCACTACGTTAGGTCCGAGCTCCATCATTTTAAGGCAGTGCCCACGTACCGGACATCTACCGCTGCCCTGCTCGCTATATCCTGTGGCAGCGTCCAGCCCACACTCCTGATGATGTTTTTGTATTTTTTTCAGATTGTGAGGATGTCCAACATTCCTGCTTTTTTTAAATTCGATTTTAGAACTTATATTCTTTTTTTTTCTTTTTTCAGAATGTCAGACTTTTTTTTTCTATTACCCCCCACACTACTGCCTAACTGCGGTAGTGCTTATGTTTCCCCCAGCACCCATGTTGTGTGTGTGCAAGTGTGAGACACTGTGGAAGACACAAGGTGCACAAATCTTTATTCAGTTCCCACAACCAGGAAGAAAGGAAACACCCAAGTGCCAGTGATAGGCAGTGCTCTTTACATCAAAGGGCAATGCTGTGTGAACAAACAGTGAAGGAGAGGACAAGGATTAAATCAAAATAGGGTTGGATGGGGAAATAATGAACTCCACTCCCTGCGGTGCCTACCTCTCCCTGAACAACTCCAGAGTGTTGGTGGACACCATGTGCTCCTTCTCCAGAGACACCCGGGCTCTAACGTAACCGCGGAAGAGGGGCAGGCAATGCCCAAATGACCCACTCCACAACCCGCTGCCTGGACCTGTTTATGGCGAGTTTGTCCAGGCCGAGGAGCAGACCCAAGAGCAGGTCTTCAGACGTGTCCTCCCTCCTCCTTACCAGGTGCCCAAAGGTCTGGAGCGTGGGACTGAAGTGCAACCAAAAACAGAGAAGGAGGTTTTTAAGAAAATCAAAAATGGAGTGCAAGCGCCCACACCCAATGTATACATGGTCCACGGACTCCACAACACCACAGAACAAGCAGTTGGGATGGGTGTCCGTGCGCCATCGCAATCTGCGGTTGCAGGGGACTGCTGCATGCAGCACTCTCCACCCAGATCCCAGAGAGAAAGGGGGAGGACCCCCGCATAGAGAGCCCTTCACTGTGCATCTCCACCGCCCGGTGGCAAATGGGCACGCCTTGGCGTGCCCAGGCAGTGGATGAGGGAGAAGAGGTGGACGGTGCAGTCGATACAGGGCCCGCCTTTTTAAAAAGGAAGAAAACTAAAATTCCGGAGGCGGCTCAGGTTGTGGGGCACAGGCTCCCGCAGGAAGTAAGGGACCTTGGGGGCCAATGTGAAATTCCGTCTGGGCAGGGGTAAGCGCGGATGGGATTCCAATGCACACATGAGCATCCTCCAACTGGTGCACTACGTCGGGTCTGAGCACCACTGTTTTAAGGTGTCGGATGGCGGTGGCCATGTACTGGACGTCTACCGCTGCCCTGCTCACAATGTCCTGGGGCAGCGTCCAGCCCACACTCCTGTTGATGTTTTTTTTCTTAACCCTCTACACTACCGCACTACACTGCGGTAGTGCTTATTTTTTCTCCAGCACCCATGTTGTGTGTGTGCAGGTGTGAGACACAGTGAAAGACTCAAGGTGCATGAATCTTTACTCAAATTTCCACCACCAGGAAGAAAGGAAACACGCGAGTGGCCAGTGACAAGCAGTGCCCTTCACATCAAAGGGCAATGCTGTGTGATCAAACTGTGAAGGGGAGGGCAGGGATTAAATCAAAATAGAGTTGGTGGGGGAAATAATGCACTCCACTCCCTGCGGCACCCACCTCTCCCTGAACAACTCCAGGGTGTTGGTGGAGACCACGTGCTCCTTCTCCAGAGATACCCGGGTTCTAACAAAATCATGGAAGAGGGGCAGGCAGCCGGCCTTACCAACCCCCTCTGTTGCCCGCTGCCTGACCTGTTTATGGTCAGTTTGGCCAGGCCGAGGAGCAGACCCACGAGGAGATCTTCAGACCTGCCCTCCCTCCTTCGTACCGGGTGCCCGAAGATCAGGAGCGTGGGACTGAAGTGCAACCAAAAGCAAAGGAGGAGGTTTTTAAGAAAATCAAAAAGAAGTGCAAACGCCCACACCCAATATACACATGGTCCACGGACTCCACAGTGCCACAGAACAAGCAGTTGGGCTGTGAGTCAGTGAACCACCACAATCTGCGGTTGCGGGGGACTGCTGCGTGCAGCACCCTCCACCCCAGATTCCTGAGAGAAAGGGGGAGGACTCCAGCTCAGAGAGCCCTCCACTGGGGATCCCCACCGCCCGGTGGCAAATGGGCACGCCAAAGCGTGTCCGGACGGTGCTGAAAAATGTGTTGCTGGAAAAGTGCAGCATGTCAGGCAGCATCAAAAGAGCAGGAGAATCGCCGTTTCGGGCATAAGCCCTTCTTCAGGAATGAGGAGGGTGTGCCAAGCAGGCTAAGATAAAAGGTAGGGAGGAGGGACTTGGGGGAGGAGCGTTGTGAATGCGATAGGTGGAAGGAGCTTAAGGTGAGGGTGATATGCCGGAGAGGGGTTGGGGGTGGAGGTCGGGAAGAAGATTGGAGGTCAAGAAGGCGGTGCTGAGTCCGAGGGTTGGGACTGAGAAAAGGTGTCCAGACATTGGATGAGGGAGAAGAGGTGGACGGTGTGCAGCAGTCGATACAGGGCCCGCCTTTTTACATCCTTAAAAGGAAGAAAACTAAAATTCCGGAGGCGGCTCAGGTTGTGGGGCACAGGCTCCCGCGGGAAGTATGGGACCTTGGGGCCAATGTGAAATTCCATGCGGGCTGGGGTGAGCGCGGATGGGACCCCACCGCACACCTGAGCGTCCTCCAACTGGTGCACTACGTCGGGTCCGAGCACCGCCGTTTTAAGGCATCGGATGGCGGTGACCACATACCGGATGTCTACCGCTGCCCTGCTCGCTATGTCCTGCGGCAGCGTCCAGCCCAGGCCCCCGGCACCCAGCACGTCCCCGACCCTGGTCACCCTCGCCGCCAAGGCCCTCCCCTCTGACTGCCACTCGAACCCGTGAGTACGGAGGTGCGGATACCTGAGCAACGGCTCCCTGACGACAGCTGCTACTCCAGCCAGAGGGTAGGCGCGACGCGATTCGACCATGTTCCAGACAGTAATCAGGTCCTGGTAAAAGACAGGCTGCGTCTTGAGGGCGACCTCCAAGAGCTGCGTGTCGTAGTGGAGGTTACGCACCTGGCGTAAAAAATACGTTGCCAGGGCGCACCACCTAGGAGGCGGCTCGACGTAAAGGTATCGCTGCAAGGTCTGAAGGCGAAACGTCGCGACCTGGGTGCGGACGCACACCAACGACTGACCGCCCTCCTCAACAGGGAGACTCAGAACCTGTGCAGCGACCCAGTGCATCTTTTTGTCCCAGAAGAAGTCGACCAACGTTCTCTGGATGTCAGCGACAAAGCCAGGAGGAGGGACCAAAGTGACCAGCCGGTACCACAGCATGGCGGCCACCAGCTGGTTTATGACCAGCACTTGACTCCTGTAAGATAGCACTCGGAGCAGTCCTGTCCAGCGGCCTAGGCGAGCCGAGACTTTGGCCTCCAGCTCCTGCCAGTTGGCCGGCCAGGATTCCTCAGCCGAACTGAGGTAGACCCCCAGGTAGAGGAGATGGGTGGTACTCCAGCTGAACCCCCGTAACTCCTCCGGCAGAGAGTCCACCCGCCATGGACCGACCAGTAGTCCGGAACATTTGGCCCAGTTGATCCTGGCGGAAGACGCTGCCGAGTACACTGCTTGGCACTCGCGCATCCTCCCCAGGTCAGCTGGGTCGGTGAAAGTGAGGAGCACGTCGTCGGCGTAGGCCGAGAGGACCACCCCCGTGCCCGCGCCGCGCAGAACCAGCCCTGACAACCTCCTCTGCAAGAGGTGCAGGAAAGGTTCCACGCACAGGGAATACAGCTGGCCGGACAGGGGGCAGCCTCGACGCACTCCTCTCCCGAAGCGAAGGGGCGCTGTCAGGGACCCGTTAACTTGAACCACACACTCTGTGGCGGCGTAGAAAAGTCAGATTCGGGTGACGAACTGCGTCCCGAACCCGAATGCCCGCAGAGTCCCGAGCAGAAACGAGTCTCCTGGTCGAGAGACAGGAAGGCGCTCGGCAGACCAGCCCGTCGACAGAAATGGATCAGGTCCCAGACCAGGTGGACGTTGTCGTGTATCCTCCGGCCCGGGACTGTGTAGGACTGGTCCGGGTGAATCATGTCGGCCAGCACGGAAGCCAGGCGAGAAGACAACACCCTGGCGAAGGTTTTATAGTCCATGCTGAGGAGGGAGACCGGACGCCAGTTCTTCAAAGAACGAAGGTCCCCTTTCTTTGGCAGCAGGACGATGACCACCCTGCGCCAAGAAAGGGGCAGCTCTCCGGCATTTAGACACTCCCCCAGGACCTGTGTGTAGTCGCTCCCCAGGACGTCCCAGAACGCCCTGAAGAACTCCACAGTCAGCCCGTCCAGCCCCGGAGTTTTGCCCCTCGAGAGCGCCGGTCAGCTCCTCTAAAGTGACGGGAACGTCGAGCCTTCCGGCGTCCTCCAGGCCGAGCTGCGGTCGGTCCTCCCACAGAACTCTGCGAGCATCCTCGCTGGACGGATCCGGAGAGAACAGAACTGTGTAATAGTTTCGGACATGGGCCCTGATCCCCTCTGGATCCGAGACGAGAGACCCGTCGTCGGCCAGCAGCATGAGGAGCTGCTGACGGGTGCCACGCCTTTTTTCCAGCGAGTAGAAGAAGGGGCAGCTGCGGTCCACGTCCTGGAGGAGCTGGATCCGCGACCTCACGTATGCGCCCCGAGCCCCGACGAGCTGCAGGTCCCGGAGCGCGGCCTTCTTCTCTTCGTACGCCCCACGCAGGGCCGGGTCCGCGTCGGGCTGACCGAGGCGTGACTCCAGGTCGAGCATCTCCCTCTCCAACTCCCCGATCTTGGATTTCCGCCTCTTCGTCGACCCCCTCGCTTACTCCTGACAGAAGACGCGGACGTGAGCCTTGCCCACGTCCCACAATAGCCTCAGGGAGGGGAAGCTTCCCCGCTTCCTTCTCCAGCCAGCCCAGAAACGACGAAACGAGTCCCGGAACCGCTCGTCCTCCAGCAGCAGGTTGTTAAAGTGCCAGTACGCGGAGCCGAGCCTGGCGCCGTTCGGAAGGAGTTCCGCCCACACCAGGTGATGGTCCATGCACGACACCTGCTGGGTGGAGGCCTTCGGAAAACAGGAGGCGTACGCCCGCGAAACGTACAGGCGGTCGATTCTGGACGCTCCGACCCCAGGCCTCACGAAGGTGAAGGCGATGGAGTCGGAATGGAGATTCCGCCAGACGTCTACCAGGTCGAAAGACTTGACCAAGTCCCCCAACCTCCACCCCGACGCCCAACCAGTGTGGGCACCGCCGTGGTCCCTGCCCTCGAGGACACAGTTAAAATCTCCCCCGAGGAGACGCACTGGTTCTCGTCGATGGAGGCGAGATGAGCGGACACTTCTTCGAAGAAGCACTCTTGCCTCGGCCCGGCCAGGGGAGCGTAGACGTTCACCAAGTGAAGCACCGCGCCCCCCCATCCGTACCGTCAGGTGAAGCAAACGGCCTGGCATGAGCTCCCTGACCCCCAAGATCTCGGGCTGAAAATGCGGGGCCAATAAGATAGCCACCCCGCCAGATCTGCGGGTGACGTGACTCATGTAGACCCCTTCCTCGCCACTCCAGGATCCAGGTGGCTTTGTCTCCCGGGGTAGTGTGGGTTTCTTGCAGGAAGCACACCGCATACCTCTAGTCCTGAAGGACTGTGAGGGTCTGGAATCTGCGCTGTGACTCCCTGCTGCCGTTGATATTGAGGCTGGCTATAGTTGTCTCCATGTCGGAAGCGTTGTGCAACCACCACCAGTACAGTTAAAAACCTATATACACATTTACAGGGAGGACAAGGGAAGGGCACAGAAGTCCCTCGCCCTCACCAGGAGTGCCCCCAGGAAGTTCCTGACTTGCTTTCGCTCATTCACACTGAGCCCAGGCGCCTGGCGAGAAGCGTGGGCCGACCAGTAAACTCTCTCGAATGAGCTCCAGTGGTCGAGCGCCAGTTGGGCTCTATCCTGGCGACTCTGAGTTTCCTCGACAAATTCCCGGAGCTCCTCGAGGGGGATGAGGGGGAGATCGGTGGGGGGCACCTGGGACTCAAATGTCACTGCAGCCAGAGTCCGCGTCGTCCCCGGTGTCTGCCACCGATCCCAAACCCTCCTCCGAGAGGTCGCCCTCGGTCACCGGCCCCCTCCCCCACCGAGAGGATGTGGGCTGGTCCGGTGCCTCAAACCCCCGGCGACCCCACCCCCAGGGTCACCGGCGGTTCCTTCCTCGGCGCACCCCTTCCCGGAACGCACCGAGTTCGGGTCGTCGCGCGGCAGAGGCTCGGGGCCCCGCTCCTCTCCTGACACCGGGACGCCTGGCTCCTCGAGAAAAAGCTCCTCCCCCAGGGCCAAGGCCACCGGAAAAACAGTCTGGGAGGGAGGAGCGAAAATAACACCTTCCTCCCCTCCACCGCTCGATGACCCAGCAGAGGATCCTCCGTTGTCGCCCGCCCGTGGCCCATGTGGTTATTACGGTCCTCCCCAGGGGCCGGAGGAGTTAAAGCAGCAGGAGGCCCTGCTGTAGCCCCTGGGGGTTTTGGTATGTTGGGCCGCGGTGCAGGACAGTCGAGAGGCACCGTTGGCTCATCCCCTAGAGAAGGGCAGCGCCGCCGGCGCTCTGCTGGAGTGTCTCTTCCCTCTAAGGGCCGGCACCTCTTCCCCAGAGAGACGGGGTAATTTATGAGTCTTCCCCTCCCTGCCCGCCTCGGTGGTCATGGGGCCTGAGGTCCCACACCCTGGCCTTTCCCGGAATACGATTGGCTGGGGGAAGACAGGGGGTGTGGCCAGGGTGGGGAGGGTCAGCCGTGTCACTTCCTGCCCCACCCCTGGTTTATCAGGTGACTGAGGGCCAGGCCAGGCCAGGGGCCCAGAGACAAGGTCGCTGCAGGAGGTAGGGTAGTGGTGGTTCCCCCCAGGTTAGTGCCAGGGTTTGTCTGGGCTCGGGCTCGGGCTCGGGCTCGGGCTCAAGGGCCCCCGGGCCAGGTGTCGAAGCCCCAGGGGTTTCTCCATTGGGGTGGGGGGTGGAGGTGGGGTCAGTGGGGCCAGGATCAGGTACGGGTTTGGGGGTCAGGGTTCCCGCACCGGGGCGACGCTGGCATGGCCGCAGGGGCATTTTCGTGCCAGAGCAGGGCAGGTCGTGGGCTAGGTGTTGGGAAGGGGATAGGGTGGTCTCCCCGTGGGTGGTCCTGACGCGTCGCGTCTTCTTCAGCGCCTTCTGGCCAGCCGGATGCTCGCCCCGCTCCCTGCCAGAGGCTGGAGCATTGGAAGCCTCCGGTGCCAGGGCTTGTGGTGTTGACTTCGGGGGAGCGGGAGTGGGTGCGGCGGCACCACCATCAGCCATTGGCACGGGCTGGGCAGCCTTCTGGGTGGGGCAGTTTTTTCTAATGTGCCCCACCTCGTGGCACAGGTGGCACCGCACGCTGTCAGCCGTCCAGAAGGCGCGGTAGGCCGTGCCCTAGTGGAGGAGGGTGAAGGAGCCCTTGGTGATCTCCTCCCGGGCCAGGCAAATGAACACCTGGCATCGGAAGGAGTATATGTGTCGGAGGGTGGGGTCCTTAAGACCGAGCAGGAGCGGTCGGACCCCTGACCGGATCTCCCCCAAGGTGGTGAGGTGGGGGAGAAGGAGTTCACTGGGAATGAAGGGCGGGACGTTGGAGATCACGACCCTCTGGGCCGTAACCTCCAAAGGTTCGACGGGCAAATGTGTCCCGCCCACAGTGAGCCCCCTCTCCGTGGCCAGGTGGACCGCCTGCTCGGTCTTAAGGAAAAAGACTGCCTTCCCGTACATCCGGGCCACAGCGACGATGGCCAGTGGGCCGACCACACTAGCCATGGCCTTGGTGCAGGCCTCGATAGTCATATTGGGGTGGGGATAGGCCTTTACCCCCAGGCGTTTAGTTAAGTGCCTGAAGGGGGTCGTGGTTGCGGCCGGGGTTGGGACAGCCGAGCCGAAGGCAGCGGTTACCCCGGCGTAGGTGCGGCTGGGCCCCGCGACCTTCGGGCTCGCCATATTCTGCTGCTGAATATTAGTAGACCTCAGGCAGCAGCAGTGGAGGTGGGCCCCTGGTAGCAGTAGTGGTGGAGGTTGTGGGGAGGGGCCCAAGGCGAGCCACCCAAGGCAAGTCCCAGGCAGCGACGGTGGAGACCGGCCTCAGGCAACAGCAGCGGTGGAGGCAGGCCTCGGGTGAGTCCCAGGTAGGCCCTCGGTCGCAGCGGTGGGGGCAGATCTGTTGGGGAGGAGTCCCAGGCTGCCCCAAAATTGAGTCCCAGGCAGCGGTGGTGGTGGCAGGCTTCAGGCAAGACCTCGGTCGCAGCGGTGGGGGGCAGACCTGTTGGAGAGGTTCCCCAAGGCAAGTCCCAGGCAGCCCCCAAAATTGAGTCCCAGGCAGCAGTAGTGGTGGAGGTTGTGGGGAGGGGCCCAAGGCGAGCCACCCAAGGCAAGTCCCAGGCAGCGACGGTGGAGACCGGCCTCAGGCAACAGCAGCGGTGGAGGCAGGCCTCGGGTGAGTCCCAGGTAGGCCCTCGGTCGCAGCGGTGGGGGCAGATCTGTTGGGGAGGAGTCCCAGGCTGCCCCAAAATTGAGTCCCAGGCAGCGGTGGTGGTGGCAGGCTTCAGGCAAGACCTCGGTCGCAGCGGTGGGGGCAGGCTTGTTGGGGAGGGCCCCCAAGGCAAGTCCCAGGCAGCCACAAAATTGAGTCCCAGGCAGCAGCAGTGGAGGTGGGCCTCTAATAACAGCAGCAGTGATGGAGGTCCTGGGAGGGGCCCCAAGGCAAGTCCAACAGAACCCCACAAGTTGCAGCTTGCCAATCAGAACAAAGATCCATGTTCTTTGATTCTGTGCTTTCCGTTGGTTATCCAATCCTCTATCCAGACAGTATATTACCCTTAACCCTGTGTGATCTTAGCTTGTGAATTAACCTTGTTTGCAGCACCCTATTAAATGCCTTCTTGAAATCCAGATCTACGATATCTACTGGAACCCCATTATCTACTTGCTTGTTACATCTCAGAAAAGGTCTAGCAAGTTAGCTAATCATGATTTACCCTTCATAAACCATGCTGATTCTGATCAGTTATGTTTTGACTATCCAAAGTCCTGTTAATACATCCTTTGTAATGGATATCAAATTTCCCAGTGGCAGATGTTAAACCAACTAATCTATAGTTTCCTACTTTCTGCCTTTTTCTGTTTTTAAGCAAGGGCATTTTTCCCTTCCAGCAGAATATTTTCAGAATAAAGGGAATTTTTAAATTTTATAGCCAATGGATCCACTATCACTGCTGCCACTTCTTTAAGAGCCTAGGATGTAGGTCATCAGGCCCCAGGGACTTGTCTGCCTTTAATCCTAATTGTTTGCTCATACGTTTTTCTGAGTCGTGGTGATTGTTCTAAGTTCCTCCATTTCTATAATCTTTACATTACTTTTTACTAGTGGTACAGTTTCAGTGTCCTCCACTGTGAAAACAGCCAAAATATTGATTAGTTGTCTCTGTCATTTCTGTGTTCCCTATTACTAACTCCCCATTCTTATCCTTTGAAGGAGGAACATTCATTTCAGCTACTCTCTTTCTTTTTATCCATTTCTAGAAGCATAACAGATTTCAAATGAGTCAAAATATCCTAATTTTACTGATAGCTGCCTGAACTTGGAGTTATCTATCAATGTATGGAAACTGCTCACCTGAATAGGTGCCTGAGTTGATATTGATTTCTGTAGCAAGAAGCTCAGCTGATCATTGACTCATCAAATCTAAAAATTAAAAAAAAGGCTTTTAATGCAAATGATCAGGCAGGACACTTTCATACCAGGTGAGGCAGACTGAGTGAGTGTACTTGGGAATTTGGTGCATTTGGAGATAGAACAGGTTTTAAATGAGATTTACTGTGGGAAGTAACATGTGCTGTGTGGGGAATTTGGTGAAGTGCAGGGAGGACCTTTACTTTCAGCCTTCTGCACAAAATTAGAGATCAAATGCGACAGAGGAAGAAGCTATCTCAGTAATTGGTAATTTTAGAAACAATTTATTATATTGTAAATACTGTATTGTTTTATCAGTATTACAAAGCTTACTGGCTCTGCGAAAATTTTTTGGATGAGTTAGGAAGTAACTTGAAAAATAGGACCTCAGAAGTCGCAATCTAAGTGTTACTACTTAGTAGAAATAGCAGGATATACCAGATGAATATGTGGCTAAAGAGATGGTACGAGGGGGAAAGTTTCAGATGCTTGGGACCATAATAAGGGGATAGGAACAGATGTAAGCCATGTAGTCCCTCGAACCTCCTTCACTGTTCATTAGAATCATGAATGATCTGACATTCCTCAATGCCTTCTGGCATTGGGACCAGTTCTGGGGAGGTGGGGCCACTAGATGAATTAGAGAAGTTGCACCTGGGCAGAACTGGGACTGATGTTCTAGGGGGAGTACTTGCAAGAAATTGTTGCGAGGCTTTAAAGTAGCAGGAGAAAGCGAACCTGTGAATGGAGTCAGAAGGAGTGTTCACAATAAAGTGGATAAGTTAATTGCACAAAGATGAAGCCAGGTATAATTATGGAGATATGGCTGCATGGTGACTGGAAATGGGAATGGAACATGCAGGGATATTCATCATTTAAGAAGGGCATACAAAAAGGGAAAAGGCAATGGAGTTGCACTTTTGGTTAAAGAGAAAAAATAATGCAATTGTGATTAAGGGTATTAGCTGTGATTATGTGGAATCTATATAGGTTGACATGAAAATCACCAAGAGGCAAAAATCATTTATGGGGATTTTATATAGATTCCCAAAATTTTATATCGACTTAGGGAATGGCATTAAGTGGGAAATTAGAGATGCATGCGAAAAAGGAAAATTTGTAATGATGGATGACTTTAATCTGCATATACATTGATATTATTACAAATTTAATTTGCCCATAGAGGAAAAGTTCCTGGACTGTATATGAGATGGTTATTACATTGAGGAACACACTAGAGAGCAGGCCATCCTAAACTGTGTACTGTTTAATGAGAAAGGAATAATTGATAATCTAGTTGTGCAAGATCCCATTGGAGAAAGTGAGGCCTGCAGATTCTGGAGATCAGAGTCAAAAAGCATGGCGCAGGAAAAACACAGCAGGTCAGGCAGGATCCAAGGAGAGAAGAAATGACATTTTGGGCATTAGCCGTTCATCAGGAAGTAGGGCTTATGCCCGAAATGTCGACTCTCCTGCTGCTTGGATGCTGCCTGGCCTGTTGTGCTTTTCCAGCGCCATGCATTTTGACTGAGGTCCCATGGGGATGAGGAACCATGATATGAAAAAATTTTTCATTAAGGTGGAGAGCACATAGTTGAGATTTTGGGTCTGTTTTAGATTAGAGGAAATTATGATGGTATAAACATGAGCTTGCTATGGTAGATTAGGGAATATTACTTAAAGGGATGGTGACAGAAAAGCAATGGTAAACATTCCAAGAGTGCATTATTGAACTGACAGTTATTCAATCCTGCTTATCACAAAAGTCAAACAGGAAAAGTGGCTAAACTGTGGCTTACAAGAGAAATTGGAGTCAGTATTATATCCAAGGAAGGTGTATGGAAATTGGCCAGAAAAGAAATAGACCTGAGGAATTGGAGCAGTTTAAAATTTAGCAAAGGAGGACAAAGGAATTGATTAAGAAACAGAAGATAGTATGAGAGTAACCTTGCAGGCAACATAAAAAGTGACTGTAGTAGTTTTATAGGTATATGAAAAGGAAAGGTTGGTAAAGGATAAAATAACTCCACAGAAGTGATATATGTCACCAAGTTACTCTTTATTTACACATAAACAGCCTTGACATTTGTGCTGTCTGTGAGGCAGAACTAGAGTGTCAGCACCTCAGACTCTCTCCTTTTATTTGTTTATTTTAATTTTTCTTTTTTTTTCTTTTTTTAAAATTTAACCCCCACACTACCACCTAAGTGCGGTAGTGCTTACTTTTTCCCCAGCACCCATGGTGTGTGGGTATACGTGTGAGACACAGTGAAAGACATAAAGTGCACAAATCTTTATTCAATTTCCACCACCAGGAAGATAGGAAAACACCCGGGTGGCCAGTGACAAACACTGCCCTTCACATCAAAGGGCAATGCTGTGTGATCAAAACAGTGAAGGGGAGGGTAGGGACTAAATCAAGTTGGAGGGAGAAATAATGCACTCCACTCCTTGCGGCACCCACCTCTCCCTGAACAACTCCAGGGTCTCTCCTTTTATTTTTTTATTTTTTGTTTTCTTTTTTTTTCTTTTTTGTCCACACTACCGCCTATTTTTTCTATAGCACCCATGGTGTGTGTGTGTAGGTGTGAGACACAGTGAGAAACACAAGGTGCACAAATCTTTATTCAATTTCCACCACCAGGAAGATAGGAAAACACCCGAGTGGCCAGTGACAAACACTGCCCTTCACATCAAAGGGCAGTGCTGTGTGATCAAAACAGTGAAGGGGAGGGTAGGGACTAAATCAAAATAGAATTGGAGGGTGAAATGATGCACTCCACTCTCTGCGGCACCCACCTCTGCCTGAACAACTCCAGGGTCTCTCCTTTTATATATATATTTTTTTCTCTTTTTTTTTAACCCCCACCCTACCACCTAAGTGCGGTGGTGCTTATTTTATCCCCAGCACCCATGGTGTGTGCGCGCACCCACCTCTGCCTGAACAACTCTAGGGTGTCTCCTTTTATTTATTTATTTATTTATTTTTCTGCCCTTCACATCAAAGGGCTCCCCTGTTTATTTTATTTTTTTTTCTTTTATTAACCCCCACACTACCACCTAAGTGCGGTAGTGCTTATTTTTTTCCCCCAGCACCCATGGTGTGTGTGTGCAGGTGTGAGACACAGTGAAAGACACAAAGTGCACCAATCTTTATTCAATTTCCACCACCAGGAAGATAGGAAAACACCCGGGTGGCCAGTGACAAACACTGCCCTTCACATCAAAGGGCAGTGCTGTGTGATCAAAACAGTGAGGGGGAGGGTAGGGACTAAATCAAAATAGAATTGGAGGGAGAAATGATGCACCCCACTCCCTGCGGCGCCCACCTCTCCCTGAACAACTCCAGGGTGTTGGTACAACTCCTGTTTGGTTTTTTTCTGCTTATTTTATCCCCAGCACCCATGGTGTGTGTGTGCAGGTGTGAGACACAGTGAAAGACACAAAGTGCACGAATCTTTATTTAATTTCCACCACCAGGGTCTCTCCTTTTAATATGTCAGCCAGGTCTCCCTGTTTGGACTGATTAACAGTCCCAATCAGGGAACTCATTTTATGAGGTCCAGCTGGCTGACCTTGTTCCAATCAGTACGAAGGCAGGCCCCTTACAGTCAGAAATGGGGAAGTTTGTAATGGGGAACAATGAGATGACTGCTCATCTGAATAGATTCTTTGGACCTATTTACAAAGGAGGATATAAATAGCAGTAATCTTGGGAAATAGTGTTTAGAGCGAGAGAAAAACTGAACGAAATTAGTGTTAGTAGCGAAATTAGTTGGGGAAATTGATGGGATTGAAGGCCAATAAATCACCAGGGCCTGATAATCTCCATCTCATGGTACGTAAGGAAGTCACCCTTAAAATAGTGGATGCACTCGTTGTCAACTTCCAATCATTTATAGACTGTGGAATAGTTCCTGCAAATTGAAGGACAGCTGATGTAACCCCTCTATTTAAATGGAGGCAGAGAATCTAATCTAATTTAATCTAATCTAATCAGAACTGTCAGCCTGACATCGGTAGCGAGCAAAACGCTAAAATCCATTATCATACATTCTGTAGCAAAGCACTTGGAAAATAGTGGCGGGATCAGACAGAGTCAACACAGATTTACAAAAGGGAAATCATGCTTAACAAATCAATTGGAATTCTTTGAGAATGTAACTAATGACCCAAAGGGCCTCTGTATGATTCTAACATGGCCTTACTTCTTCTCCTATGTCTTATGGTCTTATGGTAGAGTTGATGAGGAGAGTGGATGCATTTAATTTGGCTTTCAGAAGGCTTTGACAAAGTCCCACATGACAGATCAGTGTGTAAAATTAAATTGCATGGAATTTGGGGTAATATGTTAAGATTTTTGAATTTTGCTTTTCTTGCCATATGTACTCAAGAACAAAAGTACAGGAGTATGGTGAAAAGTGTATAATGGTGCCACACAAGGTGCCATCTTAGGTTCAAGATACTTGATACAGAATATCAAGAACATGGTCGAAAGAAAGAACAAGTTCAAAGTTAAACATTTCAGTAATTGTACACCAGTGACACCTCCTTTTGTTTAAAGTAGAAAATAAAGAAATAAAGCTGAAAGTTTCAAACCTTAAGATGGATACAAAACTAGATGCTGATAGGAAACAGTAAATACAACTTTCTTCCAAATAGCAGGCAGTGACTAGTGGGGTACTGTAGGGATCAGTGCTGGGACCACAGCTATTTACATTATGTATTAATGATTTAGATGAGAAAAATAAATGTAATATCTCCAAGTTTGCAGATGATACAAAACTATTGGGAGGGTAGCTGTGAAAAGGATACTTCAGTTTGATTTAGGCAAGCTGAGTAGACAAATAAACAGATGCAGATGTGAAATGATCCACTTTTGTAGCCAAAACAGAAAAGGCAGTTTATCATCTGGCCATACATTGAGAGGGATATGTGCAACAAGACCTGTGTGTATTGATATACCAGTAGGTGAAGGTAAGCATGCAGGTGCAGCTGGGGGTAAAGAAGGCAAAGGGTATGTTGGTTTTTATAGCAAGAAGATTCAAGCACAGAAGTAGGGATGTATTGCTTCAATTATATGGGGCCTTGGTGACTCTAGACCTATAATATTCTGTGTATTTTTGGTCTCCTTATCTGAGGAAGAAATAGTCTTGTCATAGCGAGGGTGCAGCTTTTGTTTACCAGACTGATTCCCAGAATAGTGGGACTGACACAGTGAGGTGAGGTTCAATCAGCCATGATTATATTCACTGGAGTTTTGAAGTATGGGGGTGGGAAAGAATCTCCATCCAAACCTATAAAATCTTAGTGGGACTAGACAGGATAGATGTGGGAATGATGTTCCTGATGGTAGGGGGTCCAGAATCAGAGGTCACAGTCTAAGGACATGGGGTAAATGATTTAGGATTGAGATGAGAAGAGATGTGTGGAGAGAAAGCAGAGTGATCCTTCAGAGCTGGAGTTCTTCAGTTATGAAGAAAGGTCACTGGACATGAAATGCTAACCCTGCTTCCTCACCAGAGATGCTGTCAGACCTGCTGTGTTTTTCCAGCAATTTGTTCTTATTTCTGATTTCCAGCATCTGCAGTTCTTTGGTTTTTATGAGGAGAAATTTATTTTACTAAACAGTGGTAAGCTTGTGGAATTCACTACTAGAGAAAGTGGTTAAAGACAAAACATTTGTATGATTTCAAGAGGGAGTTGAATATAGCATTTGGTGCTAAAGAGATGAAAGGCTGTGGGTGGGGCGGGGAACCGGGAACGGACTGTTATGTTGGATGATTAGCCATGAAGATAAAGAACAACGGAGCAGGTACAAAGGGCAAATTGACTATTTCTGTTTTCCTTTTTCCCCCTCTGTATAGACTGTGTATTAACTTTATATTACAGCATCATAGGTTACTGCATTGTGACTGTACCTCCACTATGGACTACATGTGGTTCAAGGAGGCCAACGCACCACCACCTTGCTAATATCTAAGTATTGGAGGCTCTGGGCTTAAAAACTGACAAATCTCAGGGTCCGGATGAATTGCATCACAAGCTGCTGTGGGAGGCGAGGCAGGAAATCGCAGGTGCTCTGACAAAAAGTTTTGATTCCTTTGTGCTCGTGCTAGAGGTATTACAGAAGAGGTTCGCCAAGATGTTAACTGGGATGGAGCAATTGAGCTATATGGAGAGACTTGATCGGCTTGGATTGTTTTCTTTAGAGCGGAGAAGACTGAGGGAAGGCATAGTTGAGATGTAAGATTGAAGGGTATGGTAGAGTGAGTAGTGAGTAGCTGTTGCCCTTAGTTGTGGGGTCAATCACAAGGGGGCATAGTTTAAGGATCAGGACTGGCGATTCAGAGGGGATTTGACAAAAAAGGCTTCTTCATTCAGGGTGGTGGGAATCTGGAAGGCACTGCCTGGGAAGGTGGAGGCTAATAAAATTGGATGAGCACTTGAAATATTGTAACAGTCATGGATATGGGACAAGTATAGGAAATTGAGATTAGTGCATCTTTAGTGGTAGTTATTGCCGGTGCAGACTCGATAGCTAAGGACCTTTTCTGCGCTGTATGATTCCTTAATTCTACTCTGGAAACTAGTGTTGGGCAATTAATGCTGGTCCAGCCATTGACGTCCACTTCCCATGAATGAATAATAAAAATTTAACACACATTAGAGATGGCAGGGCAGTTGATGTGCTGCAGTCGAAGAATGTGGGATCATCTTGATGTGTGTGAGATCCAGGGCAAATACATTTGAAGTAAGTGCTAGTGGTTGTTGGAACTTTGGCTCAGTTGCTGAAGTAGGGCCAAGTTGCAGACATTGGCATTTCAGGGAAAGTTAAAGTTACCTGGACGTTTTACTCCAGATTTTATTGGTGGTCAGTGACAGGAGGATGTGACTGTAAATGATCATTGGCAATAGGCATAGTTTAGATCAGAGTGGTGCTGGAAAAGCACGGCAGGTCAGGCAGCATCCAAGGAGCAGGAAAATCGGTGTTTCGGGCAAAAGCCCTTCATCAGGAATAGAGCACTGAGGATGACTCTTTCCACTCTCCGGGTGAGTCTGTTGATGGCTGTACAGACCGATACAGCTTCTGTGGGCTCTTGGGACAGGTGCTGGTCATAGGAACATGGTTTGGGATATTGATGTGGCAGTGCGCTGCTTGCACTGTTTTTGCCTGGCTTCCATTTCTTTTCCCCAATGGCAATTCTTGAATTGCTTGATGCCTTCCTGGATTCTCCACTTTGGACAGTCTTAGGCCAGTGTTTCCCAGGTGTCTGAGAATGCAACCCACTTAGCTAGTGAGACCTTGAGGGTCTTACTGAAGTGCTACCTCTGTCCATCTGGGGCTTGCTTGCTGTTTTGAATCTGGGAGTAGAGCACCTACTTGGGGAGTCTCTTGTTGTTCAGGTGCAAGACATGTAGCTGATCAAGGGTGGTCAGTGCCTTGTTGCTGGGGATGTTGGCCTGGTCGAGAACTCTGGTGTTGGTATGTGTGCCTTTCCAGCGGATTTGCAGGATCGTGCGCAGGAAATGTTGGTGGTACTGCTCCAGTGCTTTGAGGTGTCTGCTGTAGACGGTCCAAGTTTCAGAGCCATATAGGAGAGCAAGAACCACCACAGCTCTATAAACTTTGTTCCTGGTGTCAGGTCTGATGTTGTTCTTCTGGAACACCCTTTCCCTCAGGTGGCCAAAGGCTGCGCTAGCACACTGGAGGTGATGCTGAATCTCTTCAATAGCTGCTTTGGCTGATAGGACACTTCCCAGATATTGGAAGTGGTCAAACTTTCTGAAAGCCCTTTCCATGGGCCTTGATGATCGGGGATTTGCTCCACAATGCCAGGCCAAGTTAATGAAGGACCTTCATCTGCAGGTATTCAGGGTGAGAGCCACGCTCTCGTATGTCTCTGTAAAGGTGCTGATGATGATCTGGAGTATGTCTATGGAGATTGCACATCCACAAGCATCATCTGCATACTGCAGCTCGATGATACTGGTTGAGGTGCCTTTGGTTTTGACTTGAAAGTGGCAGAGGTTGAATAATTTCCCACAGGTTCTGTAAGTTAGCTTCACTCCAACAGGGAGCTTGTCAACAGTGAGGTGAAGCATTGCAGTGAGGTAGATTGAGAACAGTATTGGGCCAATGCTTAACACTGGTCTGAATGGGGAGTGGGTTGATGATGGAGCAATTTGTCATTACCACGATTTCCATGTCATTGTGGAGTTGGCAAAGGATGGTGACAAATTTCATGACGGAACCAAAGCAGAGAAGGATGCTTTATAATGCTTCCTGATTGCCTGTGTCAAAGGTCAAGAAGACCACGCAGAGGTAGGTGCTGTTCTCTGCATTTTTCCTCACTGTCGTGCAGTGAAAGTCATAACCATTGTGCCCCTCCGTGGCTAAAAGCCACACTGAGCCTCTGGGAGTGGTTCCTCAGCCACAGGATGGAGACATTTAAGGAGGATCTGTCCAATGACTTTTCAAATTGTCGACAGCAGGGAGATTCCTCTATAATTGCCACAGTTGGACTTGTTCACTTGTTTTGAAAATATTCATGACTGTAGCATCTCGAGCATTCCTCGAATTCTCTTCTTGTTCTGAAACTGGTAGAAGGCCTTCTCTACTTTGTGCAGTGATGTGGAGGTTCCAGTATTGGACTGGGCTGGACAAAATCAGAAGTCACATGACACCAAGTTATAGTCCAGCAGGTTTATTAGAAATCACAAAGTTTCAGAGTGCTGCTCCTTCGTCAGGTGAAGTATCACTTTGTCACTTCACCTGACAAAGGTGCAGCACTCTGAAAGCTTGTGATTTCAAATAAACCTGTTGGACTAAGCTGGTGTTGTGACTTCTTACTTCTTTCAAGGCATGGCGTGTAGTACGCCGCAGGATGCGTTCATGAATGCTCGGATCAGTGACAGAGCTCTGGTTGCGGAGGTCTCTGAAGTGTTCCCCCCAAGTGTTTTTTGATGGCCTCTTTATCTTTAATAAGAGTCACTTCGTCCTTGGTTAGCAGTGGTGTGGGCCTTGGTGTTTGGTTCATATGTGGCCTTGACAGCTTAGAAGGAACCATACATATTATGGCTGTCAGTTGTTTGTTGGGCCTCCAGTGCTTTCTCCACCCACCATCTGTCCATTATGTTGCTGGTTTGTTTTTGTACCTCTGATTTCAGTAGCCTGTAGACCTGCGCTTTGTCTTCTGAGTGCGGTTGCTTTTTTACACTGAGATGCTGTGCGCTTCTGGCTTAACAGTTCCTGGATCTCATGATCATTCTCATCAAATCAGTCTTGCTATTTACTGGTTGAGTGGCCAATTGAATTTTTTATCAATATTGGTCTGCTCTTAATACTCCCATCATCGGAGACTTTTGGGATCCTGTGACTCGGTATGCGCCCAGGGTTGCTAGGTTTGTGGAGAGGAGTTGGGTGTATGTGGTTATTTTTTTCAGGGCCTTTAAGTGCCACAATGTTGAACTTTTTATGGCACTGCTTCTGTTGTCTGCTGTGGCAGGACAATATTTATGTTGATACTGTAATTAAAGCAGTTAGGGGAACCCATTGGGCAGAGGATAGTAGCCCCAGCCTTTTAAATTGTTCAACACAAGATTTTTTAGTTTGTTTGGGTGAGAGTTTCAGGGTGGATGAACAAACTAGCCATGGCATCGTGATACTGGAAGCTACTGAGGTTGGGTGGGAGGGAAGTAAGATGGATTATTTTGGTAGTAGGGAACAGTAGAATGATGGTGATTGACATTGTTGCATAGATTTTCAATCTTTGCTGAAATAAACAATGTGTTAGCCACAGTGCCAGGGTGTGGGCTGGAGAAGGACCCGGAATGGAAAGGGGACAATTCAGTGGTTGTGTTCATTGGTACAAGTAAGATTGAAGTCAGGCACTACCTTAATAAACAAAACCTTTAAAAGTTTTAGGGGACATGAAGAATACTAGTGGAAAAAAAGTCCCTCTTAGGGTTGATCTATAGGTGGCTGGAAATGTGTTGCTGGAAAAGCGCAGCAGGTCAGGCAGCATCCAGGGAACAGGACAGTAACCACAATGTAGGAAGCAATATACAAAAATAAATATTGCATTTTTGATAACCAGGCAATAATAATCATGGGTGATTTTAATCTGGATAAAGAGGAAAAATCAGATTGGTAATAGAAGTCTGGATGAGAATTTCTCAGAGCCATACTTTGAGTGATCAGAGAGAATTGGTAAAGTGTGACTGGATTAATTAATGGCCTCCAAAGTTGGAGCATTGTATGTATCAGTGATCATGATATGATTGAATTTTACATACAGTTTGAAGGAGAGAAGAGTTGATCCAAGACTAGTATTTTAAACTTAAATAAGGGCAATGATGTAGGCATGAAAGATGAGTTGCATGAAATGAACTGAGATATTAGTTTAGAGATTGATCAGTAGAGAAGTATAATCCTACTAAGAACAAAAGTTCTGAAGTAAGATATCTAAGTTAAGGAAAGCATCGAGTTTATTGAAAGAGCATGGAATTGAACAAAAGTGAGTGGCAGGTCAGATAACTGATTAGAATACAAGAAATTACTAAAATAACAAAGATTAATCAGGTTAAGGGTGTTAGTTTTAATGTGTGTTGTCATATGCTGACACTTTGTAACTGCTTACTTGTCACGAGAATGTAATTACTTGTAGTAAACAGTAATGCCTGCTAATGGCAGAAACCTGGTCTGTGATTTCTATCAATCTGAATTTGAAATTTGAGTAAGTTGAGGAATTTCATATTGATTCAAGTCAGAGATCTACACAAGGAAAAGACCCTTTGGCCCATCCCATCAACCCAGGTCAAAAACAACCAACTGACTATTTTGATCCTATTTTCCAGTACTTGGTACATAGCCTTGTATACCTTCACATCGCCAGTGCGCATCTATATATAAATTGGAGGTTCTCACCACCCTTTACAGACAGTGAGCTCCAGAGTTCCACCACCCTCTGGAAGAAAAGTTTTTTCTTCACATCTCCTCTGGACATTCTACCCCTTACCTTAAATCTTACCGGTCATTGATTCCTCCATCAAAGAGAACAGTTTCTTACTGTCTATTCCTGTCCATGCCTCTCAGTTTTATACAGGTCTGAGGAAAACTTCCCCAGTCTGTCCATTCTCTCTCCAACACTGAAACTCTCCAGCTCAGACAACAGCATAGTAAATTCCCTTTGCATCCTCTCCAGTGCTATCACGTCTATCCAATAATATAGATTCCAGACCTGCACACAGTATTCTCTAGCTGGAGCCTCACCAACATTAAACTCTATGCCTCAATCAATAAAGGCAAGTATACTATATGCCTTCTAACAACTTTATCCGCTAGTCCTGATTGACATTAAGGTACTGGTGTACATTTACACCAATCTCCCTCTGATCCTCATTGCTTCCCAGGATCATGCCATTCACTATATATTCCCTTGTCTTGTTTGTCCCCCAAGTGCATCACTTCACCTTTATCCAGATTGAATTCCATTTGCCACTGATTAGCCCACTGGATTAGCTCATCCATAATCGTATTGTTATCTAAGGCTACCTTCTTCACTGTTTACCACCCCACTAATTTTTGTGTTGTCTGCATTGATCAAATCTAAATTATTTTATATAAACTGCAAATAGCAAAGACTACAAAACCGATCCCTGTGGGACCCCGCTGGACACAGAATTGAGTTGGAGAAACACCCCTCAAAAATCACCCTTGCTTGCTGCTACTAAGCCAGTTATGGATCCCATTTGCCAAATTTCCTTGTATCCCAAGGGGTCTTACCTTTGCTATCAGTCTTGCATGTCTGACCTTATCAAAGGCCTTGCTGTAGTCCAAGTAGAGTACATTAAAAGCATTGCCCTCATCTGCACACTTGGTCATTTATGTTTGAAAAATTCAATCAAGTTGGTCATACATGGTCCTTGATTTCTATCAGAAACAAAAACTGAATTTTTGGAAAAGCTCAGCAGGTCTGGCAGCATCTGTGAAGAGAAATCACAGTTTCTGGTCCGGTGACCCTTCCTCAGAGTAGATTGATTTCTATCAACTTGCATATGAAAGTCAGGTAAATTGAAAAATTTTGTGGACTTGTTTTAAAATCTTTAAATTCTGTGACAACTTTAAGAATGATAAGGCTTGATTTCCAGAGCTACTCCAGTGAATCATAGAACATAGAACATAGAAGAATACAGCGCAGTACAGGCCCTTTGGCCCTCGATGTTGCGCCGATCCAAGCCCACCTAACCTGTACTAACCCACTATTCTCCATATACCTATCCAATGCCCACTTAAATGCCCATAAAGAGGGAGAGTCGACCACTGCTACTGGCAGGGCATTCCATGAACTTACGACTCGCTGAGTGAAGAACCTACCCCTAACTTCAGTCCTATATCTACCCCCCCTTAATTTAAAGCTATGCCCCCTTGTAATACCCGACTCCATACGCGGGAAAAGGTTCACACTGTCAACCCTATCTAACCCCCTAATCATCTTGTACACCTCAATCAAGTCACCCCTAAACCTTCTTTTCTCTAATGAAAACAGCCCCAAGTGTCTCAGTCTTTCCTCATACGATCTTCCTTCCATACCAGGCAACATCCTGGTAAACCTCCTCTGCACCCGTTCCAGTGCCTCCACGTCCTTCCTATAGTATGGCGACCAAAACTGCACACAATATTCCAGATGCGGCCGCACCAGAGTCTTATACAACTGCATCATGACCTCAGGACTCCGGAACTCAATTCCTCTACCAATAAAAGCCAGTACGCCATATGCCTTCCTCACCGCACTATTTACCTGGGTGGCAACTTTCAGAGATCTGTGTACATGGACACCAAGATCCCTCTGCTCATCCACACTACCAAGTATCCGACCATTAGCCCAGTACCCCATCTTTTTGTTATTCTTCCCAAAGTGAATCACCTCACACTTAGCTACATTGAATTCCATTTGCCACCTTTCTGCCCAGCTCTGCAGCTTCTCTATATCCTGCTGTAACCTGCCACATCCTTCCTCACTGTCAACAACTCCTCCGACTTTCGTATCATCCGCAAACTTGCTCACCCAACCTTCTAACCCCTCTTCCAGGTCATTTATAAAAATGACAAACAGCAATGGTCCCAAAACAGATCCTTGCGGAACACCGCTAGTGACGGCACTCCATGAAGAAACTTTGCCATCAACTACTACCCTCTGTCTTCTTCCATCCAGCCAATTCCTAATCCAAACCTCCAACTCACCCTCAATGCCATATCTCCGTATTTTCTGCAGTAGCCTACCATGGGGAACCTTATCAAACGCCTTACTAAAATCCATATATACCACATTTATTGCTTTCCCCTCATCAACCTCCTTCGTCACCTTTTCAAAGAATTCAATAAGGTTTGTGAGGCACGACCTGCCCTTCACAAAACCATGCTGACTATCCTTGATCACATTATTCCTATCCAGATGTGCATATATCCTATCCCTTACAATTCTCTCTAAGACTTTGCCCACAACAGAAGTGAGACTCACCGGCCTATAGTTACTAGGGTTATCCCTACTCCCCTTTTTGAACAAGGGAACCACATTTGCTATCCACCAGTCTTCTGGCACTACTCCTGTAGACAAAGAGGACATAAAAATCAAGGCCAATGGCTCTGCAATCTCCTCCCTTGCTTCCCAGAGAATCCTAGGATAAATGCCATCAGGCCCAGGGGACTTATCTATTTTCACCTTTTCCAGGATTTCCAACACCTCTTCTCTACATACCTCAAAGCCATCCATTCTACTTATTTGTGACTCAGTATTCACATCGACGACAATGCCCTGTTCCTGAGTAAATACTGAAGAAAAGTATTCATTCAGTGTCTCCCCAATCTCTTCCGCCTCCACACGCAACTTCCCACTACTATCCTTGACTGGACCTATTCCTACCCTAGTCATTCTTTTATTCCTAACATACCTATAGAAAGCCTTAGGGTTTTCCCTAATCCTACCGATTAAGGACCTTTCATGTCCCCTCCTTGCTGCTCTTAGCTCTCTCTTCAGGTCCTTCCTGGCTACCCTATAACTCTCAATCGCCCCAATTGAACCTTCACGTCTCATCTTGAGATAGGCCGCCCTCTTCCATTTAACAAGGGATTCCAATTCCTTATTAAACCACGGCTCCCTCGCATGACCCTTTCCTCCCTGCCTGACAGGTACATAATTATCAAGGACACTCAATAGTTGCTCCTTGAACAAGCTCCACATATCATTTACACTCTTGCCTTGGAGTCTACTTTTCCAAGCCACACATCCTAAGTCATGCCTCACCGCATCATAATTTCCCTGACCCCAGCTATAACTCTTGCCCTGTAGTACACACTTATCCCTCTCCATCACGAGAGTAAAAATCACCGAATTATGGTCACTATCCCCATTAATGACTCCAATTAATGTTAAGCTTCCAAAATTCATGATGTTTGGAAAGGTTCCATTATACAGGAAAGTAGCAAATATAATCCTTTCCTTCAGAAGGAGGATACTTTAAACCAGGTAGCTTGATATTTATCATGGAAAAGAAGTTAGATTTGCTGATTAAGGAAGTTTTAACTTGGCACTTGGAAAACTGAAAGGATAATTTTAAAAGAGTCAGTTGAGTTTTGTGCAAGAAAAATTGTGTTTAACTGAATTATTGGAATTCATCGATGGAGTAACATGCTCTATGGATAAAGTGGAGCACATTAATGCACTGTACTTTATTTCCAGAAGATTTTACAAGCTTTCAATTAAAAAAAATCTTTTGTGCAAAGTAAGAGTTAATGGTGTAGGGTAATAGAACATAGAACATTACAGTGCAGTATAGACCCTTCGGCCCTCGCTGTTGCACCGACCTGTGAAACTAATCTGAAGCCCATCTAACCTGCATTATTCCATTATCATCCATATGTTTATCCAATGACCATTTAAATGCCCTTAAAGTTGGCGAGTCTACTACTGTTGCAGGCAGGGTGTTCTACACTCTGACTACTCTGAGTAAAGAACTTACCTCTGACATCTGTCCTATATCTATCACCACTCAATATAAAGCTATACCCCTTCATGCTAGCCATCACCAACTGAGGAAAAAGGCTCTCACTATCTACCCTATCTAATACTCTGATCATCTTGTATGTCTGTATTAAGTCACCTCTTAACCTTCTTCTCTCGAATGAAAACAGCCTCAAGTCCCTCAGCCTTTCCTCATAAGACCTTCTCTCCATATCAGGCAACATCCTGTTAAATCTTCTCTGCATACTTTCCAATGCTTCCACATCCTTCCTATAAGGTGGCGACCAGAACTGTACGCAATACTCCAAGTGCGGCCGCATCAGAGGTTTGTACAGCTCAACATGACCTCATGGCTCTGAAACTCAATCCCGCTAACAATAAAAGCTAACACACCATATGCCTTCTTAATAACCCTATCAGCTTGGGTGTCAACTTTCAGGAATTGATGCACACGGACACTGAGATCTCTCTGCTCATCCACACTGCCAAATATCTTACCATTAGCCCAGTACTCTATATTCCTTTTACTCCTTCCAAAATGAATCACCTCACACTTTTCTGCATTAAACTCCATTTGCCACCTCACAGCCCAACTCTGCAGCTTATCAATGTCCCTCTGTAAACTACAACATCCTTCGGCACTATCCACAACTCTACCGACCTTAGTGCCATCCATAAATTTACTAACCCATCCTTCTAGTCCTCATGCAGGGTTTTTAAAAAAAAATGACAATCAGCAGTGGCCCCAAAACAGATCTTTGTGGTACACCACTAGTAACTGAACTCCAGGATGAACATTTTCCATCAGCCACCACCCTCTGTCTTCTTACAACTAGCCAATTTCTTAACCAAATCACTAAATCACTGTCAATCCCATGCCTCCATATTTTCTGTAATACCCTATCATTGGGAACCTTATCAAACGCTTTACTGAAATCCATATTTACCACATTAACCACTTTACCTTCATCCACCTGTTTCATCACCTTCTCAAAGAACTCAATAAGGTTTGTGAAGCATGACGTACCCTTCACAAAACCGTGTTGACTATCCCTCATCAAATTATTTGTTTCTAGATGATTGTAAATCCTATCTCTTATAATCCTTTCCAACACTTTACCCACAATCGAAGTAAGGTTCACTGGTCTATAATTATCAGGATTGTCTCTACTCCTTTTCTTGAACAAGGTAACAATATTTGCTATCCTCTAGCCTTCTGGCACTATTCCTGTAGAAAATGACAACATAAAGATCAAAGTCAAGTGCTCTGTAATCTTCTCCCTAGCTTCCCAAAGAATCCTAGGATAAATCACATACCAGCCCAGGAGACTAATCTATTTTCACACTTTCCAGAATTGCTAACACCTCCTCCTTATGAACCTCCATCCTTTTTAGTCTAATAGACTGTGTCGCAGTATTCTCCTCGACATTCTTTTTCCTGTGTGAATATTAACGAAAAATATTCATTTAGTGCCTTTCCTATTTCCTTGGACTCGACGCACAACTTCCCACTACTGTCCTTGACTGGCCCTAATGTTACTCTCGTCATTCTTTTATTCCTGACATACCTGGAGAAAGCTTTAGGGTTTTCCTTGATCCTACCTGCCAAAGACTTCTCATGTCCCCTCCTGGCTCTTCTTACCTCTCTTTAGGTCCTACCTGGCAAACCTGTAACTCTCAAGCCCCTTAACCGAACCTTCACATCTCATCTTTACATAAGCCTCCTCCTTCCTCTCGACGAGATTCAACTTCTTTAGTAAACCACGGTTCCCTTGCTCGACCATTTCCTTTTTGCCTGACAGTATCTGTTCCTTGAACAAATGCCACCTTTCAATTGTGCCCATCCTCTGTAGTTTCCTCCCCCTTTGCATTCTAAATCTTTCCTAATCACATCATAATTGCCTTTCCCCCAGCTATAACTCTTGCCTTGTGGTATATACTTATCCCTTTCCGTAACTGAATTGTGGTCACGACCACCAAAGTGCTCACCTGCGTCCAAATCTCACACCTGACCTGGTTCATTACCCAATACCAAATCCAATGTGGTCTTGTCTGTTGTTCGTCTATCTACATGCTGTGTCACGAAACCCTCCTGCCCACATTGGACAAAGACTGACCCATGTAAAGTACTTGTAGTATTGCGTTTCCAGTCAATATTTGGAAAGTTAAAGTTCCCCATAACAACTACCTTGTTACTTTCGCTTCCACTCAGAATAGTCTTTGTATTCCTTTCCTCTACATCTCTGGAACTTTTAGGAGGCCTATAGAAAACTCCCAATAGGGTGACCTCTCCTTTCCTGTTTCTAACCTCAGCCCATACTACCTCAGTAGACGAGTCCTATCGAACATACTTTCTGTTACCATAATTCTGTTCTTGACTAACAATGCCACACTTCCCCTTTTTGTACCACCTTCCCAGTTCTTACTGAAACATATAAACCCTGGAACTTGCAACAACCATTTATGTCCCTGCTCTATCCATGTCTCTGAAATGGCCACAACATCGAAGTCCCAGGTGTCAACCCATGCTGCAAGTTCACCCACCTTATTCCAGATGCACCTGGTGTTGAAGTCTGGGGCTGGAGCTGGAGCTGGATGAACTTGGGACCACGTTGTTGCCTGCCGGTACGCTCTTGAAACCTGAACCACTTGTCAACCTCTTGTACACTGGAGCTACAATTCAGGTTCCCATCACACTGATGAATTAGTTTAAACCCTACTGAAGAGCATTAGCAAATTTCCCCCCCAGGATATTGGTACCCTTCTGGTTCAGGTGTAGATCGTCCCATTTTTAGAGGTCCCACTTACCACAGAATTAGCCCCAGTTATCCAGGTATCTGAATCCTTCCCTTGTTCAACTGCTCACTCCCTATTCCTCACCTCGCTAGCGTGTGGCATGGGTAAGAAACCAGAGGTAACAATTCTGTTTGTTCTAGCTCTAAGCTTCTACCCTAGCTCCTTGAATTTCTGCCTTCTAACCCCATCCCTTTTCCTACCTATGTCATTGGTGCCTGTGCGAACCATGACTTGGGGCTGCTCCCCCTCCCCCTTTAGGATACAAAAACATAATCTGAGACATCACGGACCCTTGGTTGGAGGCAACATACCAACTGCTTTCATTCCCACAGAATTTCCTATCTATCCCCTAATATGGAGTCCCCAATGACTAATGCTCTACTCCTCTCCCCTCTTCCCTTCTGCGCAACAGGGACAGACTCTGTGTCAGAGACCTGTTCCTCCATGATTTATCTCTGGTAAGTCCCCCCACAACAGTATCCAAAACGGTATACTTAGGAGAACGGCACAAGGGGTCCTTGTACTGTCTGCCTGTTCCCTTTCTGTCCCCTGACTGTAACCCATCTACCTTTTTCTTGTTCCTGAGCTGTGACTAACTCTCTGTATTGCCTCTCAATTACCCCCTAACCCTCCCGAATGATCCAAAGTTCATCCAGCTCCAGCCCCAGTTCCCTAACGCGGTTTCAGAGGAGCTGGAGTTGGGTGCAGTGGGGGACACTAATGGTGACCCTTACCTCCCACATTCTACAGGAGGAGCATCCAACTGCCCTAACATCCATTCTCATTGTTCTGAATTCCAAAGAGACAATCGGGGGAAAAAAAACTAGTAACCTTACCAATCCAGTGCTCAGAACTTTATTTTTGGTTAGAGGAGGAGGATGGGTGGGAGATACTGCCTAAGTAGTGTTTCGGGGAATGCAACAACAAACTCAACCGTCCCATGTTGCACCTGCTCAGCCTGTGCTCCACCTACACATGAGGTAAGTTTTTAAAGGATTAATTTACCTTCCCGGCATCCCCTCATCCTCACTCTCACTGCTGCTGAAAATGGAGGCCGCTGACTCTCGAGTTATGTCCTTTTAGAGGGAAACTTACCTTCCTGGCAGTCCCCTGGTTCTCGCTATCGCCGCTCCTACAACTGAAAATGGAGGCCACTGACTCTCAACGCTCATGATAGTAACATACTAGAATGGATACAAGTGCTAGCAAACTGGCAAAAGGTGAGTGCACGAGTAGGTCTTCAGACTGGCACATAGTGATAAATGGAGTTCCGGAGGGAAGGGGGGCGGGTGGTCTGCTGGGCCAGCCTCTACCTGTTTACAATTTGTAAATGACAGTTGCCTAATAATATTTGTGTGTTGTGTGAAGATGACAAATAGAAGGATGCAGACTGATATTAATTGTGAGTGGACAAAAATCTGGGAGGTGGAGTATAATGTGGGAAAACGTGATGATATTCGATTCAGCAGTAAGAAGGCCCAATGGAACTGTTCAAGATTTAAGATCCTAAAATCCTGGACAGCCGTTTAACTTTAAAAGCTTGTGAAATTCTGAGTTATATTGCTCAACTTGGCAACATTTGAGATATTGTATATAGAACAGACCAATGCATTTTCCGGAGATTCTTTTTGAAAATGTAGCTTTTGCTTTATTCATACCAAAATGTCTCGAAACAGGCTTATGTTTTATGTCTATAAATGATGATTAATACATCAATTTTGTTCATTATTTAAAATATCAACTTTTCAAGCTACCTATGCTGCTTCTTCCCCTCCATAGTTACAAATTTTTAAGCTACCTATGTTGCTTCTTCCCCTCCATAGTTACACATTAAAAATACAGGAATTATGATTTTGACTGTAGTGGGAAATGAGAAACTTCAAATTGACTGAAATATTGTAGCTACAGACTAAAAAGTAATAAATGACAGGTGGCCTGGCAATGAAGGTTAAAAATCTACACCACATAATGACCCTAGAAGGCTGTCGGTAGGTAATTATGATTCATTATTTCTTTACACTATTTCTTTTGCTTAACATAATTCTTCCAGTTGTCTTCACAACATTTCAACCAAATGCCATGAATGCCAGTTTCATGTAAATTTAAATTGAAACAGAAGGAGTTGATTGGTTGAAAATGTTGCATTGCTGCAGATGCTTTGAGAATAGTTAACAAATATTTCCTATAAAAAATGATTCATTTTCAATTTGTATGCATTTAAGTTTGTATCTGAACTAGGATGCAGAAATTGAATAACTAACCTGGTCTTGCCTTACAAGTCTTATTGAATTCTTTGAGGAGGTGATCAAGCATGTGGATGAGGGTAGAGCAGTGGATGTAGTGTAGATGGATTTTAGTAAGGCATTTGATAAGGTTCCCCATAGTAGGCTTATGTGGAAGTCAGGAGGCATGGGATGGTGGGAAATTTGGCCAGTTGGATAGAGAACTGGCTAACCGGTCGAAGTCAGAGAGTGGTGGACGATAGTAAATATTCAGTCTGGAGCCCAGTTACAAGTGGAGTTCCGCAGGGATCAATTCTGGGTCCTCTGCTGTTTGTAATTTTTAGTAATGACTTGGAAGAGGGAGTCGAAGGGTGGGTCAGTACAATTGCAGACAATACAAAGATTGATGGAGTTGTGGATAGTGAGGAGGGCTGTTGTCGGCTGCAAAGGGACTTAGAAATGATGCAGAGCTGGGCTGAGGAGTGGCAGATGGAGTTCAACCCTGTCAAGTGTGAGGTTGTACATTTTGGAAGGACAAATAAGAATGCAGAATACAGGGTTAACAATAGGGTTCTTAGTAAGGTGGAGGAGCAGAGGGATCTTGGGGTCTATGTTCATAGCTCTTTGAAAGTTGCCACTCAGGTGGATAGAGCTTGTAAGAAGGCCTATGGTGTATTAGCGTTCATTAGCAGAGGGATTGAATTCAAGAGTCGTGAAGTGATGTTGCAGCTGTACAGGACCTTGGTAAGGCCACATTTGGAGTACTGTGTGCAGTTCTGGTCGCCTCACTTTAGGAAAGATGTGGAAGCTTTGGAGAGGGTGCAGAGGAGATTTACCAGGATGTTGCCTGGAATGGAGAATAGGTCATACGAGAATAGGCTGAGAGTGCTAGGTCTTTTCTCATTGGACTTGATAGAGGTTTATAAGATGATCAGGGGAATAGATAGAGTAGACAGTCAGAGACTTTTTCCCCGGATACAACAGAGTGTTACAACGGGACATAAATTTAAGGTGAAGGGGGGATGTCAGGGGTAGGTTCTTTACCCAGAGAGTGGTGGGGGCATGGAATGTGCTGCCTGTGGGAGTGGCAGAGTCAGAATCATTGGTGACCTTTAAGCGGCAATTGGATGGGTACATGGATAGGTGCTTAAGCTAGGACAAATGTTCGGCACAACATTGTGGGCCGAAGGGCCTGTTCTGTGCTGTATTATTCTATGTTCATGATAACTAAGAAGATTAGCCAAAAAAAAGTTCACAGTCCCTTCTGAAAGTGCCCAGTAAATAATAACTGCAGATATGACGGTTACCATGCAGGAGGAGGTTATTTTGTCATAATTATACAGCACGGAAACAGAACTAACTATCAGTCCAAACTTACCCGTGACAACCAGGTTTCCTAAACCAAACCAGTCCCACTTGCCTGCAATTGACTCATATTCGTCTAAACCTTTCCTTTTCATGGATCTGTCCAAATGTCTTAAATGTTGCAACAGTACCTGCATCTATCACTTCCACTGGAAGTCCATTCCACAAAAAAACCACCCTCTGTTAAAGGTTGTCCCTTGGATCCCTTTTCAAAATCTTTTTTCTCTTACCTTAAACCTGTGCCCTCTAGTTTTGGACTCCCCTACTCTAGGGAAAAGACCCTTGCTATTCACCTTATCTGTGCCCCTCATTACCATCATCGGTGGTCTCTTGCAGATGAGGATTACTCTCTTCTGCTCTTGGTGAATCTGTAGGTGAACCACAGACCAAGGTGGTTACCACAGCCTCTGTTACACTTGGGGCAAGTGATCATCATGGGAATGGGTAGGTGGGACATTGGTGTGGCAGCATGCTCCTTTTGCTGTTTTCGCTTGGCTTCCATTTTCTTCCCCAATGGAAAGACTTGAGGTGCTCCACGCCTTCACAGATACTCCTGCTCCACTTTGAATGGTCTTGGGCCAATGATTCCCAGATATCTGTGAGAATGCTGCTCCTCACCAGTGAGGCCTTAGGACCACTTGGGGTTCACCTGCCATTTTGAAGCTGGCTGTAGAGCACCTGCTTGGGGAGTCTGTTGTCGGTCATGCAGACGACGTGCACAGCCCAATCAAGGGTGGTCAGTGCCTTGACACACGGGATGCTGGCCTGGTCGATGACACTGGAGTTTGTTGGTCTATCTTTCCAGCGAATTCGCAGGACTTTGTGCAGGCAGCATTAGTGGTACTGCCACCAGTGCCTTGAGGGGTCTCCCACAGCTCTGTAAACCATGATCTTGGTGGACGGTTTGCTGTTGTCCTTAAAACCCTCATGAATAGGGCGGCATGGTGGCTCAGTGGTTAGCACTGCTGCCTCACAGCGCCAGGGACCCGGATTCAATTCCTGCCTCGGGCAACTGTCTGTGTGGAGTTTGCACATTCTCCCTGTGTCTGCGTGGGTTTCCTCTGGGTGCTCTGGTTTCCTCCCAGAATCCAAGGATGTGCAGGTTAGTGAATTGGCCATGCTAAATTGCCCATAGTGTTAAGTGTAGGGGAATGGGTCTGGGTGGGTTGCACTCCGGAGGGTCGGTGTGGACTTGTTGGGCTGAAGGGCCTGTTTCCACACTGTAGAGAATCTAATCTAATCTAATACTTTGCTGCTAACAGGAAAGTTCAGGCTAAGGTTTCTTACCTGCAGAC
The DNA here is from genome assembly GCF_037043375.1 of Chiloscyllium plagiosum. Taxonomy (NCBI): domain Eukaryota; kingdom Metazoa; phylum Chordata; class Chondrichthyes; order Orectolobiformes; family Hemiscylliidae; genus Chiloscyllium; species Chiloscyllium plagiosum. The sequence continues at coordinate 146,421,498 of NW_028270139.1, forward strand.
TCTCAAATTTAATGATAATCTACTGAACAGCAAAAGGTGAGGGAGAGATAGCTATCTTCTTAAAAATAAATGGCCTAATTCTGCTCCTATGTCTTCTGCACAAGGACAAGCAATCATGGGAATACCACTTACCTATAATTTCCCCTCCAGGCCACTCATCGTCCTGACTTGGAAATATGTTGTGCTTCCTTCAATGTTGCAGTGTCAAAATCCTGGAATTCCCTCCCTCAGGACATTGTGGGTCTACCTAAAACATACCAGTTCTCGCCACCAGCTTCTGAGGAGCAACTAGGGACAGTCAATACATGCTGGCCAGCTAGCAACAACCATGTTCCATGAAAGAATAAAAAAAACAAGACATTGGAATGCATTGACTATGTAACATGCCACCTGGATATCATTAATAAATGGATCCATAAAAAAAAGAACAGGACCAAAGAGTGAAAACAGTCAGTAAATCCTACAGAATGCAGGTATAATATGGAATCTGAAGTGTTTACTTGCAAAACCAAAGATCAAATTTCTTGGGCACATTATCCAAAACTACTGAAATCACAGCTGATCCACAAATAAAAAATGTATACAGAAATGGATAGGATAAATAGAGAAAGTATTTTCCCTGAGTTGGAGCCAGAACTAGAGGGCATAGGTTTAGGGTGAGAGAGGAAAGATTTAAAAGGGACATAAGGGGCAACTTTTTCATGCAGAGGTTGTACGCGTATGGAATGGGCTGACAGAGGAAGTAGTGAAGGCTGGTATAATTGCAGCATTTAAAAGGCATCTGGATGGGTATATGAAGAGGAAGGGTTTTGAGGGATATGGGCCAAGTGCTGGCAAATGGGTTTAGATTAGTTAGGATATCAGCTTGGCATGGACGAGTTGGACCGAAGGGTCTATTTCCATGGTGCATCTCTATGACTCTAATTTCCACTTCATGGAAGCATCTGAAATGTGGTGAAAATGGATGATCAATATTCAATTTTCATCATTTGAATTTAATGCCAGAGACTTTGATGGACTGAAAAATGATTTTAAAAAGGACCTGCTGACCATATTTGGATGCCTCAGATTTAATGTCAATCAAAATGCACCAAAACTCTCAGGTGTCAAGAAATTTACATCTCTTGTTTTACTCACAAGTACATGACAACTTGTTATATTAGAGAATAAAAGCTTCATGCAGTGTTCAGTTTGAAAAAGACAATGGAGCTAGATTTGAAACACATAAACCATATTTCAGTGCTTGATTTGAATCACAAAGGGGAGATAAAGCATCATGGATTGAGCATTACATGGTTAAGTTCTTCTCCTTCAGTTCCTCCCTCTGTCTCAATTGTCATTGCATTAATAATCGTATTACCCTGTTCTGACCTTATGATTTAGTATAGAACCAAATGCATATGTTGCAAAATACTGTGTGAAGCTGGGACAATTGAAACTGTTGTTATGTATCTGCTTTCAAATAATAAAGGGGAGGAAGAATGAGCAGGGTAGGAGGGTTAGTGATGGCAGTGGTACGATAGCAGTTACCATATTATTTCTAAATTGCTTTGAACTTGAATTGTGATCAATTATTTCTTGCTTTGTTGGTACAGGGTAAGCAGACAGACATTATGTTCCCTGAGCAGCTATATTTTCATATTTTGTAATAGTGATTGTGGAATTGCTAACATTCTAGCCAAGGAAATGGTACCTTAAGTGTTCGGTTCAGCACTGCTTTGTGAAGGATAGACTTCTGTTTCATTTGACAATTGATTGAGCCATTTACAGACCATGCATTATTTTCCTGATCTTTGATTTGCACAAATTTTCACCAACCATTAAGAATCTGAAAATTGTGAATCATGACTTTCAAAGAATTGAACAACCAATTTAACCTCCGTGTCGTTGTCGCTATGCAGGTTATTTAAATATAATCTTACATCAAATCATTTCAAATGTCTTCTTTTCTGCAGATGCTGTAATTGGTGCTATTTAATGAACACCTTAGTTAATCCAGTTTTTGTTTGTGTTGTTGTTTTGAGGGATAAATATTAGTCAGAGAAACAGTGTTAACTCCCCAACAAATATGAAATGTTATTCCAGACTTGAAATTTCAATTATATTTCACTCGCCATAGATACTACTACATCTGCTGAATACAGCAAGTACAGCAATCTCTGTACTTGTTTCAGATTTCTAGGGTCTGTAATATTTCACCCTTATTCATGGGTTGACTCTCCTGCAGTTCTTTGACATGTTGCCATAGGATCTTTTACATAAATCCAAGCAGACATCTAAGTCTGGTTTCACCAAAAAAGATGGCAGCTGTTCAATGCTCTTTCAGTATTGCATTAGATGTAACCTTCATTTTCATGATCCACCTCTGAATTCTTGAACATGAAATCTTGTGATTCAGAAGCTGGTGTGCTACCAATTGACCCATGCATGCAATGAAAATTTTACTTTTAGTTTTCAAGAACATACTTTTAATCAATTTCCTTATTTTTTGAAGTTTAAAATATAGAATGTTTATTTATTGAATTGCTTTGTACCTTGCATCAGTGACTCCCGTTTAGAAAGCACTGGAAAGCGATTTGTAATATTCTAATCTTGTGAAGGCATTATACAATTCAATCAATTTAGTTTTAATCTCTCCTTTTCATTTGATGTATATTTTGGAGGTGATTGTAGTTCAAGCTTGGTTTCCAGTTGTTGAAAAACTGAGACTGGAAATATTGACATGATTGAACCTAACTACATTGAACAAGAAAGCTATTGGAGGTTGACAGGCAGCAGGATTGATTTAACAATTTAATCAGGATCATTGAGATCATACTTTGGGAAACTGCAGATGACTTTCCCTCCAATAATTTAAGATGATGCAGTATCCCATGTACTGTCTGTGTGCATATGATCTTGGAACCATTTCAATTGTGGTGAAACCAGACTGGCGTTATGAATTAGTAATATTAGCCTTATTAACATTTCCGTTGAAGTTTTATAGCACAAAGCTTTGTCTGATGTTTAACTGTAAACATGAAGGAATGCTGCAATATGTTTTCTGTCATAAAAAGTTTGATTGAATATATAGATCTGTGCAAAACACTGGGAGTATACAGTCAGTTGTGAAGATTTACATTGTCCATAAATTATTTAATTTGGTTTCATCATCTTTAGGTAACTACCCTTGTGAACACAAGCAGCAAGGGTCCATCAAGTAAGAAGAAAGGTCGATCCAAGAAAGCACATGTACTGGCTGCTTCTGTAGAACAAGCAACTCAGAATTTTTTAGAGAAGGGGGACCAGATTGCAAAAGAGAGTCAGGATCTGAAGGAGGAACTTCTGGTGGCGGTGGATGATGTACGTAAACAAGGTATGTATTTTTGGTTTAAGCATAGTTATGCAGTATTCTGGCTGATGGGATTGTAAACGCAGATAAATGATTAGTGCTGTTTGTCTTCCTTCATAATGATCATACTATGCAGTTTTTGTTTGGAGTGGAAGGTTTATTTTCTCCCCTTTCTTTCATTAACAGCATCTGATATTTGCTGGGGTATTGAGTGATTGTTGAATGACTATAGACACACCATTTGAAGAGGTGGATATGAAAGTTAAATCCTGGCCTCAACAGCTAATCTCACAAGCATTTAGCAGAAAGTGTCAGTAGATAGTGATTGGACTATGTTTCTCCAATTAACAGCTGCAAAGCCAAATGTGTGATTACTGTCATTTGAGGTTATATCTGTAATCAAACATGCAAATTTCACAAATGAAATATGCAGTGAAAGGTAATGATTTGTGCCGGAGGCCACACAGCTCAGCCTCTGTGACAATATTCATTTTGAAATTTTGTGATTTAATATGCTTAATTTACAAGCAAAGTAACTGAAACCATACTCACCATTGCAATTGGGTATCTCATCAGTGAATTATTGTGGGATTTATATATTACAATGTTATCACTTTACAGAAAAGTAAGTGGCTAAAAGCAACTTTATGCAATTAGTATATTTTTAAGTTTGAAGGAAAAGTCCCTTATTAATTTGTGAGAAAAATCTTTGAAGTCACATTTCTGAAAGCTTATTGATTCTTTGTCTACATTAAACATTTTAAATTATTTCATTTCCTGTTTTACTTATTCTGATATATGCACATGTTGGAATGTTTAAAATTTTACTTGCGTGTTTCAAAACAATTTCAAACTTCCCTTCTAAACTGTAATCATAGTGGGTTGTATGGATAGATACCTTGGAGATAATGTGGAACAGGATTATCTTTGTTGGAGTGAGTTTTGTGCAACCAAAAATGTTTAATTCAAAAATGTTTTTGCAAAAAAAGCACTGATATGGATGTGAAATACTTAAGAGATGTGAAGATGACGCAAATGTTAGTCGTGTGATTGATCAGAAGAAATTAGAGACTTTAGGAAGTAGCAATAGATGAGTCAAACTTGTCTAACCATGGTTAGCTTATTTCCGTCCCAGAATTCTCCTTCCTCATTGGAATTTATCTTTGTTGTGAGTCATGAGCTATTTCTTCGTTCTCCATTATTATTATTTTTGTCTTTTGTGGGACAGGCATACCTGACTGGCAAGCATATATTGACCACCCTTAGTTGCCCTTGCGAAGGTGGTGGTGAGCACCTTGAACTGCTGCAGTTCATGTGATGGAGGTAGACCCATAATGATGTTAGGAAGGGAATTCCAGAATTTTGACCAATTTGCACTAAAGGAATGGTGATATACTTCCAAGTCAGGATGGCGAGTGGCTTGGAGAGAAATTTGCACATAGTGGTGTTGCCTTGTATCTGTTGCACCTGTCCTTCCAAGTGGAAGTGATTGTGGGTTTGGAAGGTGATATCTAAGGACTTTGGATGAATTTCTGTAGAGGGTACACACTACTACTACTGAGCATCAGTGGTGGAGAGAATGGATGTTTGTGGATGTGATGCCAATTAAGTGGGTTGCTTTGCCCTGGATAGTGTCAAGCTTTTTGAGTGTTGTTAGAGTTACATAGAACATTACAGCGCAGTACAGCCCTTCGGCCCTTGATGTTGCGCCAAACCGTGAAACCAATCCAAAGCCCATCTAACCTACACTATTCCATTTTTGTCCATATGTCTACCAGTGACCATTTAAATCCCCTTAAAGTTGGTGAGTCTATTTCTGTTGCAGGCAATGCATTCCACGCCCCTACTACTGTCTGAGTAAAGAAACTACATCTGTCATCTATTCTCTATGTATCATCCCTCAATTTAAAGCTATGTCCCCTCATGCTAGCCATTACCATTCGAGGAAAAAGGGTCTCACTGTCTACCCTATCTAACCCTCTGATTAAGTTATACCTGATTATGTGCGCTTATCCAGGCAAATGGGGAGTATTCCATGACACTCCTGACTTGTGTCTTGTAGATGATGGGCAGATTTTGGGAGTCAGGGCATGAGTTATTTGCCACACTATTCCTAAACTCTGCCCTATTCTTCTAGCCACAATTTATATGGCAAGAGCAGTTGAGTTTCTCGTCAATAGTAACCTCCAGGATGATAGTGTGAGATTCAGTGATGGCAATACTGTTGAATGTGTTGTGTTTAATATATCTGTTATTGGACATTGTCATTTTGCCTGGGATTTTAGGCGTCAATGTTACTTGCCACTTGTCAGCTCGGGCCTGGATATTGTCCAGGTCTTGTTGCATTTGAACGTGGACTGCTGAGAAGTCAGGAATGATACTGAATATTGTGCAAGCTTCGCTGAATATCCTATCTTCTGATGAAGGGAAGGTAATTGATGATGCAGCTGAAGATGGTAGGGCCTAGAACACTGTACTGAAGAACTCCTGAAGAGATGTCTTGGAGCTCAGATGACTGAACCTCACCAACCACGACCATCTTCCTATTATCAGGTTTGACTCCAACCGTTAAAGATTTTGCTCCCTGATTCCCATTGATTCTAGTTTTTGCTAAGTCTCTTTGATGCCACACTCAGTTGAATATGCTAGAAATGTGTTGCTGGAAAAGCGCAGCAGGTCAGGCAGCATCCAGGGAACAGGAGAATCGACGTTTTGGGCATAAGCCCTTCTTCAGGAAGAAGGGCTTATGCCCGAAACGTCGATTCTCCTGTACCCTGGATGCTGCCTGACCTGCTGCGCTTTTCCAGCAACACATTTCCAGCTCTGATCTCCAGCATCTGCAGACCTCACTTTCTCCTCAGTTGAATATGGCCTTGCTTATTTCCTGAGCCTCGTTATCTATGGGTCCTGTATTAACTTTGGGCTCTCTATTCCATTTTATTAACTTCAGGAAAGTCTTTTTTGTCCATCTTGAAATCACTTGCAAGTTTACTCCAAAGTTTGTTATCTCCCTCTTTTACTATGTTTTTGGTCATCTTTTGTTGGTTTTTAAAACTTCCCCCATTAAAGTGAATGCTAAATTCTACTATGTTATGTCACTGTTTCCAAGGGAATATTTTACTCTGAGATCTTTCAATAAATCTGCCTCAAACCCAAACTTTTCCTAGTTAGCTGCCTTAGTTGCACTTGATAAATTCTTCCTCTTGGCATCTCCTGTCAATCTGAATATGCCAATCTACTTCAAGGTACTATAATGAGTATAAGATCATACCCTTTAAACCTATATTTGTGCTGTTAATGCATCAATTTTGTTCCAAATACTATGCACATTCAAGTAAAGGATGATTTTATTTTGCCTTTTTACCATTCTTTCTCATTTTGACCCCATTTATTGCTGACTGTCTATGTTTACATTCTCTGTCCCTTCCTGTCTCATTACGGGTAGTGATATGGAGTAGCTCCCTAGTAGTACTGCCATATTCTCTTACTTTCTAAGCCTACAGATCCCCCCTCTCAATATCTACCAAGTTATATGGACAAGTAAATATGATAGTTATGGCTGTCAGTAAAATATACTGTATGCCCTCAAAACATTGAGATTATACTACAATAATCTATGATAGATGGGATGTGATCTCTATTGCAAGTCCTGGGCACTGCATTGCTGAAAGAATATGATTGCACAAAAGAGCAGAAAGAAGAGATTTTTAAGTGTTTTCAGGAATTGAGATTTTTGGGTCTAAGTAAAGATTGGACATGACTCTCTTACAATAAAGAATGTTTGAGGGAAGATTTAATTGACCTTTACATAATCAAAGAGCCAAGGTAGAATGGATTGAAAATATATTTTTCCTGAGCAGAGAGGCCTATACCAGAAGGCATAGATATAAAACAGTTGGCAGAACAATTAGAGAAAAATTGAGAAACGTTTTCTGAGGGTGATGTTAATTTGGAAATCACTTCCTGAAAGGAGGAAGGGGCAGAAACACTTCTCATATTTAGAAATACTTGGCTGTGCACTTGAAGCGACCGACAAGGCCATGGAACAAAAGTGAGAAAGTGGCATTAGGCTGGCTTATTTTCAAATGACATATATGATGGCTGCAATTTTTACTTTTGGATTGTAAATATTGTACATTTCTGTCATTGCTTTACCTTTTAGGGTTGGAAGTGATAAACAAATTTTACTGATGAAAGAATAAGCATATGGGACTGAGAATAAGCACCAACATGACTGGCTGGATAGGACATGTGCATTTTTATTAAGTAATAATAAATGTCGGAAAAATTCAACCGGCAGCATCTGTGGAGAGAGAAACAGAGTTAGCATTTTGTCGAATTACGACTCTTCGGAACAGAAGAAGTCAACCAGGACCATTAAGTTTGTTTCTCCCTCTAAACCTGCTCAGGTCCTCCAGCACATTCTGTTATTTTAATTTCAGGTCTCCAGCATCCATAGCATTTTGCTTTCTGTATTTCTGTCTGCTTCCTAACTACTGCTTGTGCCAAAAGTGTACTTGTGCTCAGTCTTTTTGGCCTGCACAATTGATATATATTAAATTCATTGTAAATTAGTCTGAAGAATATTATACTATAATAGTTATTTAGTGAGTTTGTCATTACTTAATGTAGACATTAAGTTTTGTTGAATTGTAGTACTTAGTCAAAATGCATGATTAATAAGAGGTCAGGTCTGTGAACAGAATAAGTGCAAATTGTTCTGATTTGAAAAATATCTCCACCTGAAAATATGTCTTATTACCCTGCTATCCAGGAGCAAAAACGTAGTTCAGTACAAGATTATATTGAAACAGGTGAATGAATTGCTATTCAGGTTGCTATTCAGAGATAAAAAAATTCTAGTCTACCTTTACTTCTTCCCATCACCTGGTCTGAACTAACAGCTGTGAAACAATGTTTTGAAGAAATAATGGTTCACTTTCAGGAAAAGGAATTCCAAAACAGAATTGTTCTAGATTTTGTGGTCTGGAGAGCAATCAAATAATATGTATAATAAATAGAATTGGTGAAATCAGACTCTCTGCTTGTCGGCATGGCTGTATCAAATTAATTGCTGAAGGTTGTGAACCTGTTGAGAGGCTACAGATCTGCAGATGAAAACAATGTCATCCTGATTTAGGGACAAGAAGAGTATGTTTCTTATCTGATTTGACCAAGAAATACTGCATGTTGACAATGGATAGAAATGGATTGTGGTCAGTTAAAGAAAATTGACAATCAATCAATGTCTTGCATCCACCATACTCCTGAGGGAATGAATTCCACAAATTTTCAACCCCTTGAGGATTCTCTTCATTTTTTAATCTACTAAAACTGTGAACTCTTATTAAACTGTGAATTTTCTAAAACTGTGAACTCTTTTTTTTGATTGTCCTACAAGAGGAAACAACCTCTGTGTATACTCTTGTCTTATATGCCTCATTAAATCTGCTCTCATTCTTCTAAACTCCAAAATGTAAGCCTAAAATTTTCAATCTCTCTTCACCTGTCATTTCTACAATCAATCTAATGTGTTGTCACTAATGTCTGGACTAACAACATTTTCTTACTTTTATATTGTTTCTTTAGCAATAAATGACAAAATTGCATGTTTCTGTGATTTGTCCAGAGATGTACACCAAAGTACTCTGAAATTTCTCTGTAGGGCCTCCCACCCAACCATCTCCTCTAACCTTAAACACCACGGACACATCAGGCAAGCTTCTCTTTTTTACTTTCTGATAAGGGGACTATCAGGGATTGCAGTGTAGGGAGAGGAATGGTCCTCATGCATGATGTTTGAGATGAGGGACGCCATAAGAGTCCCATCCAAGTACACCTGCAGGAAGTGCACTCAACTCTCGCTCCTCCAAGACTGCATTAGGGAACTGGAGCAAGAGCTGGGTGAACTTCGGATCAGTTGGGAGACAGAAGCTGTGATAGATAAGAGTTACAGGGAAGCAGTTATTCCGAGGCACGAAGAAAGCTGGGTAACTGATCAAAGGAGGAAAAAACAATTAGTGCAGGGATCCCCTGTGGTCGTTCTCCTGAAAACAAGTATACCATTTTAGATATTGTTGGGGGTGGGGGGGGGGGGGAGGAAACGACTTTCCAGGTGCATGCAGTGGGGTGCAGGTTTCTGGCATGGAGTCTGTCCCTGTTGTACAGAAGGGAAGAAGGGAAAGGAGGAGAGTGTTAGTCATTGCGGACTTAATAGTTAGAGGGTCAGATAGAAGGTTTGTTAGGAACGAATGAGACTCATGGTTGGTGTGTTGCCTCCCAGGTTCCAGGGTCCGTGATGTCTTGGAACTTGTCTTCGGGGTCATGAAGGGAGCGGGTGACCAGCTCCAAGTTGTGGTCCACATAGGGACCAACGACATAAGTAGAAAGAGGGATAGGGATGTAAGGCAGGATTTCAGGGAGCTAGGGTGGAAGCTGAGAGCTAGAACAAACAGTTGTTATCTCTGGTTTGTAACCCATGCTACGTGATAGCGAGGCAAGGAATAGGGAGAGATATCAGCTGAACATGTGGCTGCAAGGATGGTGCAGGAGGGACGGTTGCAGGTAAATGGATAATTGGGGTTCATTCTGGGCAAGGTGGGACCTCTAGAAACAGGACAGTCTTCACTTGAACCAGCGGGGTGCTAATATCCTGGGTGGGAAATTTTGCTGGTGCTATTTAGGTGGGTTTAAACTAGCTCAGCAGGGGATGGGAACCTGGATGTACTTCCAGTGCACAGGAGGATGAGAGTAGGGAGGGCATGGGAAGGATTTCACGGTCACAGGAATGTTCTGGCAGACAGCAAGCTGATTTGAAGTGTGTCTACTTCAACACTAGAAGTTACTAAATAAGATAGCTGAGCTTGCACCATGGATAGGTACCTGGGACTTTGATGTGGATCGAATAGGGTCAGGAATGGATGTTGCAGGTTCCAGGGTTTAGATCATTCATTAAGAACAGGGAAGGCGGTAAAAGAGGAGGAGGTGTGGCCTTGTTCATCAAGGACAGCATAACGGTGGCTGAAAGAACTTTTGACGTGGACTCGTCTACTGAGGTAGTATGGGCTGATGTATAGGACAGGTGACACTGCTGGGAGTTTTTTATAGGCCTCCACAGAGTTCCAGGGATGTGAAGGAGAGGATCAGCAAAATGATTCAGGGTAGGTGTGAAAGGAACAGGGTGGTCATTATGGAGGACTTTAACTTCCCCAACATTGACTGGAAATGCTATAACTCTAGTAAGTTGGATGGATCAGTTTTTATCCAATGTGTACAGGAGGGTTTCCTGACACAGTATGTCGAAAGGTTGACAAGAAGGGAGGCCACACTGGATCTGGTGCTTGGTAATGAACCAGGCCAGGTGTTTGATTTAGTGGTAGCTGAGCACTTTGGAGAAAGTGACCATAATTCAGTTATGTTTAGCTTAGTGATGGAAAGGGATAGGTACATGCCACAGGGCAAGAGTTATCGATGGGGGAAGAGCAATTATAATGTGAATAGGCAGTGAGCCTTACTTCTGTTGTAGGAAAGGTTTTGGAAAGGATTATAATTGATAAGATTTATAATCATCTAGCAAGCAACAATTTGATTTCAGATATTAACATGGTTTCATCAAGGGCACGTCATGTCTACAAACCTAATTGGGTTTTTTGAGAAGGTGACCAAGCATGTAGATGAGGGTAGGGTAGTTGATGTGGTATACATGGACTTCAGTGAAGCCTTTGATAAGGTTCCACATGGTCGGCTATTGGAGAAAATGCAGAGGCATGGGATTGAGGGTGATTTAGCAGTTTGGGTTAGAAACTGGCTTTCTGAAAGAAGGCAGCGAGTGGTGGTTGATGGAAAATATTCAGCCTGGAGTCCAGTTCCTTGTGCCACAAGGATCTGTTTTGGGACCACTACTGTTTATCATTTTTATAAATGATGTAGACGCAGACATAGGTGGATGGATAAGTAAATTTGCAGACGCCACTAAAGTCGGTGGAGTAGTGGACAGTTTGGAAGAATGTTACAGGTTGCAGGGGGACTTGGATAAACTGCAGAATTCGGCTGAGAGGTGGCAAATGGAGTTCAATGCAGCTAAATGTGAGGTGATGCACTTTGGGAAGAGTAACAGCAAGGCAGAGTATTGGGTCAATGGAAAGATTCTTGGTGGTGTGGATGTGCAGAGGGATCTTGGAGTCCATGTACAGAAATCCCTGAAAGGTGCCACCCAGGTGGATAGTGCTATTAAGAAGGCATGCAGTGTGTTAAGTTTCATTGGTAGAGGGATTGAGTTCCGGAGCTGTAATGTAATGCTGCAATTGTACAAAATGCTAGTGCGGCCACACTTGGAATATTGTGTACAGTTCTGTTCGTCTCATTACAAGAAGGATGTGGAAGCATTGGAAAAGGTGCAGAGGAGATTTACCAGGATGTTGCCTGGTCTGGAGGGAAGGGGTTATGAGGAAAGGCTGAGGGACTTGGGTCTGTTCTCATTGGAAAGAAGGAGGCTCGGGGGGATTTGATAGAGACATACAAGATGATCAGAAGATTAGATAGGGTAGACAGTGAAAGTTTTTTTCCTAGGATGATGACATCAGCTTGTACGAGGGGACATAGCTGTAAATTGAGGGGTGATGGATTGAAGACAGATGTCAGAGGCAGGTTCTTTACTAAGAGAGTGGTAAGGGCGTGGAGTGCCTGCCTGCCAATGTAGTTAACTCTGTCTCATTAGGGCGATTTAAACAATCCTTGGATAAGCACATGGATGATGATGGGATAATGTAGGGGGATGGGCTGAGATTAGTTCACAGGTCTGCGCAACATCGAGGGCCAAAGGGCCTGTTCTGCACTGTATTGTTCTATGTTCTATTTGTCTTCATTTAGATAATTTGCATCTCTATTTTTATGGCACTTATTCATGTGAAGATCCATCTATGAAATTTTGACGAAGTAACGTAATCTGTCCTTACCTACTTGTAAATTTCTTTCTTTTATTGCACCTTATTGTTTCACCTGTTTTAGTACCACCTGCAAATTTGGCAATAGTACTTTTCATTTCTTCATCCAAGTCATTAATATGGACCAAACTCTGTAGCACATGACTGATTATATCTTGCCAACAGAAAAAGACCCATTTATCTCAATCTCTGCTTTCTGTTGGTTAGCCAGCCCTCTCTCCAAGATAATAAATTGGTCCAACCCCATGTGATCTTAGTTTGCATTACTACTTTTTGTGCAGTACCTTGTCGAATGCCTCCTGGAATATACGGGTTGTTCTCTTATAATGCGTATTTTGTCAACGTGAATTCACTGTAATGCGATTGACAGTTCGGGAATACTATTTCTACAGTGTGAACTTTTAAAACATGTGTTGGCTGTAACGCAATTAGCGTGCCAACATAAGTGAATTTTCTCTCACGTGGTGTTGAACAAGAAGGCAACCGTCGCGTTATAAAAGAAGTAGCTGCACTACATCTGCAGGATTCCCATTATCCACATTGGTTGTTACATCTTCAAAGAACTCTGAGCAAATTAATAAAACAAAGCTACTGAAGTTACAGGCTAATGCATCTGGTTCAATCAGGACTGACGCTCTGCTGCTGCCTCAGCAACCTCTTTAACAAAGGTAGTACTGTTGAGTTTGCAAGAAAGTTTGGAAACTGGACCAGATAAATAGAGTAAATAGAACTATGCCAAATAAGAAGGGCTGAGGAGCAGAGGGACCAAGGCAAATGCTTTTCCTGCCCAAAGCCTCGCCTCTTTATGTGACTGAGTTTCAATTGTTGGTCCTCCTGGCTTGCCTCCCTGAAGCGTGCAGCATTTCCACGTGATCTGGATTACCGCTATTGACAGTGAACCCGTAAAATGGTCTTTAATATATTTTTGCTTTCTGCATCCATCCCAATCACTGGTAAAATGCCTTGGAGCAGATAGGTTAATGAGTCAGCACAACATAGCTCTGCTTAATTTTACTCTCCCTTCATTCCTCAGTTGCCAGCTCATTATCTGCCCATTGTCTGATAAAGGAACATTAAATTAGAATGTGTGTTTAATTTCAAATCGTATGCACAAACAGGAATAAAAAAGGGGAGAAAAAGATTGGTTTGGGATTGGAATGGTAAAAGTCTAAATATTAGTTTTATTTTAAATCTGATTCTCTGAAAGTGTCCAACAACTTGATGTTTGGAATAGTTAGTTTTCAGTGCCAGAGAGATTTGTTGCAAGCTATAAAACTAAAAATGTGATTAAAAGAGTACATTGCCTCATCATTATTCTGACAAAGGTTCCTGGGATCAGTGACATTCATTATATTTGTAAAAATTATATTTGGGGAGAGGGTAATGTTCATGTAAGTTGCAAATTGTTCATTTTGCCTTCTCCAACACTAATGATCCTTTTTGAAAACAGAGGACTACTGATGTCTGACCTAGTTAAAAATCACACAACACCATTTATTTGGAAGCGCTAGCTTTTGGAGCGCTGCTTCTTCATCAGGTGGTTGTCACTTCGAAACAACACTCCGAAAGCTAGCGCTTCCAAATAACCTAGTGTTGGTGATTTTTAACTTTGTCCACCTCAGTCCAACACTGGCTCCTCCACACAATGTCTAATCCATTCACTCAGTTTTCCCTGCCACTTTTCCATGCAAGTATGGAGGATGCAAATATCTGTCCTTTCATTTCACTCCACACTGCTGTCTTCTTTCTGAAAAAAAAATGCCACAAATGCTCTTTTTAAAATTGTATGAATCAGGCATAGAGTCATAGAGATGTACAGCATGGAAACAGACCCTTCAGTCCAGCCTGTCCACGCCGACCAGATATCCCAACCCAATCTAGTCCCACTTGCCAGCACCCGCCTCATATCCCTCCAAACCCTTCCTATTCATATACCCATCCAAATGCCTTTTAAATGTCGCAATTGTACCAGCCTCCACCACTTCCTCTGGCAGCTCATTCCATACACGTACCACCCTCTGTATGAAAAAGTTGCCTGTAGGTCTCTTTTATATCTTTCCCTTCTCACCCTAAACCTATGCCCTCTCATTCTGGTCTCCCTGACCCCAGGGAAAAGACTGCCTAATTACCCTATCCATGCCCCTCATAAACCTCTATAAGGTCACTCCTCAGCCTCTGACGTTCCAGGGAAAACAGCACCAGCCTGTTCACCCTCTCCCTGTGGCTCAAATCCTCCAACCCTGGAAACATCCTTGTAAATCTTTTCTGAACCATTTCAAGTTTCACAACATCTTTCCGATAGGAAGGAGACCAGAATTGCATGCAATATTCCAACAGTGGCCTAACCAATGTCCTGTACAGCCACTCAATGACCTCCCAACTCCTGTACTCAATACTCTGACCAATAAAGGAAAGTATACCAAACGCCTTCTTCACTATCCTATCTACCTGTGACTCCACTTTAAGAATACCAGTTACAAATGCTCTTTACATGTATGATAGCAATTTAGATGCAATCATCCAACCAAGTATGCAGAATTTACTTTTCTGTCAATCTCATCCACATTAGGGAAACCAGTTAACAATAAGATTAGATTAGATTACATTACAGTGTGGAAACAGGCCCTTCGGCCCAACAAGTCCACACCGACCCACCGAAGCGCAACCCACCCATACCCCTACATTTTCCCCTTACCTAACACTACGGGCAGTTTAGTATGGCCAATTCACCTGACCTGCACATCTTTGGACTGTGGGAGGAAACCGGAGCACCCGGAGGAAACCCACGCAGTCACGGGGAGAACGTGCAAACTCCACACAGTCGCCTGAGGCGGGAATTGAACCCGGGTCTCTGGCGCTGTGAGGCAGCAGTGCTAGCCACTGTGCCACTGTGCCGCCCACCTAATGATTTGATTTGACTTATTACTGTCACATATCCAGAGATACAGTCAAAAATATTGTTTTGTGTGGTGTCCAGACAAATCATATACATAAGTGCATCGGGGTAATAGAACAAAATGCAGAATATAATATTACAGCTACAGAAAGTTCAACTCGAATATGAGAGGTCCATTCATAAGTCTGCTAACAGTGGGGAAGAGCTATTCTTAAATCTGTTGGTAAGTTTTTTCAAATTTTTGTATCTTCTGCTAATGGAAGAGGGTGGAAGAGAGTATAACCAGGATGGGAAGGGGTCTTTAATTATTTTGGCTGTTTTCCTGAGCAAGGATGTGTCGATGGAGTCAATGGAAAGAAGGCTGGTTTTGTGATGGTAAGTTCTTTGCTTTGCTGAATGTCTGTTCTCTCCATAACTTCTAAGCTTGTTGATGCTTGCCATTTCAATTCTCTCACTCCCACTCTGAAATCTGTGATGTGAGTCTCTGTAATGTTCCTCTTAAGTTCAGCATAAGTATAAGAAACCATCTTAATAGTTCAATTTAAGTGCTGTATTTTGCAATTATGGACTGACTAAAATACTGATGGAAGAGTAGAATGGTGTGAAAATAGAGAGGTGCAAGATATTGAAAAAGCTGCATGTGCGTTATATGGATAATCTGCTTGTTCTGGATGGCTTGCATCCATGATGCCAACTGAAGTTGTGAAGATTATTGAAGACTTTGCCATGATCTTCCAAATCTTCCTTCATGAGGGAGGTTCTATAGGATTGGAGAGGAATGACCCAAGAAAGGGTGTACTGGTAGACTTTGTAACATTCCATGAACGAGTTTCTTTTTAAATGTCAGGGGTATGGAGAATTAAATTGATACATGGATTAGAAATTCAAGGTACCTGTACTTGAGGGCTTGAATTGTGAGGAGGAGGCGAAGGTGGGAGAATAAGTGATATATTTGAGCACATGCTTAGGAAGGGTAGGAGGAGAGTTCTTTAGATTGAGTGATAATGGTTTTAAGTTCCATCTACTCCAAAAGGGTGACTGGACCCAAAACATTAACTCTGCTTCCTCTCCTTAGATGCTGCCAGACCTGCTGAGTTTTTCCAACAATTTATATTTTCGTAAATCCTCCAGTCGTATTAAAGCAGAATTAATTTTGCGCAAGGCAACCACAGTCTGTGAAGTCTATTTGGGTCACTAGATATCTAGCTAAATTAAACAATTCTCGTGCTGTGCTTGTGTAAGTTACATTAATTTGAACCCATCTCATTTGAACCTTAATAAAACGTTAATCAGTTTTTGTCACAGTTGCAAGTTTAACATCCCTGAATAGGTTGATTAGCAAGTATAGAAAGGATAGCAGGTTATTTTGATGATTAAGGAAGGACGATATATTGTGGAAGAAACAATAATTTTGAAATGCTACCATCTGCTCTTTCCTTGTGCCATCATCCTTTCTTTGACGTTTTTCTTTCATCCTTGGTCTATCATCTTTTTCGTTCTCCCCCACTCACCACCCCACTGTTTGCTTCCAGAAACGTTTTACCCATGGTGAAATGTTGGTTGAGGCCCTTAAGTTGCCAACTAATGACCAGTTAAGGCCCTTTACTCATTGCTGTTGAGGGAGAATTATGTCCAGTGGCACTGCGGTAGGGTATGTCTGCTGTTTGGGCACCCTATATCCTTTGGTCGACATCTCCCTTTTTATTTGGTGGTTTCTTGCCAACCTGGCTTGAGTGACGTTCTAGATTAGTCTTGTCTTCTAGGTCCTCTTCTTATGTGGACTGTCTGTAATCCAACAATGGCCACTGCTTATGGTGCAGATGGGATGCCCTTTGATTAGCTACCAAGTCTTGGAAGCTTGACTTACTCTTTGTTTTTACCAGAGGTTACCATCGATGACTGCAGATGCTGGAAACCAGAGTCTAGATTAGAGTGGTGCTGGAAAAGCACAGCAGTTCAGGCAGCATCCGAGGAGCAGTAAAATCGACGTTTCGGGCAAAAGCCCTTCGTCAGGAATACCTCAGCCCAATTAAAGGCAAAATGGTTGTAAGTTGCCTACAGGGCAAACTGACTGGGTTCAGATAGATCCATCTCAACTTCTTCTGACAGGGATACAGGTTAGAAGTTTGCCCTCCTGTGTAAAACTAAGCTCACCAGCTGTTTCAAAATATAATGCATGATCTGCAGGGTATTTCTAGCATTCGTGTTTTTATTTTAAACTTTCAGAATTTAAGAGTTTTTTGCTTTAGTATTAATAACTCTTTATTTGACTTGTAAGATTTTTTATGATGATCCTCTGAAATGCTCCCAGGCAATTCACTACATTAAAGGCACTATATAAATGCAAGTTACAATATCTTGAAAACTATGTAGGTTAAACACAAGTTATTGGAAGAGAAACTTTTATTTTAAAGTGACTTTGCATTGCTGTTAATATTAATTAAGCCCATCAGGATAAAGACCTTAGTATTCTCATAAAAAAACACAAAGAACTGTGAATGGTATAAATCAGTTCAATGTGACTAGAAGACTTATAGAAAACAGAAACTGCTCATAAAACTCAGTACGTTTGGCAGCATCCAGTGATGGTTCTGAAAAAGGGTGACTGGACCCGAAACATTAACTCTGCTTCCTCTCCTTAGATGCTGCCAGACCTGCTGAGTTTTTCCAACAATTTCTGTTTACGTAAATCTTCTAGTCATGTTAAACCAGAATTAATTTTGGGCAAGGCAACCACAGTCTGTGAAGTCTATTTGGGTCACGAGATGTCAAGCTAAATTAAACAATTCTCGTGCTGTGCTTGTGTAAGTTACATTAATTTGTACACATCTCATTTGAACCTTAATAAAACGTTAATCAGTTTTTGACATATTTGCAAGTGAAAGGATGGTTTACATGTTTTCATTGGAAAATAAAAGGTCAAGACTTAACATAAAAATGCTGTGGTATAATAATTTTCTAATGGGTTTTCATGATTTGAAGGTTAATATACTCTAATCTAAATCTTTATTAATTTTAATTGAGAGCCTTCATCTCATTATTGCTAAAACATGCTATTAGACTTAAGAGATGCCTTAAAACAAGCACTGCATTCTTTAACAATCTTGGTATTTCAGAAAGATTAGTTTCCTTAATTAGGGATATGTAGATAGGAAATTCTCAGTAAAGCAATGTTTTATGTTCTTCCATTATTGCTAAATTATGTCATTTTCTCAATTTCAGCACTCTTACTAACTATGTGGGAAGCATAATCTAGAATTGACAATAGATGGTTCCTTTCAAAGTGATCAAAATGAGTGTTAAAAGTTGGTTATGTTCTTCCTTGGCAGAATCTAAAAAAAAAATCTCAATCGCAGCACCAGTCTGTATCTTACAGTTCCATTTAGTCTATGGAAATAACTTTTTGTGCTCCTCATTCAGTTTCAAAGATTTCAGAAAAATCGGCATTTATAACCTCAAGAAATCTCAAAGTACTTCAAAACCACTTTTAAAATTTAGTGCTGTATGTTGGCAAAGGACAAAAGAAAAATGAAAGAAAATACCAGGAGTATAAGATGAATGGAGGTGGCTTGGTGACGACTGTGATTTTGCTCACTACCATTATCTTCAAATCTGTAGATATCTAGAAATTACGGTAGAGGCCAGTTTATCCTGTTCTGAAATAGAATCATTCGACTGCATTCTTAGCTAAAATAAATCGTAAAATAACATATTGCGAAATATATAAGAATTACAATATTCAATAGTGCAAATTTAAAATAAATACTTCCCGACAGTGTTTAGGTTGACGAGGCTCCATCTAGTGGCGGAAGCCCTAGAATTATTTGCACCCATCTACTTCGACCACGAGATGGACCTCAGGACATAAATGTAGTTTCAGAACTGGAATCAAGAGATGGAGTAGCGGAAGAACAGACCCTGAAGTAAGGATAGGAGAAGAGAGTTAAAAGGGCTGGGAGAGGCAAATAAAGCAGTGGGATAAAAGGGACTGAGGGAGACGGAGAAGGAGCTGAGGAAAGGTCATGTGTGTATGAAGAATCTAATAACATTAAAGTGTAGTTGACAGTGTTAAACAGATTTTTGACACTGCAAATGACATAAAAATGAAACAATGCTAAGTTAGATTCGACTTGTAGTACTGTGAGAAGATTTGGGCATTACACCTTAGTGTGATTGATTGACCATGGAAGTGCAGTGTAGGTTTTCAAGAATGATACATGGACTTAAGGGTTATGAGGAGGGATTACACAAATTAGTCACGTTTTCTCTAGAATTTTGAAGATTCAGGGTCTTCAAAATTGACAGAAGTGACAACGCAGATAAAGATATCTTTACTCAGAGAGTAGTAAGGGTATGGAATGCTTTGCCTGCAATGGTAGTAGATTCGCCAACTTTAAGTGCATTTAAGTCGTCATTGGACAACCATATGGACGTACATGGAATAGTGTAGGTTAGATGGGCTTCAGGTTGGTATGACAGGTCGACGCAACATCAAGGGCCGAAGGGCCTATACTGCGCTGTTATGTTCTATGTTCTATAACCAATTTCCACTCAATGAGATTCTAGAAATAGGGGGCATGGTCTAAAAACTAGTTCCTGACCATTTAGAAGAAATGTCAGGAAGCACTTCTGCATGAAGGTAGAGGTTTCGAACTCTGTTCCACAAATGGTAGTTCAGCGGCAGCAGCAGCGATAGCATCGTAGCCTGATGTGGGAAGGGAGGGGTGGAGGAGGTCCCTTGGTATCTGTGGCGGTGGCAAGAAAAGGCAGCTGAGGTCTCCTGGAGAGCAAGATAGGTGGAGGCGATTGGGGCCCCAGCAAGCACTCAGACTGTTGAACTTTTAACTTTATTTCTTTATTTTTCTAGTTTATATTAAGGAGGACTTCAAGTATTATCTATCTTCTTTATTTTCTACTTATCTATGAAGGCCTGTAATGCTTAACTTTTTAAACTTGATTTCTTTTGCTACTTTGCACCTGAATTTTTCTTATACCTAGGTACCCTTGTACCTAATATGCACTTTGTGGTGACATTAGAGACTTTTCACTATACTCCTGGACTTCTGTACTTGTACAGTTGTGTCAATAAAACTCTAAATTAAAACCTAAATTTAAATCTGCCAGATCAGCTAATCATTTTAAATCTGTGATATATTTTTGTTCAATAAAGTTATCAACGGATATTGGCCAAAGACTTATAGTTAATGTATCGTTAATCTACAGATCAGCCATGATCTCAATGGCAGAACAGGTTCAAGAGACTGAATGACTTGCTGCTATTCTTGGGTAAAAACAATGACTGCAGATGCTGGAAATCAGATACCTCCGCCACCTCCAAAAAGACCCCACCACCAGGGATATATTTCCCTCCCCACCCCTTTCTGCCTTCCGCAAAGACCGTTCCCTCCGTGACTACCTGGTCAGGTCCACGCCCCCCTACAACCCACCCTCCCATCCTGGCACCTTCCCTTGCCACTGCAGGTACTGCAAAACCTATGCCCACATCTCCTCCCTCACCTCCATCCAAGGCCTAAAGGAGCCTTCCACATCCATCAAAGTTTTATCTGCACATCCACTAATATCATTTATTGTATTCGTTGCTCCTGATGCGGTCACCTCTACATTGGGGAGACTGGGCGCCTCCTAGCAGAGCGCTTTAGGGAACATCTCTGGGACACCCGCACCAATCAACTACATTGCCCTGTGGCCCAACATTTCAACTCCCCCTCCCACTCTGCTGAGGCCATGGAGGTCCTGGGCCTCCTTCACTGCCGCTCCCTCTCCACCAGACGCCTGGAGGAAGAATGCCTTATCTTCCGCCTCGGAACACTTCAACCCTAGGGCATCAATGTGGACTTCAACAGTTTCCTCATTTCCCCTTCCCCCACCTCACCCCAGTTCCAAACTTCCAGCTCAGCACTGTTCCCATGACTTGTCCTACCTGCCTATCTTCTTTTCAACCTATCCACTCCACCCTCCCCCCGCCCCTGACCTATCACCTTCATCCCCTTCCCCACTCACCTATTGTACTCTATGCTACTTTCTCCCCACCCCCACCCTCCTCTAGCTTATCTCTCCACACTTCAGGCTCTCTGCCTTTATTCCAGATGAAGGGCTTTTGCCCGAAACATCGATTTTACTGCTCCTCGGGTGCTGCCTGAACTGCTGTGCTCTTCCAGCACCACTAATCCAGAATGCTGCTATTCTTATGTTAAGTGGGGACATACTGTACAAATGACTAATTTATGCTTGTTAATTCTCTTTGGTTAGTGCACAGTCAGGCACAGAGTGGGAAGTGTTCCTGATTTTTGCATCCCTTTTTTGTTTTGAGGAAATGCATCCTGCTTTTAATTCTTAAAAAAAAGCTTGTCCCTACTCTAAAACAAATAGTGAATAATCTACTCTCTGCATAAGAAGGATAAGCTGAGGACACTGTTCCAAGTTTAATTTACTAAAATGTTGCTTTAGGACAGGAATTGATACTCAACATTCTTGGTTACAGGGTTTCCAGATGGGATGAGAAAGGGTTGGGGCAGCATTTGTCATATCAGTTGAAATAAATGACCATTGTGTGGAGGAATATTATGTTTGAAGAAGTGTGAAATGAAGCCATTTGGAAAAGTTGTGGAACAGAAAAGGCGGAATAACTCTGTTGGGAGTGTACTATGGACTTCCAAATAGAGTGAAATAGAAAAGTATTTATGTAATCAACCTACTGAGAAGTGCAGAAACTAAAGTAGAACTATAGTAGAGAATTGCAATGATTCGAATATCAATTAGGTGCAATTCAGTGTGAAAAATAGAGGGTTACACAACTGGTTCAGTACTTTATCTCCTTTTTGATGGTGACCTTTTGAGAAAGATAGCTACTGAGAAATGGAAAATGTTCAATGACTTGGAAGTTTTCTCCATCAGTAACCAAAAGCTGATGGTGTAAATATGTCCTGGACTTTGGGCTGATGATTTTTGTTGATTTTTTTATCAGAGGCTGACACTTTCTTAGGAGTTGATGAGGTTTAAGGTTTCTGAATGTTGCTTGCTGTGTGGCCCACAATGTACAGTCGTCAGCATTTCTCAAGTCATGTATATTCTGGTGGGCCCCCTTCATTGACTCTCAACCAAATTGAAAAGCTTCCTGATGGATTGAAACTGAATCATTTCCCCTTGTGGAAATTGATTAGTAATGTTCCATGACGAGATTGAGATAGGTAATAAAGACAATTGGGCCAAACTAATAGTCATGATTGTTCAGATAGGAAAGGGCACAATATGCAATATTTTGTAAAGAACAGATGCTGTCAGAATTCCATACAGGAGTTGAAAAACAAGGAAAGATTGGTGGGCCAGTTACATCAGTTATAACTTGTATAGTGCTTTTAACATTATTAAATATTCCAAGTGCTCCTATAAAGCGTTTATATAACTAAGAACAACCTTGAGTGATGTAAGAAGATATTGGATTGGGTGGTCAAACAGGCGTAGTCTCTGAAAGATAAAAAGGAGTGGGAGAGCTGTAGAGAAGAATTTCCACATCTTTGGCCCTCAGTAAATGAAGGCATAGTAAAGGAATGGTGAAGCCTTTGAAAAACAGGATTCTCAGAAGACCAGATGTGGATGAGTGCAGACATCTAGGTTTATAGGATTGGAGAAACAGACCATACAAATTTACAAATATGGAACAAGTGTAGGCTACTCAGCCCTTGAAGCCTGCTCAATAAGAAAATGGCAGATCTGATTTTAATTTTAATTCTGTATTTTGTTATGGCATGGGGTAAATCGCCCTGCTAAGCAACACAGCAACATAGAAAAAATGTATCCCATGCGGTAATCTGTGAAAATTTGCGAGGCCAAGACCTATTCCAAAAGTCACAACTTAAAGTAAAAATTAACAACTTTATTTTTTTTAATCTAGCAGAGAATAATTAACTAATAACTATTTACAACTCCTTTCTCTAACCTATGTTTTACTTTCCCTTCTATAATACTGGTCCGATAAAACCCCCGATTAAGATTTACCAAAAGATTAAAATTTCAAAACCAGCTAGTTGTCGAATCT
Source organism: Chiloscyllium plagiosum (assembly GCF_037043375.1). Lineage (NCBI taxonomy): Eukaryota > Metazoa > Chordata > Chondrichthyes > Orectolobiformes > Hemiscylliidae > Chiloscyllium > Chiloscyllium plagiosum. The sequence goes on from NW_028270139.1 coordinate 146,444,723, forward strand.
TCTCTTTGTATCTTGCTTTGTCTTATTTTCTTCTTCTTAGGTTTTCTGTTTCAAAGGTCATTGATAAAGAAAGGTATCTTTAAGACAGTTATTCTACAGACAGTCTGTATATGTTGGTAACTTGGCAGTTCTCCCCCAACTGTTCAATTTTTCCCGAACTTATACCCCAAAGCATCGATCGTTTCATTGGTTTAATATTGCTAAAATACCAGATTCAAACTTGATTGGAGTTTGGTGTCTTGGGGCATTATTTAAACTGATTGGCCAAATCTGAATTTGTTTTTGTCTCATAGCAACTCAGATACTGCTAGCTGCTGGACCAAATGTTACAATGAAAATTTTCCAGTACTGTGTGCTTGCTAAGTCCTTCAACTCCTTTAAAGGTATAGTATACCTCTACACCTTCATAACAATTTCTGCATACCCCTGATAATCTTTCATCCTCTTGGTGATCAAGCATCTATCTACCTCTGGCTTAAAATATTTAAAGATTCTACATCCACTGACTTTTGAGAAAGGCACTTAAACCTCTGGGAGAAATTATTCTGCCCATGTCTTCAAGGGGGCATCCCTCCTTATTTTTAAACTATGACCCTAGTTCTAGATTCTTCTACAAGAAGGGACATCTTCTCAACATCTGCCTGGTTGAGTTCCTTTAGGATCTTCCATGATTCAATTAAATAATATTTGACTGTTCTAAACTCTGGAGGATACGTAGGTCTAGCCTTTCCTCATACGGCAAAAACACTCATTCCAGGTTTTAATTTAGATAAAGCAAAGGGTTTGGAGAAATTTGAAACAAGCTTCATACATTTAACTTCCACAAACACCACTTTTGCTTATTGGAGGTAATTTATGATGAAAAGAGCTTAATAATACTCTCAAATACTTGCATACATGTGTGCTTCTGGAATAAAGGTTTCTGGTTGAAATCTTCAGAAGGTGAGCATCGAGAGAGCGAGATGCCTTTAACTATGCTGTTAGGCAATTGTCTAATAAAATAATTACATTTTGTGAACTATTGTTGATGTACTTCTCAGAATTAACTGTTTACAAGGAGATTGACAAGAAAGGGCAATTGGCTAAATGTAATTTAGTGACATTAAGTGTGAAGTGTAGCACTTCAATAAAGTATTTATATTCTGGAACAAGCTAGATTTGGTGCTGAAGAAGAACTGAGTGTTTTGCACTGTTAGGTTCACAGCATGTTAAAGGAGAAGCTCAGGCTTAAGAAATTAGCCAAGAGGTAAAAATTGTCCACAGAATGTCTTAGAGTTTTGTGTACAATAATCTGTACTCCGTTTGGGAACTTGCAGTATTATAGAGGATACAGTGTAGACTTGGTGGAATGTGTTCTCTTTTGAAGAAGTACAAATATGGAGAAAGATTTTTAAAAATTGGAGCTTTTAGAAGAACACAGATTTTGAGGCGACGTGATACATTAAAAACTAAAAATACATGACATAGATGAATTAATCTGCTCAATATTTCTTCCATTTATTTTTGAGTTCTATAGATTTCCAGCATCTGCAGTATTTTTCTTTTGTTTAAGTAGAAATTGATTACCCGAAATTGAATGACCTAGAAGCATATGTTATACATAAAGCCAAAATATAAAAGGTTTAGAGCACATAACAACAACTGTGTATTCAAGAAAACATTTAGTGAATTCATTTCTAAGTTTAGTACAGATAAACAGATTATGGGGCTGAATTTCATAGAGTCCTACAGCATGGAGACAGGCCTTTTGGCCCAAACTGGCCCATCATGACCAAAATGTCCGTTCACGCTAACCCCATTAAACATAGAACAGTATAGCACAGTACAGGTCCTTCAACCCTTGATGTTTTGCTGACCTTTTATCCTGGCTCAGGTCGGCTCTATCATAGAAGTCTGAGGGAGGTGGCTGAAGAAATAGCGGAGACATTGTTTGTAATCTTTCAAAAATCACTGGAGTCAGGCAAAGTCCCAGATGATTAGCCCCAGGCCGATTAGCCTAACCTCGGTTGTAGGTAAAATTCTAGAATCCATCGTTAAGGATGAAATTTCTAAATTCTTGGAAATGCAAGTCAAATTAGAACAAGTCAGCATGGATTTAGTAAGGGGAGGTCGTGCCTGACAAACCTGTTAGAATTCTTTGAAGAGATAACAAGTAGGTTAGACCAGGGAAATCCGGTGGATGTTATCTACCTAGACTTCCAAAAGGCCTTTGATAAGGTGCCTCACAGGAGGCTGCTGAGTAAGGTGAGGGCTCATGGTGTTTGAGGTGAGCTACTAGCATGGATTGAGAATTGGCTGTCTGACAGAAGGGCCTGTTGGGATAAAAGGTTATTTTTTGGAATGGTAGCTGGTGAACCCCGCAGGGTTCAGTGTTGGGGATGCAGCTATTCACTTTATATATAAATGATCTGGACGAAGAGACTGGGGGCATTCTGGTGAAGTTCGCCGATGGTACGAAGTTAGGTGGACAGGCAGGTAGTTCTGAGGAGGTGAGGAGACTGCAGAAAGATTTAGAAAGTTTAGGAGAATAGTCCAAGAAATGGCTGATGAACTTCAATGTGAACAAATGCGAGGTCTTGTATTTTGGTAAAAAGAACACAGGGCATGGACTATTTTATAAATGGTGAGAAAATTCATAAAGTTTAAGTACAAAGGGATCTGGGAGTGCTAGTACTGGATTCTCTAAAGGTTGACTTGCAGGTTGAGTCCATGGTTAGGAAAGCAAATGTAATGTTGTCATTAATCTCAAGAGAGTTGGAATGTAAAAGCAGTGATGTGCTACTGAGAATTTGTAAAGCTCTAGTTAGGCCCCATTTAGAATACTGTGTCTAGTTTTGGGCCCCACACCTCAGGAAGAACATACTGGCACTGGAGCGTGTTCAGCGGAGATTCACATGGATGATCCCTGGAATGGTAGGCCTAACAGGATGAAGGCTGAGGATTCTGGGTTTGTACTCGTTAGAGCTTAGAAGGTCGAGAGGAGATCGAACTGAAACTTACAAAATAATGCATGGCTTAGAAAGGGTGGACGCTGGGAATTTTTTTCCGTCAGGCGGGGATACTAGGACGCGTGGGCACAGCCTTGGAATTAGAGGGGTCAACTTAGAACGGAAATGAGGAGACATTTCTTCAGCCAGAGAGTGGTGGGCCTGTGGAATTCATTGCCACGGAGCGCAGTGGAGGCCGGGACGTTAATTGTCTTCAAGGCAGAGATTGATAAATTCTTGATCTCGCAAGGAATTAAGGGATATGGGGAGAGCGCGGGTAAATGGTGTTGAAATACCCATCAGTCATGATTGAATGATGAAGTGGACTTGATGGGCCGAATGGCCTTACTTCCACTCCTATTTCTTATGGTCTTAGGGTCTTATCCACTGCTGTACTTTCATCAAAATGTTTTGTCACATCCTCAAAGCATTCAATATGGATTGTGAGGCATGACCCCTCTCAAAGCCATGCTGACTATCTGTAATCAAACTATGCTTTTGCAAATAATCATAAATCCTGTGTGTCAGAATCCTCTACAATAATTTGCCCACCACCAACGTAACACTGATTGGTCTGTAATTCCCAGGGTTATCCCTTTTCTCTTTCTTGAACAAGGGAAGAACATTTGCCACCCTCCAATCATCTGGTACTACTCCAGTGGACAGTGAGGGTGCAAAGACCATCGCCAAAGGCACAACAAACTCTTTTCTCGCTTCCCGTAGTAACCTAGGGTATATCGGGTCTGGCCCAGAGGACTTATCTTTCCTGATCTTTTCAAAGTTTCCAGAATATTCTCCATCTTAACATCAACTTGTTCGAGCATATCAGCCAGTTTCACACTGTCCTTATAAATGTCAAGGTCCCTTTCACTCGTGACTACTGAAGCCAAGTATTCATTAATGACCTCCCCTACCTCCTCCAAGTTCAGGCACATATTCCCTCCACTGTCCCTGATCTGGCCATCCGCTTGTTCCTCATATAAGGGTAGAACATCTTGGGGTTTTCCTTAATCTTATCCGCCAAGGCCTTTTCATGCCCCCTTCTCGCTCTCCTCTGTCCATTCTTCAGTTCTTTCCTGGCTACCTTATAACCCTCTAGAGCTCTATCTTTGTTTCTTCAACCTTAAGCAAGCTTTCTTCTTCCTGTTGACTAAATGTTCCACATTTCTTGTCATCCATGGTTCCTTCACCATACCATCCCTTCCTTTCCTCAGTGGACAAACCTATCTGGCACTTGCAGCAAGTGCTCCCTAAGCAACCTCCACAGTTCTGTCGGGAATTTCCCTGAGAATATCTGTTCCCAATTTATATTAGATTCCCTACAGTGTGGAAACAGGCCCTTCGGCCCAACCAGTCCACACCGACCCTCCGAAGAGTAACCTACCCAGACCCATTCCCTCTGACTAATGCAATAGCACTATGGGCAATTTAGCATGCCCAATTCACTTGTCCTGCACATTTTGGACTGTGGGAAGAAACCGGAGCACCCGGAGGAAACCCACACAGATAAGGGGAGGATGTGCAAACTCCACACAGACAGACGCCCAAGGCTGGAATCGAACCTGGGACCCTGGAGCTGTGAGGCAGCTAACCACTAACCACCATGCTGCCCTGTGCTCCATAGTTCCAGCCTAATATTACTGTAATTCCACTCCCCCAGTGAAATATATTCCCAAACCATATGCTCTTATCCCTCTCAATGACTATAGTAAAGGTCAGAGTTATGATCAGTATCACTGAAATGCTCTCCCACTGAGAGATCTGACACCTGACCTGGTTCATTGCCAAGCACCAGATCCAATATGGCCTTCCCTCTATTTGGCCAACCTACGTATTAAGTCAAGTCTAGTCATTTCCCTGCACTTGGCCCATATCCTTCCAATCCTTTCCTTTCCATGTATTTGTTCAAATACCTTTTAAATGTTGTTAACGTACCTGCCTTAACCACTTCCACTGGTAGTTCATTCCATGTGCATACCATCGTCTGTGTAAAACAAAGAGTTGCCTCTCAGGTTCCCTTTTATTCTTTCATCTCTAACCTTAAACTAATGATCTCTTGTCCTTGCTTCCCCAAACCTGGGAAAAAGACTGAGTGCATTCACCCTATCCATGCCAGTCATGATCTTGTACACCTTTATAAGGTCTCCCCTTAACCTTCTACATTTGAAAGAATGTAGCTTGTCTAACCTCTCCTGATAACTCAGACGATTGAAAAAGAGAAAAGAAACAAAAGGAGAAAGAGTGGACCACTGCTTGATCCTTATGGCTGATCATCTGCCGAAACATATTCCTGCAGCTTGCATATATTACTTATTTCATTCATACCCAAAAATTCTAGCTATCATTATTGTTTTAAAAAATTCTCAAGGTCAGGTTCGTAGGAGAGTAGTCTGACACAGAACAAACGACCAAGAGGCGAGTCTGCTAGAATATGCTTCAGCTTTTTATTCCCCGCAGCGTCGCCACAACCAGATACAGCGGGTCTGGCTTATACTCACTCTACATGTTACCGGAACTGGGAGCCGTCAGTTCTCGTAGATCGGTTGCCAACAACCCACGCTCGGCGGTTAAACGTAACCCCGGAGCAGACTCCCGGGTCTGGCTTATACTCACTCTACATGTTACCGGAACTGGGAGCCGTCAGTTCTCGTAGAGCGGTTGCCAACAACCCACGCTCGGCGGTTAAACGTAACCCCGGAGCAGACTCACCGAACTGGAGACTTTTCCAGCTGATATACTCTTTTCCAGATATAAACATTCATGTGAACAGCAGAGCAAGGCTAAAAAACACATTCCATTCTGGTTACAAACAGAGAAGAAGATTCACACGGGGAGGTGTGTAATAAGATTCACACGGGACTAAGCAACACCTCCATTCCGGTTAGATTCACACATGTATTGGGACATAATTTTTAACCGTTTCACCACATTCCACTGCTTGGCCCAATACATGTGTTGCATTATGATTCACACATGTATTGGGACATAATTTTACACCACAATTATCTGGAATATTTTTGATGAGTGAAAACTTCAAAGATTCTGTATGTAATTTCTCTTCTTAGTCCCAAGTGACCAAATTGTGAACTCTACTTACAGACAAGTTGGGGAAATAGAATCTATCTCTGCTGTACCATGCCCTTTACAATTCTGCTTGTTTTCATGGGACAACTTCTCCTTCTTCCAAATTCTAAAGAGCTTGAACCAAGTCTACTCAATTTACCCATGTAGGATAATCCTCTCATCCCAAGAATCAATCTTGTGAATCTTATTTGTATTCTCTTTAAGGCAAGTATATTTCTCAGTAGGTTAAGAAGTATGTAATTGCAATAAGACTTGTTTACTCTATACTTTGATCCTTTCATAATTAAAGCTTATGTCAGTTGCATTCCTAAATGCCTACTCTACCTGTACCTGAACTTCTTGTATTTTATTGTATACAGTGGTGTAAAAAGTAGTTGTTTTAGGAAAATGTAGAAGATCGACCTGTACATGAGGTGTTGAAATCTATATTTCTTGGAAGACAATTATTATCTTAAAATATGAAAAATATGTCTTAACTACCGGTCACCTTCCACATGCTTTGTACTTAATCCAAAAAAGATTGGTAGGTATGACCAAAGTATCAGGAAATTAAAATTATAAGTAGTAGCAGTTTTTTTTTGATGTTGCTGTCATCCTGTTTCCCCCCCTCAGTCGAAGCAAAACACTCAAGAGATACAGTATAGTTTTACCTCCTTCACCTTTATTCCTGGCCCTGGAGGGAGAGAGAACAATCGCCCATGTGCACAGAGTCATAAGTTCACGGTCTTCTTTGGTATAGCAGTTTCTTATTGAATTATATAGTCATTTTACAGGGAGGGGCATCCAGTTAAGGCAACATACATATTGATTGGGTGACTATTACAATCAGCGAGCATCAACAGTAAAGGTTAAGCCATCTGCTGTTATAGTATGAATGATCTTAACCTTGTTAACTGGCTTCATATAATGAATACATTTCCCCTTGTTAGCTGACCTTGCATACTGAATGCTTCCAATATTATTAAATGGCACTACATAATGACTGCTTTTCCACCTTGTTAACCCATTCCCCTTGTCTCCAGCACCCCTTGTTAACTCTAAGTTCTTATCTGATCTGAGTCATGCTCAGCTGAATCTTTTGTTTAACAAAACTCTGATCTGAATCATGCTCAGCTGAACCTCTTGCTTCTCATTCCCTCCTTTTATAATTTCACCATCATTAAAAAAACCACCAGTAAGGTTCTTAAATCCACAGTCCTTAGTGACCACTCCGTCCCCTCCAAATCGAGTGGAAACGAGCCAGTTCTCCAAAATCTCCTTTAGTGAAGTCCAACCTGAAAACAAAATTCAGTCTCTTCTTGCGTCACTCCTCAGAGAAATCTGATTTCTTGGATAATGGCAGTTAAATGCTTCACGAAACTGATGAGACTTCTGTCCTTGCAGAGATGCTTCAAATGGAGGATACCAGCACATCTGAGTATGTAGTGCAGCAGCTGCAACTGCAAGCTAGGTGAATGCAGCATTCTTTGCTGCATCTGCCTGCTCTGCTGTTAAATGTAACAAAGTGAGAAAGGGGTTAAAGTCCACTAGTGGCAAAATTTGAGGTTCTGTAAGTCTTTGTTCTGGGAGAAGAGAATGGCTTGGATTGCAGTACCATGTGGTCCATTGCGAGGGCTTTGTCTTTTCAAGTGTAATTGCAGTGAGAGGATGCAAAAAAAAAACAAGAAACGCTGAAATTAAGGTTGTACTAATACTTCGGTTGAAAAAGGAAGGTTTCAGTGTAATTTGTGCCATGTTGAGAGTATTTGATGTTTAAAAATTTTGGTTTGTTAGAATTTTGGTTTGGACTGGTTCTCACTTTACTCCTCACAGTGGGCATCTAATCCCACTTAAACACAGAGAACCTGAATCTCACTTAAATGCAGAGAACCTGAATCCCACTTAAACAGAAAATTAAAACCTTGCTCAAACACAGAGAGCTTGAAGCTCACTTAAAAACAGAAAGCTCGAATCTCAAACACAGAAAGCTCAAAGCTCACTTAAACACAGAAAGCTTGAACCTCAAACACAAAAAACTCGAACCTCAGCACTTGAACCTAAAATTAACCCACGCAGTAGACTCAAACCCCAGTACTGCGCAGAGGAGTCGAACCTCAATCAAACCTACCACAGGGGACTTGAACCCCAGTATTGCGCAGAGGACTCGAACCTCAATCATACCCCCCCCCACAGGGGATTCTAACCCCAGTACTTCACAGAGGACATGAACATCAATCAAATCCACCCCAAGAGACTCAAACCCCAGTAATACACAGAGGACTTAAACCTCATCCAAATCCACCCAAGAACTGTAAGTTCTTATCTGATCTGAGTCCTGCTCAGCTGAACCTCTTGTTTCACAAAACTCAGAACTTAACTCTTTCCCTGTCTGCTTATACCTTATACGCATTCTCATTGTGCTATAAACCTAAAAAAAATGTAAAACATGTTATTCGACTATCTCAAAGACGAGGGGCAACTTTTTCTCCGGTTGCATTTCAAGTCGAGGATTTTTTGGCTAAAATGTTGGTTTCCCTCTTTTGAGATTGACTGACTGACTGACTGACTGTTCCTTGAGTACTCATGATATTTACAAATAAACCAGGGTTCCTCTGAATACAAACATTTCCCACTCCCTCACCTTTTAACATATTCTGCGTTTCAATTTTGTTTTTGAAGGTACATGCTTTTCTTTTTGTTAAATTATATTCCATTGTGGACAGAAGCATCTGTGACAAGTAGATGAAGCAGGTGAGGATGAAGTAAAGTAGATATTTTAGAACACAGAATAGTACAGCACAGAACAGGCACTTTGGCCCACAATGTTGTGCTGAGGGTTAATCATAATGTGAAATAAAATAACAGCCTACGCTTCCCTCAACTCACTGCTATCCTTGTGCATATCCAGCAGTTGCTTAAATGTCCCAAATGACTCTGCTTCCGCCACCACTGCTGGCAACGCATTCCATGTATTCACAACTCTCTGCATAAAGAATCTTCCTCTGACGTCCCCTCTATACCTTTCTCCAAATATCTTAAAACTATGACCCCTTGTACCAGTCAGTCTTGCCCTGGGGAAAAGTCTCTGGCTATTGCCTCAATCCATTCCTCTCATTATCTTGTATACCTCAATCAGGTAACATCTCTTCCTCCTTCTCTCCAGAGAGAAAAGTCTGAGCTTATTCCACCTTTCTTCATTAGGCAAGCCCTCCAGTCCAGGCAACATCCTGGTAAACCTTCTTTGCTTCCTCTCCAAAGCCTCTGTATCTTTCCTATAGTAAAGTGGTCAGAACACAATATTCCATTCTCACCAGGGATTTGTAGAGCTGTAGCGAAACCTCGTGACTCTTAAACTTGACCCCCACCTGTTAATGAAAGCCAAAACATCATAAGCTTTCTTAACAACCCTATCCGCTTGGGTGCCAATGTTGAGGAGTTTTTTTTTTCTTGTACCCTCATAATCTGCCATATATCCAGTCTGGCAGTTATATAACTTTAATACAGTAAGGCTTGGAAAGTAATCAGTGTTGGTGATGCACATTGAAGTTACTCAAAAAATTAGATTCTATGACTGTGCCAACCTCAGTACTACTTTCTAAGTGGAGTTTTTCATGGAAGAGTGCTGATTCATGAGACAAGGGACGAGTGGTTGGGGGCTGCGGAGCAGGGAAGATGCTATTTTGGTAATCAGCAGTAAATTACCTTTGCACATATTTGGTCTGATGCTATGAAACTTCATGGGGTCTACAATTAATGTTGGAGACTCCCTGAGCATCTCTCTTCTGACTGGAAAGCACTGTGCTGCCAACTCTGTTGAGTCTGTTCTGGCAGTTGGACAGGACATATTCAAGGATGATAATGTTTGTGAAAGTGTTCATAATGTATGATTTCATGAGTATGACTATAACGAGCTTTTGCTTGACTCGTCTGTGAAGCAACTCCCAGTTTTGGCACTGGCCTGCAGTTGTTGATAAAGAGGACATTGCAGGATTTATTTTTTAATTTTGTACTGGTTTGATACAATTGAATGGTTGTTGGGCCATTTCAGAAAGCAGTTAAGAGTCATCCATATTGTTGTGGCTTTGGAGTCATATGTAGGCCACACCAAGTAAGGATGGTAGAATTTCCTCCTTCAGGCTTGCCAGTGAACCAGATGGGATTCTTAGAATAATTGACAATGGTTAAATGATCACCATTAGGCGAGCCTTTTGTTCAAGACTTTTTTTTTCTGTTGTTGAATTCAAATATTACAATGTGCGATGATAGGATTTGAACATTAATTGGATGTTCTGGAATCTCCACTGGTTGGAGTCACATCTAGCACAAAGTTAGGCAATCATGTAAGTTTTAGCACCTCACTGCCATAATTCCTGAGGTTAGTGACCTAGATCTAACTATATTAAACTTCTTCATCCGTGACATTTAGCCTAGTGATTAGGCAGTCTTCCTCCTAGAGTTCAACAGATCCTGAGGACAACAGTTCTATTTCAATTTCATTAAAAAGATGGAATGTTGACTTCGCTGGGATACTTTTGAAAACATTTGGAAGAGAAATTTCAAAGCAATACTTTGATTGTGTCATTATTGAAGGTGTGAGTTGGTTGATCAGTTTGCTTTTATCCCTCTTGAGTGAAAGAGAGTGGTAGCGGAGGGTTGCTTTTTGGACTGGAAGCCTGTTACAAGCGGTGTGCCACAGGAATTCATGCTGGGTCCACTGTCTTTTGTTATTTATATGAATGATTTGGATGTGTGGTTGGTAAGTTTGCAGATGACACCAAAATTGGTGGTGTAGTAGTAAGCGAAGAAGGTTACCTCAACATATAGTGGGTTTCTTGATCTGATGGACTGAGGAGTGCCACATAGAGTTTAATCTAGATAAATGTAATGTGCTGCATTTTGGTAGGGGCAAATCAGGGCAGGACTTGTACACTTAATGGTAAGGTCCTGGGGAGTGTTGTTGAACAAAGGGACCTTGGAGTGCAGGTTCATAGTTCCTTGAAAATGGAGTCACAGCTAGACAGGGCAGTGAAGACGGTGTTTGGTCTGCTCGCTTTTCTTGGTCAGGTCATTGAATATAGGAAGTGGGAGGTCATGACGTGGCTATACGGTCTGCTTTTGGAATACTACTTTCAGTTCGTCTCCTTGCTATAGGAAAGTTCTTGTTAAACTTGAAAGGGTTCACTAAAGATTTGCAAGGATGTTGCCAGGGTTGGAGGGTCTGAGCTATAGAGAGAGGCTAACTGAGCTGGGGCTATTTTTTCTGGAGTGTCAGAGGCTGAGGGGTGACCTTATAGAGGTTTAAAAAAATTTGAAAGGGCATGGATAGGGTGAATAGTCAAGATCTGTTCCCCAGCGAAGGAGAGTCCAAAACTGGAGGGCATAGCTTTAAGAAGAGAGGGCAAAGATTTAAAAGAGACCCGAGGGGCAACTTTTCATGCAGAGAGTGATGCCTGTATGGAATGAGCTACTAGAGGAAGTGGTGGGGACTGGTATAATTACAGCATTTAAAAGGCATCTGGATGAGTATATGAATAGGATGGTTTGAGGGACATGAACCAAATAGTGGCAAATGGGACTAGGTTAATTTAGGATATCTGATTATGGAGTCCCGCAGCACAGAGCAAGACTCTTTGGCCCAACTGTCCATGCCGAACAAAATGTCCATCCACACTAACCCCATTTGCCCACACTTGCCCAAGTGCAGTCTCACCTGTACAACTGCAACATAAGTTCCCAACTTCTATTCTCAATGCCCTGACTGATGAAGGGTATTGTGCCAAAAGCTGCCTTCACTGCCCTGCCTATCTGAGACTCTACTTTCAGAGAACCGTGCACTTGAACTCCAAGGTCTCTCTGTTCCACTGCACTACTTAAGGCCCTATCATTCACCATGAAACTCCTACCTTGATTTAGCTTTTGAAAATGCAAGATGCCCACTATTCCAGCTGATCAAGGTTGTGCTGCATTTTCAGATAATCTTCTTCACTGTCCATGATACCGCCTGTTTTATTGTTATCTGCAAACTTACTAATCATGCCTTGTATATTCTCATCGTCATGGACGAGTTGGACTGAAGGGATTGTTTCTATGCAGTGCATCTCTATGACTGTCTAGAGAGATTTAAGCTAAATTACATGAATACTGGAGCTGGAATATACAACAAAATACAAAATTTGGTTGAAAATTCTTTTCTTTTGGGAGTTCTGCACATTTTTAAAAAATTGCTCAAATGAAAGAATGTTGCCTGCCTAACCAGCTCTGATCTTGCATGAGACCACAACCATCCTTATACGTTCTTGAAAGAACAATGTTCATGCATCAATATAGTTTTGATCCTTGTTTATAACTGCCACTCTGTTTATTTTCCACTGGTAGTTAATGCTGATAATTCTGCACACAAATTGTTTTTACAAGAGAAATATTAGTGTTGACAAAACCATCTCCTTCCCCCACCTTGTATTTACAGTGTTTATGTTTTGTCAGTGTACTGATCAAGGTCCTGCTGCAATTTCTGAGAACCTTCCTCATTGTCTATGATACTGCTTATTTTAGTATTATCTACAAACTTGCTAATCATGCCTTGTATATTCTCATTGGCATGGACGAGTTGGACCGAAGGGACTGTTTCCGTGCTGTACATCTCTCTGACTCTCTAGAGAGATTTAAGCTAAATTGCATGAATGCTGCAGTTGCAAAGAGGTTATTTAAGTAAGTTAAAGGAAAAATAATAACTAGAGAGAGAATAGGACTCCTCAAGGACCAAAGTGGATATGTGTGTGTAGAACTGCAGCAGATGGGTGAGGTCCTCAATGAATATTTCTCCTCTGTGTTTACCATGGAGAAAGACATGAAGACTTTGGAAAGTTAGTGATCATATTTTAGGGACAATCCATATCACAGTAGAGAGGGTGTTGGACGTACTAGAATGTACAAAGGTGGATAAATCGCTTGGTCCTGACCAGGTACAGAGCTTAAAAATGTGTTGCTGGAAAAGCGCAGCAGGTCAGGCAGCATCAAAAGAGAAGGAGAATCGACGTTTCGGGCATAAGCCCTTCTTCGGCTTATGCCCGAAATGTCAATTCTCCTTCTCCTTTGATGCTGCCTGACCTGTTGCGCTTTTCCAGCAACACATTTTTAAGCTCTGATCTCCAGCATCTGCAGTCCTCACTTTCTCCTACCTGACCAGGTACATCCAAGAACACTGCAAGAGGCTAGAGAAGAAATTGTGGGAGCACTGGCTGATAGTTTTGCATTATTATTAGCCATGGGTGAGGTCCTGGAAGACTGGAGGGTAGTGAATGTTGTCTCCTTATTCAAGAAGGGCTGCAAAGAAAAACCTTGGAACTATAGACCAGTAATCCTAACATCTGTGGTAGGTAAGTTACTTGAGAAGATTCTGAGGTAAGCTACACATGCATTTGGAAAAACAGGTTTGATTAGGAGTAGCCAGCATGGCTTTGTGCGTGGGAGATCATGCCCCACACATTTGTTGGAGTTCATTGATGAAGTGACTAGGAAGGTTGACAAGGGCAGGACTACAGATGTAGTTAATATGGATTTCAGTAAGGCCTTTGATAAGGTTCCCCATGGTAAGCTGCTCTGGAAGGTTAGATCGCATGGAATTCAGAGGAAGTTGGCAAATTGGATATGCAATTGGCTTGGAGGTAGGAAGCAGAGGGTAATAGTAGAAAGTTGCTTGTTGGACTGGAGAACTGTGACAAGTGGAGTCCCTCGGGCTGTGCTAGGCCCGTTGCTGTTTGTTATCTGTCAATGATTTGGATGAGAATATACAAGGCATGATTAGTAAGTTTGCAGATAACAATACCATAGGAAGAATTTCTGACAGTGTGGAAGGTTTTCAAAAATTGCAGCAGGATCTTGATCAGGTGGGCAAGTGGGCCAAAAATTGGCAAATGGAGTTTAATATAGATAAGTCTGAGGTATTGTGTTTTGGAAAGTCAAATCAATGTAGGAGTTTCATGGTGAATGGTAGGGGAAGTGTAGTGGAACAAAGGGACCTTGGAGTTCAGGTTCATGGCTCTCTGAAAGTGGAGTCACAGGTAGATAGGGCAGTGAAGACTTTTGGCACACTAGCCTTCATCAGTCAGGGTATTGAGTACAGAAGTTGGGAAGTTATGTTGCAGTTGTACTGGATATTGGTGAGGCTGCACTTGGAGTATTGTGTTTGGTTTTGGTCACTTTGCTATAGGAATGATGTTATTAAACTGGAAAGAGTGCAGAAGAAATTTCACAAGGATGTTGCCAGGACTCAACGGTCTGAGTTATAGGGAGAGGTTGGACAAACTAGGACTTTTTTTTTGAGAGCATGGACGCTGAAGGGAAATCTGAAAGAAGTGTATCACATTGAGTGGCCTGGATAAGGTGAATGCACTCAGTCTTTTTCTCAGGGTTGGTGAATCAAGGACTAGAGGGCATCAGTTTAAGGTTAGAGGGGAAAGAATAGAAGGGAAACTGAGGGGCAACCTTTTTTACACAGCGGGTGGTACACATGTGGAATGAGCTGCCTGCGGAAGTGGTTGAGGTGGGTACATTAATCATGTTTAAAAGGCATTTTCACAAATAGATGGATAAGAAAGGTTTAGATGGATGTGGGCCAGGCACACTGAAATGAGGTTAGAATGGATGGACATTTTGGGCAGCATGAACCAGTTTGGGTCAAAGGGCCTGTCTCTATGCTCTAGGACTCTGATTCTATGAATATTAGTACTGATGAAAGCCTTATAATATTGCCACCAGTGCAGCCTATTTTTGAGAAATCAGACTAGAAAGCATTAGTGAAAATAACCATAAGTGAATTTTCCTCCAGAAATGGATAACAGGGGAAGTGTTGTTACTTTAAATTCAAACGTATTGGAGAGCTTCTTTTGTTCTCTTAAATATTTTCTTCTTGACATGCAGAAAATTAATTATTGATAAGTAATGGGAGATTGCCATGTTAGATGCAAGTGTTTCATATGTTTTTTGTAATCTGATAAGTAGTCAATCTGAGCTCTTTATTTTAATATTATTTAATTTATTATTGTCATGTATTGAGATACAGTGAAAAGTAATGTTTTGTGTGCTCTCAAGGCAAATCATACTTTACAAAAGTATATCAAGGAGATGATTATAAAAAAATGTTAGGAGATGATCTATTGGGGACAGCTTGCAAAGAATCATCATGCTCTGGTGCCATCTTGGAATCCACAGGGGATTTAACTTATATATTTTAGGCGCTATTAAAAATGAAGTAAAAGATGATTTCAAGGACTTATCTCCAGTAACCTTGATATATGTGCATAAAATTTAATGATGTATTCGATGTAAAATTGAAGTTCTGTTTTGAATTATGGTTTACTACGTTATTTAAAGTGAATGTGAACAAGTGATCCGGGTAATGTTGACATCCTTGGTATTTTCTTTGGGGCTTTGGATGGAGGTGAGGGAGGAGGTATGGACACAGGTTTTACACCTCTTGCGGTGGCAAAAGAAGGTGCCGGTAGTGGACCTAACAAGGGAGCCATGGGGAGAATGGTCTCTGCGGAATGCTGATAGGGGTGGGAAGGGGAATATATCTCTGGTGGTGGAGTCTGAGTGTAGGTGGCAGAAATGGTGGAGGATGATGCGATGTATCCTCTAAATTGGGCTTGATGTGGTCTCCTGTACACTGGGGAGACAGGACGCCAACTCGCAGAATGTTTCAGAGAACACCTCTGGGACAGACGCACCAAACAACCCTAACGTCCTGTGGCCAACCACTTCAACTCCCCCTTCCACTCCGCCAAGGACATGCAAGTCCTGGGCCACCTTCACCACTAAATTCTAGCCACCTGATGCCTGGGGGAAGAACACCTCATCTTCTGCCTTGGGGTCCTCCAATCAGATGGCGTGAATTTTGATTTCACCAGTTCCCTCATCTCCTCTCCCCTCACCTCAACCCAGATCCAACCCTCCAACTTGGTACTGTCCTCTTGCACTGCCCCACCTGTCCATCTTCCTTCCCACCTATCCGCTCCATCCTCTACTCCGACCTATCGCTATCACCCCCCACCTGCATCTATCTATCATCTTCCAAGCTACTTTCCCCCGCAGCCCCCTCACCTCCTATTTATCTCTCAGCCCCCTTCTCACTCCCACACCTCCACTCCTGATGAAAAGCTTATGCCCAAATGTCGACTCTCCTGTTCCTTGAATGCTGCTCGACCTGCTGTGCTTTTCCAGCGCCACACTTTTCGACACGGCAATGTTGACTGTCAGATTTGAAAAAATCAAGTATTTCTTGTCAAAACACATAATAAGCTCAAATAATAAGTTGAATTTAATGCTCTTCGCGTTTATCTTCGTAACAAACAGGCTGGAGATTTGGGTGGAGAAATGACAAATGGAATTTAATCTGAGCAAATGCAAGCTGATGCATTTTGGAAGGTCTAATGCAGGTGGGAAAGTTTCAATAAATGGTAGAATTCTTTGTGGCATTATCATAGAAGGATCTATATGCACAGGTCCACGGTTTCCTGAAAGTGGCAACATAAATGGACAAGATTGTCAAGAAGGGATATAGACTGCTTGCATTCCTTGGTCAGGGCATAGAGTATAAAAATTGACAAGTCATGTTGCAGCTGTATAGATCTTTAGTTAGGCTACGAGTGGAATGTTGTGTACAGTTCAGGGGGGTTTGCTACACCACAAGAACAATGTGGAGGCTTTGGCGAGAAATGGTTTGCCAGGGTGTTGCCTGGTTTGGAGGGTATTAGCTGTGAGGAAGGTTTGGACAAACCTGATTTGTTTCACTTGAGCATTGAAGAATGAGGGGTGACCTGATAGAGGTTTATGAGCTTGAGAGACATGGATAGATTATACAGTCTGAGCCTTTTTCCCTAGCTAGAGTTGTCAGTTGCTGGTGGACATAGGTTTAAGGTAAAAGAGGGAAGTTTAAAGAGATGTGAGAGACCAGTATTTTACACAGAGGGTGTTAAGTATCTAGAATGTGCTGGGAATAGAAGGATACAGACTGTGTAGAAGCAAAAGGGTTTTTAGTTCATAAGGTATCATGTGCTGGCATAGTCTTGTTTCTGTGCTGAGCTGTTCTTTGTTCTAAATAGGTTATTCTGAATAGGTTATTCTGAATGTTATCATTGTATTGATGAAACTCTGATGTGCCATATGGTCCAACATTAAAATTGTTAAATGTAATTGTGGACAAAAATACATTGCATGTACAGATTAGGTCATTGATGAATTATATCAGCACTATTATTGGTTTACATTTCCATATTAGAAGTTACTTCTGCTTTTTAATATCCAGAAAATAACAATCCATACAGCTCTGTTAATTCTTAAGTTTTGGAGTTGACTCTCGCCTGCAAAGTACATGGAAAAGTAAAGCTTTTGCCTGTTAAGTTTACTTACTATTTGACCATCTCCTTGTGTACAATCTTCCAGTATTGATGAAGATTGTGTGAGGGATATGATCTATTGAGTATTCTGAAATGCAATAATGAGCTGATTGCTGCACTTGCAGTGTATTATCAAGATTATATATTCATGTGATGTCAAGAAATTAGGTGCTGGATACTGAAAACTCTCTTGGCCCTGGCAATATTCTGGTAGTAGTACTGAAGTCTAGTGCTCCAGAGCTTGTTGGGCCCTAGTGAAGCTGTTCCAGTACAGCTACAACACTGGCATTTATGTGGAAATTGAAAAATTATCTAGGAATGCTCTGCAAACAAAAAGCAAGATAAATCCAAAGTGGCCAATTGCTATCCTCAGTGATCATCAGGAATGTAATGTAAGGAGTCATCAAGGACTGCTTGTCACGGAGCTGTAGCACAACCAGACTCAATGTGAACCTGGGAATACTCTGTGCTAGTTGGTATCATAAAGGAATATAGTTGTAGTTGTTGGTCAGTCACCTCTGCTCCAGAAGAACTCTTCAGGCATTCCTCATTTGATTTATCAATTACCTTTCCCTTCAGTATTACAGTATCACAATCCTGGAAGTCCCTTCTAAACGGTATTGTGGGTTACTTACACCAAATAGGCGACAGTGGTTCAGAAGACCATCTTTTGAGGCACAATTAAGGATGAGCAAAAATGCTGGTCCAGAGAGTGAAGCCCATACTCTGTCCAACTTTTATAGATGCACCATAGAAAGCATTCTATCTGAATGCACCACAGCTTTGTACAGCAACTGCTCTGCTCATGACAGTAAGAAGCTACAGAGAGTTGTGAACATAGCTCAGTCCATCACACAAGCCAAATTTCCATCTATTGACTCCATCTATACTTTTTGCTATCTTGGAAAGGCAAACAACAACAAAGACTCCTCACACTCCAGTTATAATCTCTTCCAACCTCTCCCACCAGATACAAAAACTTAAAAGTATGTACCAGCAGGTTCAAGAACTGCTTCTTCCCTGCTGTTATAAGACTTATGAATGAACCTCTCAAAGTCCAAATCTAATGTTGATCTTGCTTTTTGTACATCTGCTTTGCAGTCTTGCTCTGTTTTATCAGCTTATGATCATTGTATGGTATGATCTGCCTGTATTGCACATAAAACTTTTCACTGTACCTAGGTACATGTGACAATACTAAATCAAATTAAACCCCTGAACAAAAGAATTGGCAAGATAAAGTCTTGATTCTCGTTGTAAGTTGTACAGGCATGTCAGTCAGACATATCTGAGGCATATTGGGCCTGGGGAAATTATATGAAGTGAAAGGTTTGTTTTCCTTGGAAGGATCTGATTGAGGTATACAAAATGAAAGTGTTGTGAGAGTAGATTGTGGGAATCCCTTCCTCATGGTAAATGTGTTCTAAATCCAAAGGACACAAGGTTAAGGTGAGGACTAAGTATTTTAGATGAGGTCTGAGAAAGAGTTCTTCCATCGAGAGGATGGTAGAAATGAACTGCAGAAAACAAAATGCTGGAATTCGCAACTGGTCAGGCAGCGTCCATGGAGAGAGAGCAAAGTAACGTTTTGAGCTGAGATGATACTTCGTCAGAGCTAACATAAAGTGTGGAGAGGGCAACATTATACAAATGAGTCATTTAGCTTGCTTTCTCTCTGGATGCTGCCTTACCCATTGTTATTGCCAACATTTTTTTTGTCTTCAGTACAATATTCTAGCACCTGCAGTAATTTGCTCCTACATTGTAGAAATATGGAATGTGCTGCCTGCAGGATGGAAGAGGCAGATACACTTGCATATTCAAGAAGCATCTGGACAAGTACTTAAATTGCCAGGGCATAGTAGGAGTGTTGGAGAGTTATGTAGAATATAATGAAGTGCTTTGGATTTTTGAGTCATAAATTATGAGCAGTTGTGAAATTAACTAACTTCTGACTGTTTCTATCTTCTTTCTGTAGGAGAAAGTATGAGAATTGCATCTGCAGAGTTTGCAGAAGATCCCTGTTCTTCCGTAAAGCGTGGAACCATGGTTCGGGCAGCCCGTGCTCTGCTTTCTGGAGTAACACGCTTGTTGATCCTTGCTGACATGGCAGATGTCATGAGGCTTTTAACTCATTTAAAAATTGTAAGATTTTACTAAAGATTTAGAAAACAGCTAATCATGTTTTAATATATTAATTTTTTAATGATCATAAATTACAGTAATTTATAAGCTGATAATAAAAATGTTACTTGTACTTTTAAGTTAAATGACCAGGACGGTGAGGAAAAATGGCTTTTGCAGTAGTAGTTGTTCCATCCAAGCTTTAGTATTTATTTATTACATATTGAATGTGTGACTTGATCCTCACAAATTTAGCATTTTATAAAATGATGTCTTAAGTTGAAATGCATTATGTCTAAACCACAATTAACAGGTAGAGGAATCTTTGGATGCTGTGAAGAATGCCACCAATGAGCAGGATCTGGCCAGTCGCTTCAAGGAATTCGGGAAGGAGATGGTCAAACTTAATTATGTGGCTGCTAGAAGACAGCAGGTATGACAGAAAAGCTGTGTTCATCTTGCACAGTATGTAATTTTGCTAAGATGAGAGCACCAAATTAGTTAGATTAATCTTCTAGCAACCTCAGTGGAAAATTAAAGGTTTTCTAACCAAGCAAAGTAACCTAGTTTTAAAAGAAAATTCTGTATACTTATGTAATTAAGTGTAGGGAATTCAAATTAGTATGACTGCCATAAATCAGTGTTTATTTTCCCCATTTCCTTAGAATTGCTATAAATTTAGAGTATTTACACCACAACAACTGATCATTTGATGGAGCATGTCCATATCAGTGATTATATACCTCATAATTCTCCTTCCATCGTTCTTCTTTTAACTGATCAACAGATCCTTCTATTCCTTTTTCCCTCATGCTTAACTGGTTTTCCGTTTGATATTTTAATTTTTTTCATCACAACAACTGGCTGATTATCAAGTTTCACATTTTTGCCACTGTGTGGCTGAAGAGTGAGTGAAAGAACGACCTGCAGATAGTAACCAGCAGTCAGATGAACAAACAAAAGTAAAACTGGCAGAAGTGCAACACCAGTCAGAAGTGTAAGTAAAAGGAAGACCATAGGCAGTCAGTTTCAGTAAGCAGAATAAGTAAAAGAAGAATCCTGAATGAGAGGTCCAAGGACTACAGGATGATGTTTAAAAAACCCTTCATGATAAAGAGCAAGAGGTTGAAGAACTTAAAAGATTTTGTTTTTTAAAAAGAGACAAGAGCATGAGAGTTTAGCAGCTTTGAGACTAGTTGTTGCTACTGCTTGTGGAGCACCAGAGCTATGTTTCGGTAGAAATTAGTGTCACAGGAAAGCCAGAGGTTAATTTGGCCATTGACTATAGCTGTTCCAGGTTATCCTAAACAGTGGACCAACACCTTGTTTTGCATAGACTGTGTGTTAGTTGGTGTGCAATGCCATCTAATGTTAAAATTACTTCCTCACAGTAAATTAGAGATAGGTAATAAGTGTGTGTCCAGCTTAATCAGCACCACCCATATCCCATGAGTAAATGAATAAAGAAAACATTTGCGACACCTCAGATCCTGTGTCCAAATGCAGCAAAATCGTGACATTGACTGTCAACTAGCAAGTAATATTTGCACCTCAAAAATGGCAGGCAAAGACAATCTCCAACAACAAAAAAAATCTAACAATCTCTCCCGAGATTCATCGCTGAATCTCTAGCTATCGAAGTTCTTGGGGGTTACCATTGATTCAACAGAGGGATGGGAACCTGAGGTGTAGTTCCAGACGACAGGATGATGAGAGGAGGGAGGGCATGAACAGGATTTCACGGTCCCAGGAATGTGCTGGCAGACAACAAGCTGGTTTGAAGTGTGTCTACTTCAATGCCAGAAGTATCCGAAATAAGGTAGGTGAGCTTGCAGTATAGACAGGTACCTGGGACTTCGATGTTGTGGCCACTTCAGAGACCTGGATCGAGCAAGGTCAGGAATGGATGTTGCAGGTTCCAGGATTTAGATCTTTCATTAAGCACAGGGAAGGCGGTAAAAGAGGGGGAGGTGGGCCTTTTTCGTCAAGAATAATATAACGGAGGCTGAAAGAACTTTTGACGAGGACTCGTCTGCTGAGGTGGTATGGGCTGAGATTAGAAACAGGAGAAGAGAGGTCACATTGCTGGGAGTTTTTTTATAGGCCCCCGCAGAGTTTCAGGGATGTGGAGGAGAGGATCGGCAAAACAATTCTGGGTAGGAGTGAAAGGAACAGGGTGGTCATTATGGGGTCTTTAACTTTCCCAATATTG
Source organism: Chiloscyllium plagiosum (assembly GCF_037043375.1). Classification (NCBI taxonomy): domain Eukaryota; kingdom Metazoa; phylum Chordata; class Chondrichthyes; order Orectolobiformes; family Hemiscylliidae; genus Chiloscyllium; species Chiloscyllium plagiosum. Next base: position 146,466,505 of record NW_028270139.1, read on the forward strand.
ACTGGAAATGCTACAACTCTAGTACTCCGTTTTTGTCCGAAGTGTGCAGGAAGGTTTCCTGTCACAGTGTGTTGAAAGGCCGACAAGAGGGGTGGTCATACTGGATCTTGTGCTTGGTGATGAATCAGGCCAGGTGTTTGATTCAGTGGTAGGTGAGCACTTTGCAGAAAGTGACCATAATTCTGTTACGTTTAGTTTAGCAATAGAAAGGGATAGGTACGTGCCACAGGGCAAGAGTTATCGATAGGGGAAGGGCAATTATAATGCCATTAGGCGAGACTTAGGATGCATAGAATGGGGTAGCAAAATCCACGGGATGGGGACAATTGAAATGTGGAGCTGGTTTAAGGAACAGATATTGTGTGTCCTTGATAGGTATGTCCCTGTTGGGCAAGGAGGAAGTGATAAGGTGAGGGAACTGTGGCTTACAAAAGAAATTGCCTTTCTTGTTAAGTGGAAGAAGGAGGCTGTTGTGACGTCGAGACGAGTAGTTCGGATGAGTCGATGGAGAGTTACAGATTAGCTAGGAAGGATTTAAAGAGAGAGTTCAGAAGAGAAAGGAGAGGATGTGAGCAATCTTTAGCAGGTAGAATAAAGGAGAACCCTAAAGCTTTCTATTGGTATGTGAGGAATAAAAGGATGACTGGGTTGGAAAAGGGCCAGTCAAAGACAAAAGTGGGAAGTTGTGTGTGGACCATGTAGAGATCGGAGAGGTACTAAACGAATATTTCTCATCTGTTTTCACTCAGGAAAAGGAGAATATTGTAAAGAAGAAGAATAAGATATGGGATATTAGGCTAGACAGAATCAAGGTTAGTAAGGAGGAGGTGTTATCAATTCTAGAAGGAGTGAAAGTAGACAAGACTCCTGAGATGGATGGGATTTATCTGAGGATTCTCTGGGAAGTTAGGGAGGAGATGCTGGAGCCTTTGGCCTTTATCTTTAAGTTGTCATTGTCTCCAGAGGACTGGAGGATTGCAAATGTTGTGCCATTGTTCAAGAAGGGTAGGCGAGATGACCTAGGTAATTATAGACCAGTGAGCCTTACATCTGTTGCAGGAAATGTTTTGGAAAGGATTGTAAGAGATAGGATTTATAATCATCTAGCAAGCAACAATTTGATTGTAGATAGTCAACGTGGTTTCGTCAAGGGCAGGTTATGTCTCACAAATCTCATTGAGATTTATGAGAAGACCAAGCATGTGGATGAGGGTAGGGCAGCTGACGTGTTGTAAATGGACTTCATTGAAGCCTTTGATAAGGTTCCACATGGTAGGCTGCTGGAGAAAATGCAGAGGCATGGTATTGAGGGTGATTTAGCAGTTTGGATTAGAAACTGGCTTTCTGAAAGAAGTGGTGGTTGATGGAAAATATTCAGCCCGGAGTCCGGTTACTAGTAGTATGCCACAAGGATCTGTTTTGGGACCACTGCTGTTTGTCATTTTTATGAATGACTTGGACACAGACATAGGTGGATGGGTTAGTAAGTTTGTAGATGACACTAAAGTTGGTGGAGTAGTGGACAGTGTGGAAGAACGTTGCAGGTTGTGGGGGACTTGGATAAACTGCAGAATTGGGCTGAGAGGTTGTAAATGTGAGGTGATTCACTTTGGGGAGAATAACAGGGAGGCAGAATACTGGGTCAGTGGAAAGGTTTTTGGTAGTGTGGATGTGCATAGGGATCTTGGAGTCCATGTACATAGATCCCTGAAAGTTGCCACCCAGGTTGTTAAGAAGGCATATGGTGTGTTAGGTTTTATTAGTAGAGGAATTGAGTTCCGGAGCCGCAATGTCATGTTGCAACTATACAAAATGCTATTGCGGCCACACTTAGAATATTATGTACAGTTTTAGTCGCTCCGTTGCAGAAGGATGTGGAAGCATTGGAAAAGGTGCAGAGGAGATTTACCAGGATGTTGCCTAGTCTGGAGGGAAGGTCTTATGAGGAAAGGCTGAGAGACTTGGGTCTGTCGTCATTGGAGAGAAGAAGGCTCGGGGGGATTTGATAGAGACATACAAGATGATCAGAGGATTAGGTAGGGTAGACAGTGAAAGTCTTTTTCCTAGGATGATGATGTCAGCTTGTACAAGGGGGCACAGCTACAAATTGCGAGGTGATAGATTTAAGAGAGATGTCAGAGGAAGGTTCTTTACTCAGAGTGGTAAGGACATGGAATGCCCTGCCTGCCAATGTCATTAACTCAGCCACATTAGGAGCATTTCAACAATCCTTGGATAAGCGCATGGATGATGGTGGGATAATGTAGGGAGATGGGCTTAAATTAGTTCACAGGTCGGCGCAACATCGAGGGCCGAAGGGCCTGTTCTGCACAGTATTGTTCTATGTTTTATGTCTGTTTTCAAATTGGAATACAAATGTATCCAATAATTTAAACCAGCTATCTCTAAGCAGAGAATTGAAAAACTGCTAAAAAGCTGTACATATTGGTATTTTGCTTCCCACTTGCAGGAACTGAAAGACCTTCACTCTAGGGATGAAATGGCAGCAGCTCGAGGTGCTTTGAAGAAGAATGCTACTATGCTCTATACTGCCTCCCAAGCATTCCTCCGACATCCTGATGTAGCTGCTACCAGAGTGAATCGCGATTATGTCTTCAAACAAGTACAAGAGGCTATTGCCGGAATTTCAAATGCAGCCCAGTCGACTTCAGTGCCAGATGATAAACATGGACCTATTGGCATTGGTGAGCTAGCTGCAGCACTGAATGAATTTGATGTAAGTACCTTGGACATTATGCCAATACTCTTTGGATTTTCCCATATTTTACTGATCAATTTAAAATTATATGCCAATTAATATCTTCCAGTTATGGCAACTTGTGTTTACGTCTTTTAATTGGGAATGAGGATTTTGATCACATGTTCATGCACAATTCCAATGCACAATATAAGATCAATAGATTTGAACAGATTTTCTTTGATCAGGGAATTAGTGTTTATTCAACATTCAAATTCTTGGTTCCTTATAGTGTTGAGTTTGATTACAGTTACCAGGAAAACTCATATTCAATAATGCTTATCTTTTTCTCTCTGGATGAAATAAAGAGATACCGTGATCCCTATCTCATGAACCTGAAAAGCTAACTCTAACTTGCCCACAGAGATGCTGACAGGCACTTCCAGCATTATTTGTATTGAATTGAATTGCATTGTTGTACTGAAGTTTTTACTTAGGGATTTGGACTTGTAACCAGGCGAGCAAGAGAATTAGTTAAAGTAGTACCAAATTGCTTGTAGTCTTCACCTTATCAATGTTCTTTACTTACCAACCTAGGTTTGAAACCTCTTCAAGTATTTGACTTTTTGTACTGTTAAAATTCCTCTAGAGATCAACAATGATTAAGAAAAAAATTGAATTTGCAATTAATAGCTGAAAAGTATGTCAGCGTGATATTAAGGTTTTTACTCAAACAAATACCTAAAAAATAATATTAACTTAGAACTACTTTTGCAGGCAACTTAGACTTTAAACTATAGAAAGGAACATTTCTCCTTTATGTTAATTATGATGAAGACTGTAATTTTGTAGAGTAATGAATGCTTAAATAATCCAGTGTCTCTTGCAAGCTTCTGAAGAGTTTGATTTGCCATTTGTGAATAGTAACTTCAAATAATTGTTTCTGGGTGTTGTTGGAACAGTTTCCCAGATCCAATCTGTAAAGTCATCTCTGCTGATTCACACCTCCAATTAAAGGTATGTACAGCTGTGGAACCATCACAATGTTTATGTGCAAATTAATCACTTCATGTCAAAAATACTATGCATTGTTCATCTCATATTAGTAATACTTTGACAGTAATAACATTCCAGAGCAGTGTAACTTTGTTCTTTCAGAACTTATTCCACATGTGTGACTTGCTATCTGGAATTTCTGCCCTGTGATAATATTAATACTTGTTGCATTGCAACTAGTTAAGTCACAAGCATTCTCAAACTCAGCAGGTCAGGCAGGGTTTATGCAGAGAAACAGAATTAGCATTTCAGATTGATTTTATTTCCATCAAAAATCAAGAGAAATAGCTTGTTTTCACTCATTACTCCACCAGCCTCTGTATTCAATAGGTCATTCTCTGCCATTTCTGCCAGCTCCAGTGCGATGTGTCCACCAAACACATCTTTGTCTGTCGTCCTGTCTTAGTTTTCTGTAGGGATCAAGCAAAGTCAGTATGGCTTCATGAAGGCTTTGCCATGCCGAACAAATTTACTAGCATTCTTTGAGCAAGTAACAACCAAGAGAGATAAAGAGGAAGCAATGGATACAATATGGTTGGATTTTCAGAAGGTTTAGGTGATGGCCTAGTGGTATTATCACTAGACTGTGTGGCACAGTGGCTCAGTGGTTAGCACGGCTATCTCACAGTGCCGGGGACGCGGTTTGATTCCAGCCTCTGGCAACTCTCTATGTAGAGTTTGCACATTCTCTCCATGTCTGTGTGGGTTTCCTCCGGGTGCTCCGGTTTCCTCCCACAATCCAAAGATGTGCAGGTTAGGTGAATTGGCTATGCTAAAATTGCCCATAGTATACAAGGATGTGTGATTTAGGTGCATTGGTCAGGGGTAGATGTAGAGTCGGAGAAAATGAAGAGATTCCTGATGAAGGTCTTATGCCCAAAACACTGATTCTTATTAATCCAGAAACCCAAGCAATGTTCTGGAGACCTGTGCTTGAATCCCACTACCTCAGATGGTGGAGTTTGAATTCAATAAAAAAAATTCTGAAATTTAAGAATTTACTGATGGCCATGAACCCATTGTCGATTATTGGAAAAAACTGATCTGGCTCATTATTGGAAAGAAATCTGCCATCCTAACCTGGTCTAGCCTGCATATGACTCCAGACCTACAGCAATGCGGTTGACTCTCAATTGCCTCCTGAAAAGGACTAGCAAGCCATTTAGTTGCACCAATAAATTCAAAGTTTGATAAGATACAACACGTTAGTGTATTTATAAGCTAAGAACTCATGGCACTGGAGGTAATATATTAGCATGGATAGAGGACTGGCTAACAATTTAACAGAGTTGTGATAAGGGGAGCATTTTCAGCAGGCAACTAATGGTGTGCCAACGGAATTAGTGCCGGAGCCACCATTATTTACAATGTACATTAATGAGGAAAGTGAAGGTACTATAGCTAAATTTGCAGATAGGAAGGTAAGTGGTGAAGATGAGATAGAGTCTGCAGATGGATATGGACAGATCAAGTAAGTTGGCAAAAGCTTAGCTGATGAAATATAATGTAACAAAATGTTATTTTGGTAGGAAGGTTAGAAGAGCTGAGTATTATTTGAATGGAGGACGACTGCAGAAAGCTACACAACAGAGATTTGGAAGTATTCAGTCATGAATCTTAAACAGCTAGCAACCAAGATTTTTATTCACTCATTGGATGTGGGTATCATTGGCTGACCAGCATTTATTGTCTGCATCCCTAGTTGCTCTTGAGAAGATGGTGATGAGCTGCCACCTTGAACTGCTGTAGTTGTTGTGTTGTAGTTAGACCCACAATGCTATTTGAGAGGAAATTCCAGGATTTCTCTGGAAGGTCAGTGGGTAATAGGCAAGGCAAATGGAATGTTGGTATTTCTTTCACAGGGAATAAAACCTAGTGGTAGGGAGATTTTATTAAAACTGGAGAAGGCTGTAGTCAAATCATGCTGGAATGCTGTGAATGGTTTTGGGCCCCTTACTTAAGGAGAAGTACACTCAAATTGGAAGTAGTTCAGAGAAGATTCACTGGGCTGATACCTCGTATGGAGGGCCTGTCTTATGAGGAGAGGTGAACTTGTTGGAAAAATGAGAGAAAATGTTTTTGAAATGTACTAGATTCTTAGAGGACTTGATAGAGTAAATAAAGAAAGGCTATTTTCCCTTGTGGGACAGTCTAGAACCAGAAGGCATAATCTGAGAAAAAAGGGGTCCATATTTAAGACTGGTGAGGAAGAATTTCTCCTCTGTGGATTATTTAGCTGTAGATTTTTTTTTACCGCAGAGGGCGGTTGAGGCTGGGTCATTAAATTTATTCAAGCCTGAGACAGACAGATTTTTAATCAGTAAATCAATCAAGGGTTAGGGGGAAAAGGCAGAAAAATGGAGTTGTGGATTATCAAATTACCTTGATTTCATAAAATTGTGGAGGAGAGTCAAGGGGCTGAATGGCCGCCTTCTGTCTTATGGTGCATTCCACACCACAGTCACCCATAAATATGCCCCTCTCACTTTCTACAGTACCTTCTTTGCTAATGTAAGAGTTACAATTGATCTCTTTTCATCTCTTTCCTTCTTACTGTTCAAGGCTGCAAAACATATATACTTTTACTATTTTAAATTTAATACATTGTATTTGCTGCTTGCAATGTGATCATTACATGTCCAGCAGTCGCTTAAATGTCCCGAATGACTCTGCTTCCACCACCACTGCTGGCAACACGTTCCATGCATTCATGACTCTCTGCCTAAAGAACCTTCCTCTGATGTCCCCTCTGAACCCTTCTCCTAATATCTTAAAACTATGACACCTCGTGCCAGTCAGTACTGCCCTGGGGAAAAGTCTCTGGCTATTGCCTCGATCCATTCCTCTCATTATCGTGTATACCTCAATCAGGTCACATCTCTTCTTCCTTTTCTTCAGAGAGAGAAGTCCAAGCTTAGTCAACCTCTCTTCATAAGACAAGCCCTCCAGCCCAGGCAGCATCCTGGTAAACCTTCTTTGCACCCTGTCCAAAGCGTCCACATCTTTCCTGTAGTAGGGTGACCAGAACTGGAAACAATATTCCAAGTGTGGTCTCACCAGGGACTTGTACAGCTATAGCAAAAATCTCGTGGCTCTTAAACTTGATCGCCCTGTTAATGAAAGCCAAAACACCGTATGCTTTCTTAACAACCCTATCCGCTTGGGTGGTAACTTTGAGGGATCAATGTACTTGAACACCAAGATCCCTCTGTTCCTCCACAATGCATTTTGGTCAAAGAAAATGGAAAGGCAAACTGTTATCTAAATGGGGGAGACTTTGGGGTTCTCTGGTGCAGAGGGATCTGGGTGTCCTCATTCTTGAGTCACAAAAAAATAGCATGCAGGTACAGCAGATAATAAAGAAAACAAATGGCATGTTGGCTTTTATAGCTAAAGGAATAGAATATAAAAGTAAGGAAGTACTGTTGCAAGTATCCAAGGCATTGGTGAGACCGCACCTGGAGGATTGTGTGCAGTTTTGATCCCCTTATTTGATAAAGGATGTAGTGGCATTGAAGGCAATTCAGAGGACGTGCACGAATGAAAAGATGGCTTCATTTTGTTTTTCTAATTCTTAATCCCATTACAACGAAAGATATAGGTCATAGAGTCATAGAGATGTACAACATGGAAACAGCCCCTTCGGTCCAACTTGTCCATGTCGGCCAGATATCCCAACCCAATCTAGTCCCTCCTGCCAGTACCCGGCCCATATTCCTCCAAACCCTTCCTATTCATATACCCATCCAACTGCCTCTTAAATGTTGCAATTGTACCAACCTCCACCACATCCTCTGTCAGCTCATTCCATACACGTACCACCCCTCTGTGTGAAAAAGTAGCCCCGTAGGTCTCTTTTATATCTTTCCCCTCTCACCCTAAACCTATGCCCTCTAGTTCTGGACTCCCCGACCCCAGGGAAAAGACTTTGGCTATTTATCCTATCCATACCCCTCATAATTTTGTAAACCTCTATAAGGTTACCTCTCAGCCTCCGACGCTCCAGGGAAAACCGCCCTAGCCTGTTCAGCCTCTCCCTATAGCTTAGATCCTCCAACCCTGGCAAAATCCTTGTAAATCTTTTCTGAACCCTTTCAAATTTCACAACATCTTTCCGATAAGAAGGAGACGAGAATTGCAGGCAATATTCCAACAGTGGCCTAACTAATGTCCTGTACAGCTGCAACATGACCTCCCAACTCCTGTACTTAGTACTCTGACCAATAAAGGAAAGCTGACCAATAAAGGAAAGCATACCAAACGCCTTCTTCACTATCCTATCTACCTGCGACTCCACTTTCAAGGAGCTATGAATCTGCACTCCAAGGTCTCTTGTTCAGCAATGCTCCCTCGGACCTTACCATTAAGTGTATACATCCTGCTAAGATTTGCTTTCCCAAAATGCAGCACCTCACATTTATCTGAATTAAACTCCATCTGCCACTTCTTAGCCCATTGGCCCATCTGGTCAAGATCCTGCTGTAATCTGAGGTAACCCTCTTCGCTGTCCACTACACCTGCAATTTTGGTGTCATCTGCAAACTTACTAACTGTAATTCTTATGCTCGCATCCAAATCATTCATGTAAATAACAAAAAGTAGTGGACCCAGCACCAATTCACTGGTCTCAGGCCTTCAGTCTGAAAAACAACCCTCCTCCACCATCCTCTGTCTTTTACCTTTGAGCCAGTTCTGTATCTAAATGACTAGTTCTCCCCATATTTCGTGAGATCTAACCTTGCTAATCAGTCTCCTATGAGGAACCTTGTCGAACGCCTTACTGAAGTCCATATAGATCACATCTACTGCTCTGCCCTCATCAATCTTCTTTGTTACTTCCTCAAAAAACTCGATCAAGTTTGTGAGACATGAGTTCCCACGCACAAAGCCATTAACTATCTCTAATCAGTCCTTGCCTTTCCAAATACATGTACATCCTGTCCCTCAGGATTCCCTCCAACAACTTGCCCACCACCAACATCAGGCTCACTGGCCTATAGTTCCCTGGCTTGTCCTTACCACCTTTTTTAAACAGCGGCACCACGTTAGCCAACCTCCAGTCTCCTGGCACCTCACCTATGACTATCGATGATACAAATATCTCAGCAAGAGGCCCAGTAATCACTTCTCTAGCTTTCCACAGAGTTCTCGGTTACACCTGATCAGGTCCTGGGGATTTATCCACTTTTATGCATTTCAAGACATCCAGCACTTCCTCCTCTGTAATATGGACATTTTGCAAGATGTCACCATCTATTTCCCTACAGTCTATCTCTTCCATATCTTTTCCCACAGTAAATACTGATGCAAAATACTCATTTAGTATCTCTCCATTTTCTGCGGCTCCACACAAAGGCCGCCTTGCTGATCTTCAAGGGGCCCTATTCTCTCCCTACTTACCTTTTTGTCCTTAATGTATTTGTAAAAACTGTTTGGATTCTCCTTAATTCTATTTGCCAAAGCTATCTCATGTCTCCTTTTTGCCCTCCTGGTTTCCCTCTTAAGTATACTCCTAGTTCCTTTATAATCTTCTAAGGATTCACTCGATCTATCCTGTCTATACCTTACATATGCTTCCTTCTTTTTTTTCACCAAACCCTCAATTTCTTTAGTCATCCAGCATTCCCTATACCTACCAGCCTTTCCTTTCACCCTAACAGGGATATACTTTCTTTGGATTCCCGTTATCTCATTTCTGAAGGCTTCCCATTTTCCAGCCATCCCTTTACCTGCGAACATCTGTCCCCAATCAGCTTTTGAACGTGCTTAACTAATACCGTCAAAATTGGCCTTTCTCCAATTTAGAACTTCAACTTTTAGATCTGGACTATCCTTTTCCATCATTATTTTAAATCTAATAGAATTATTGTCGCTGCCCCCAAAGTGCTCTCCCACTGACACCTCAGTCACCTGCCCTGCATTATTTCCCAAGAGTAGGTCAAGTTTTGCATCTTCTCGAGTAGGTACATCCACATACTGAATCAGAAAATTGTCTTGTACACACTTAAGAAATTCCTCTCCATCTAAACACTTAACATTAATCTAAATTCATATTAATTTCTCCATGCATATACATGACATGGGAATCTGTTCAATCTTAACAATACGTTTTTCTTTAAATCCATGATAACACATCTGCTATCATTTTACAGCACACAACATGTACAATTTATGAATTAAAACTCTGTAACAGAAGACTCTAATGAAATAGTCTCATATTTTTGTCTTTAAATCGTTCTGCGAATGTAAGAGGATTGTGGTCTGTATACACCACTGTCTCCACATTGTTTGTCACATGAACACTAAAATGTTGTAAGACTAGTACCAAACTCAATAATTCTTCTTTGATCGTGGAGTACTTTCTCTGGTGGGTGTTGAGTTTCAAGTAGCCAATTTGCCATTCAAATCCATCATCATCTTGCTGTAGCAGTACAGCTCCAACTCCTATATCGCTAGCATCGATTGTAACTTTGAAGGTTGTCAAAAAAATTGGTGTAGCTAAAACTGGTGCAGTAGTTAATACTGCTTTAAATTCTCAAATGCCTCCTGGCATTGTTCTGTCCACCGAAATTTTGTATTCTTCTTTAGTAAATCTGTTCGTAGAATGGATAGAATCCGCTTAGTCCAAAAAAATAGAAGCACCTCTTTCTGGTGTGAGACTGGTCATGGAAATATCTTGATGGCCTTTGTCTTGGAGTTCCTTGGGTCATGACAGCCTTCCATGACCGATGTTATGTCCCAGGAACGTCACCTCTGCCTTTGTGAAGTCTGTTTTCTTTAAGTTTATTACAAGTTTTGCTTCTCTTAATGTTTCAAAGAGCTGCGAAATGTACCTTGTGATCTTTCCATGACTCACTAAAGGTCACTACATCAGGCAGATTACCTGCAGAATTTGTTAATCCAGCCACAGCTCTGTTCATGTGTCTCTGGAATGTGGCTGGTGCATTCTTCATTCCAAAAGGCATAATTTTGAGTTGGTATAGCCCATTTGGGTTTACAAATGCAGAAACTTTTATCGCTTTCTCTGATAAAGGTACCTGCCAATAGCCACACAGTAAGTCCAACTTTGTGATGTAACTCACTTGTCCAACTTTCTCTATACAGTCCTCCAATCTTGGTGTTGGATATAAGTCCAAGTATGTTTTGGTGTTGACCTTCCAATACTCCTCACTAAATCATTGAGTCCCATCAGGTTTGGGAATTAACACGATTGGCAAACTCTACTGACTTTGACTCGACTCGATGATATCTTCATCGAGTATCACATCCACTTCCTTTTGGACCTGTGTGGTTTTGAAAGGATTACGTCTGTAGGGGTGTTGTTTTATCGGAACAGCATTCCCTACTTCCACCTCACGCACAATAGTATTAGTCCTCCCCATCTTATTCCTGCGTATGTCCTCATATTGTTGCAAAGAAACCTTACAACTAGAGTCTTTGCTCATGCAACAGATAGTTCACTAACCTATCCCACTCTTCAAGGACTTTCTCATTGTTTAATGTATTTTAAGGTACATCAAACTCCACAACATCTAGATTTGATTCCTCCTGCTGTGGGGCAGTACCTGTTTCTCCAGCTCCTTGACTCGTATATAATAAGGTTTCAACATACTCACAAGACATACCCAATACAGTTTTTCTCTATCCAGCACCTTTACCAGATTGTTTACCTGACTTGACTTTTTCTCAATTTGATAGAGACCACTAAACCTGGCTTTGAAGGAATCTCCTACCACTGGTATCGATACTAATAAATCATTCCCACCGAAATGGGGGCAGCATGGTGGCTCAGTGGTTAGCACTGCTGCCTCACAGCACCAGGGTCCCAGGTTCGATTCCAGCCTCGGGTGATTGTCTGTGTGGAGTTTGTACGTTCTCCCCGTGTCTGCGTGGGTTTCCTCCCACAGTCCAAAGATGTGTCGGTCAGGTGAATTGGCCATTCTAAATTGCCCATAGTGTTAGGGGCATTAGTCAGAGGGAAGTGGATCTGGTGGGTTACTCTTCGGAGGGTCGGTGTGGACTGGTTGGGGGGAAGAGCCTGTTTCCACACTGTAGGGAATCTAATCTAACCTAAAATGTCCATATTTTAGAGTTTTTATCTGCCACCTGCTTCCTTCTATGCTGTGCCCTCTTCAGATGTTGTTTAGCTAACTCATCTACCCAATTTCATCTCTCCCTAACCTCCGATACATAATTGAAGTGTGAGATCTCTGACTTTGGTCGTGTCATTTTTTTCTTTAATTAATTTCAAAGGCTCTCTCATTTCATGTCCGAACATTAACTCAAAGGGAGTAAACTGAGTCAATTTGTTTGGAGCATCTCTAATGGCAAACAATAAGAATGGGATACCTTTATCCCAATCATGCTCCTAATATGGTCTTCAGTATCTGATGCCATCTTTCCAAAGCTCCCTGGGATTCAGGATGATACGCACTTGATTTGAAGTGCTGTATGCCTAGGCTAACCATAACTTCCTTAAACAGCCTAGTAATAAAATTAGACCCTTGGTCTGCCTAAATCTCTGGGTAGCTCATAACGCATGAACAAAGCTACTAACTCCTCTACTGCCCTTTTTACCTTAATACTCCGTAATGGAATTGCCTTTGTAAATCTGGTAGACACATCCATTATGGTTAGTAAGTACTGGTTCCCATTTTAGGAAGGGGACCTATACAATCAATCATAACACATGTGAAAGATTCTTTGAATGTGGGAATTGGCAACAAAGGTGCTGGTTTTATTACTGCCTCTGGCTTACCTACCATTTGGCATGTATGACATGTATGTTAAAATTTAACTACATCCTTGTGCAGTCAGGCCAACAGAAATGCTTTTGTCCCTTAGCCTGTGTCTTCCTTACCCTTGGGTGACTGGTAATTCATGTGCTACCCATAACATTTCCTGTCTGTATGCTATGAGCAGCCCAAACTGGTGCACTTCTGCCCATTTCTCCTCTGCATTAACCTGCCGTGGTCTCCATTTTCGTCTTAGGATTCTATCTTTAAGATAATAACCCTCAGGAATACATTCTGATTCCTTTTCAAAGTATGCATCAATAATATATATATATATATATATACCTTTTATTATTGTGTCTTTCTGTTGTACGTCCATTAGCATTTCAGGACGGAACACTTCTGCCTGTTCAGGTTCTTCCTGCACCATTATATTGAACAGGGTGTCTGCTAACTGGACCTCAACCCTTTTATCTTTCTCGTTAGATTTTGGTTCTTGCTGTGACTTATGATAGTGGGTCTCGTTACTACACAGGCTGGAAAAACTCCAGGGTATTTTTCTTTCAACTCCTCAGTTCCCTGATCTTCCTTTGGTTTCTCCACAGTAAGGGCTGTCACTCCCACTTTGGATCCTGCTCAATCATTCTCAAGAACAAACTGTATTCCTGGAACTGACAGTCTGTCAATCACTCCCACTGTTACTTCCCCAGCCTTCATTTTTCACTCAAATCTGCTCTTACATAGGGGAACGCTGAATTTCTGTCCATTTATTCCACAAATTACCACTCTCTGGGATAACATGTCAGAAAGAGTGCAAATATGTTCATCACTTACTACGAGAGACTGTTTAGATCCTGTGTCTCTCAAAATTAAAATTTATTTTGTTTCTTCCCCTGTTCTTCCTGAGCAAACATCACCCACAGAAGCAAAGTCTTTATAGAGATCAGGCACTAACTCAAAACCCATCCCCTCCCTAGGCTGTACACTCTCCTGCAGCTCCTCAACTTTTCTTGGGATTTCCTTTACTACTTTCACTAATGCCACTAGCTTAGCCTCTTTTACCACATCTTTTCTCACAGTGTCTTTCTTTAATAATCAGCACTGTGACTTTACGTGCCCCACTTTCCCACAGTGGAATGACCTCCATTTACTTTCCTTTCCCCTCCTTTTCACCCTCTTAGGACTTCTTTTTTCCACTGTGGCAAACTATTACCAGTGTGCTGTAATATTTGTTGTGTTGTGTAGAATCTCCCCTTCTCCCAATTTTCGTCCCTCACAGGATGAAATTCTTGCTGGAAGCTAAAATTTGCCTCATGCACCAATGCATATTCGTCTGCCATCTCTGCTTCTCTTCACAGTTTCTGTTTATTCACATGAATTCTTATCATCTCTGGAAGTGAGTTTTTAAACTTCTCTAGCAGAATAACCTCTCTCAGAGCCTCTCTCTTTCAACCTCAACAAAAGTCTGACCCGGTTCCTTCTTTATGTTCCTGAACCGTGTCTGTACGCTACTGGTATCAATTCATAAGCACTCAAAGTAACCTTGTTGACGTCTGCATAATCTCTTGACCCTTCATCTGACAGCGCTGCAAATTCATCACTCGCTCTGCCTACCAGCTTAGTCTGAACAAGCATTACCTATTAGTCCTCTGACCACTCCATCTGCCTAGCTGATTTTTCAAATGAAATAATGGTTTCAACATCTTTCTCCTCAAAATGTAGCAATGTTTAACATATTTATATACATCACTACCTTTTGTCTTCATTTTCATCCTGATAACTTGACTGTCCTGACTAATTTGTAAATTCTGAAATTCAAATTATCTCTCCCTTTCTCTTTCTTCTTTCTCTTTCTTCTCTCTCTTTACTCAACTAAGAATCTTCTCCCTCTTTCATTTTCTTTCTCTGTTCTCTCTCTTAATCTGTCTCTTTATCTTCGAACTCCATTTGCCTCATTTGCAATTTAGGTTTTTCTAACTCTACTGCACTTGTCTGTTTCTCTGATAATCCTAAGTGCTTGACCAACTCCATTACAATTTCAGCTTTCCTTTTGTCCCTGGTTAAACCCAATTCTAACCTATTTGCTAATTCCTTCCTCTGGGTTTCTAAACAATCTTGACAAATTTGGGAAGCATCTTCACACCTCAGAACCTCTTTAGCAATCTTAAGAGCCATTTCTCTCACTTTTAGTTTAACCAACCACAAGTAATCGAAATTAAACAAATTGTCTCACCATTGTTTTATTTAATGATCTGGGACACTAATCGGCAAGTATTTAGATTTGCTGGGATTGTTCGTACCCTAAAACTCTTCATATCCATCCAAATCTCAGATTGGATCTATTTAAACGTGCCCAAATCTTGGACCTGAACCCCCAAACTGTTACGACACGATGGTGAACCTCTCCTTTAGTTAAATTAAACACCCAGAAAGGCTTACCTTGCCTCGTAATCTATTAAAATATATTAGTGACAGAGAACTTCCACATTCCACTACAAAAAGAAAATAATATCAATTTATTCTTTAACTTTAAAAGTAAAGATTAAACAACAACTATTCACAATTCTAAGCCCCCCTTTCTCTTAATTGCTTATTATTTGTCTCCAACTCTATAACAATATATGTTCCAGTAAAACACTTAATAAAATTACATCAACTTAATTTCAAAACCAGACAGCGGCTGTCGTCTTCATGGTGTTTTGTTTTCCGACTCAAGGTCTCCCTGAGATGCCATCTTTCTTTTATTACGAATATGTTTCATATGAAAAAGTACCTTTGATAGAGAGTGTTTCAGTGTCTTGGGTCTGTCTCAATGACATTTACTCCGTCTGGTTTTCAAAATACCTGTCTTTTTTAAATCCACAACATCGGATTGTCTCTCTGGTTCAATGTTGGCAAAGCAATAATTTCAAACTCGATTGGTTTTAGTATTCTGGGGCATAATTTAAACTGGTTAAATTTGAATTGTTGTCAAAACAGCAACCGAAACTCAGTTACCATTTCATATTTTCAATTTTCCAGTATACTCTGAGACTGCTCTTATAAGCTCTCAGTGCAGAACAGCATTCACTCCCTCTTAAAAGTACAGTAAACACCATTAACATTGAACTCAGCAATAATTTTGTGATCATTGTTTAGCTACTTGTAAATCAGGTATTTGCCCATACTTAATCTCCCTGAACCATATCTCACAATGTTTTTTCCCTTCTTGTATTGGAAACATAGGGTAGCTATGTTTGACTTTGCAAACATAGACGGGGACCGCCATAGTGTTAAGGGTTTAGATGGAGAGGAATTTGTTAAGTGTGCCCAAGAAAATTTTCTGATTCAGTATGTGGATGTACCTACTTGAGAAGGTGCAAAATCTGACCTACTGTTGGGAAATCAGGGCTGAGGTGTGAGTGGGGGAGCACTTTGGGGCCAGCGAACATAATTCTATTAGATTTAAAATAGTGATGGAAAAGGGTGGACCAGATCTAAAAGTTGAAGTTCTAAACTGGAGAAAGGCCACTTTTGGTGGTATTAGGCAAGCACTTTCAAAAGCTGATTGGGGGCAGATGTTCACAGATAAAGGGGCGGCTGTAAAATGGAAAGCCTTCAAGAAAGCCTTTGGGCTGTAAAATGGAAAGCCTTCAGGAAAGCCTTTGGGCGGCACGGTGGCACAGTGGTTAGCACTGCTGCCTCACAGCGCCAGAGACCCGGGTTCAATTCCCGCCTCAGGCGACTGACTGTGTGGAGTTTGCACGTTCTCCCCGTGTCTGCGTGGGTTTCCTCCGGGTGCTCCGGTTTCCTCCCACATCACAAAGATGTGCAGGGTCAGGTGAATTGGCCATACTAAATTGCCCGTAGTGTTAGGTAAGGGGTAAATGTAGGGGTATGGGTGGGTTTCGCTTTGGCGGGTCGGTGTGGACTTGTTGGGCCGAAGGGCCTGTTTCCACACTGTAATCTAATCTAATCTAATCTAAATGAGATAACGGGAAACCAAAGAAAGTATATCCCTGTTAGGGTGAAAGAAAAGGCTGGTAGGTATAGGGAATGCTGGATGACTAAAGAAATTGAGGGTTTTGTGAAGAAAAAGAAGGAAGCATATGCCAGGTATAGACAGGATAGATCGAGTGAATGCTTAGAAAAGTATAAAGGAACTAGAAGTATACTTAAGAGGGAAATCAGGAGGGCAAAAAGGGGACATGAAATAGCTTTGGCAAATAGAATTCAGGAGAATCCAAAAGGTTTTTACAAATACATTGAGGACAAAAAGGTAAGTAGGGAGAGAATAGGGCCCCTCGAAGATCAGCAAGGCGACTTTTATGTGGAGCTGCAGGAGATGGGGGAGATACTGAGCGAGTATTTTGCATCAGTATTTACTGTGTGAAAAAGGACATGGAAGATATAGAATGTAGGGAAATAGATGGTGACATCTTGAAAAGTATCCATGTTACAGAGGAGGAAGTGCTGGATGTCTTTAAATGCATAAAGGTGAATAAATCCCCAGGACCTGATCAAGTGTCCCCGAGAACTCTGTGGGAAGCTAGAGAAGTGATTGCTGGTCCTCTTGCTGAGATATTTGTATCATCGATAGTCACAGGTGAGATTCCAGAAGACTGGAGTTTGGTTAATGTGGTGCCACTTTTTAAGAAGGACGGTAAGGACAAGTCAGGGAATTAAAGACCAGTCAGCCTGACATCGGTGGTGGGCAAGTTGTTTGAGGGAGTCCTGAGGGACAGGATGTATATGTATTTGGAAAGGCAAGGACTGATAAGGGATAGTCAGTTTGGCTTTGTGCATGGGAAATCATGTCTCACTTCCTTGACTGAAGAGAATTGATGAGGGCAGAGCGGTAGATGTGATCTATATGGATTTCAGTAAGGCGTTCGACAAGGTTCCCCATGGGAGACTGTTGAGCAAGGTTAGATCTCACGGAATACAGGGAGAACTAGCCATTTGGATACAGAACGGGCTCAAAGGTAGAAGGCAGAGGGTGATGGTGGTGAGTTGTTTTTCAGACTGGACACCTGTGACTAGTGGAGTGCCTCAAGGGTCGGTGCTGGGTCCTCTACTTTTTATCATTTACATACATTATTTGGATGTAAGCATAAGAAGTACAGTTAGTAAGTTGCAGATGACACCAAATTTGAAGGTGTAGTGGACAGCGAAGAAGGTTGCCTCAGATTACAACAGGATCTTGTTCGGATGGGCCAATGGACTGAGAAGTGGCAGATGGAGTTTAATTCAGAAAAATGCAAGGTGCTGCATTTTGGGAAAGCAAATCTTAGCAGGACTTATACACTTAATGGTAAGGTCCTAGGGAGTGTTGCTGAACAAGAGACCTTGGAGTGCAGGTTAATAGCTCCTTGAAAGTGGAGTCGCAGGTAGATAGGATAGTGAAGAAGGCATGTGGTATACTTTCCTTTATTGGTCAGAGTATTGAGTACAGGACATTGGTTAGGCCGCTGGTGGAATATTGCGTGCAATTCTAGTCTCGTTCCTATCGGAAAGATGTTGTGAAAGTTGAAAGAGTTCAGAAAAGATTTACAAGGATGTTGCCAGGGTTGATGGATGGGTGCTATAGGGAGAGGCTGAACAGGCTGGGGCTGTTTTCCCTGGAGCGTTGGAGGCTAAGGGGTGATCTTTTAGAGGTTTCCAAAATTATGAGGGTCATGGAGACGGTAAATACACAAAGTCTTTTCCCTCGGGTGAGGGAGTCCAGAACTAGAGGGCATAGGCTTAGGGTGAGAGGGGAAAGATATAAAAGAGACCTATGGGGCAACGTTTTCACGCAGAGGGTGGTATGTGTATGTAAAGAGTTGGTAGAGGAAGTGGTGGAAGCTAGTGCAATTGCAACATTTAAAAGGCTTTTGGATGAGTATTTGAATAGGAAGAGTTTGGAGGGATATGGGGTGGATGCTGGCAGGAGGAACTAGATTGGGTTGGGATATCTGGTCGGCGTGGGCGAGTTGGACTGAAGGGTCTGTTTCCGTGCTGTACATCTCTATGACTCTATATGCACAAATTCTTTTTCCCCACATGAAATCGGATTTTGTGCAAATATACTACATCACGAGCAGGTTTCAATGTAATTCTCTGTTCAAATAATTAATAATTGTTGCCCAATGGCGGAATGACATCTAATGTTGGAAACTGTGGTCTGAATTTCAAAGCCTTGGCTGGTTCAGTGTGATTTGCATACTGTCAGACGAATTGCGCACTCTACTTTGGCTTTCCAATGAATGCTGAAAATGTGTTGCTGGAAAAGCCGGAGGAGCGGGAAGTGGAGGAGATGCCATCCACTTTACCAACACCTTCCACCACGACCTCAAATTCACCTGGACCGTCTCAGACTCCTCCCTCCCCTTCCTCGACCTTTCCATTTCTATCTCGGGCGACCGAATCAACATGGACATTTACTATAAACCGACAGACTCCCACAGCTACCTAGACTACACCTCCTCCCACCCTGCCCCCTGTAAAAACGCCATCCCATCTTCCCAATTCCTTCGTCTCCGCCGCATCTGCTCCCAGGAGGACCAGTTCCAATACTGTCCAACCCAGATGGCCTCCTCCTTCAAAGACCGCAATTTCCCCCCAGACGTGATCGACGATGCCTTCCACCGCATCTCCTCCACATCCCGCTCCTCCGCCCTTGAGCCCCGCCCCTCCAATCGCCACCAGGACAGAACCCCACTGGTCCTCACCTACCACCCCACCAACCTCCATATACATCGTATCATCCGTCGTCATTTCCGCCACCTCCAAACGGACCCCACCACCAGGGATCTATTTCCCTCCCCTCCCCTATCTGCGTTCCGAAAAGACCACTCCCTCCATGACTCCCTCGTCAGGTCCACACCCCCCACCAATCCAACCTCCACTCCCGGCACCTTCCCCTGCAACCGCAAGAAATGCAAAACTTGCGCCCACACCTCCCCCCTTACCTCCCTACAAGGCCCCAAGGGATCCTTCCATATCTGCCACAAATTCACCTGCACCTCCACACACATCATTTACTGCATCCGCTGCACCCGATGTGGCCTCCTCTATATTGGGGAGACAGGCCGCCTACTTGCGGAACGTTTCAGACAACACCTCTGGGACACCCGGACCAACCAACTCAACCACCCCGTGGCTCAACACTTCAACTCCACCTCCCACTCCACCAAGGACATGCAGGTCCTTGGACTCCTCCATCACTAGACCATAGCAACACGATTAGATTAGATTACTTACAGTGTGGAAACAGGCCCTTCGGCCCAACAAGTCCACACTGACCCGCCGAAGCGAACCCACCCATACCCCTACCCCTACCCCTACATTTACCCCTTACCTAACACTACGGGCAATTTAGCATGGCCAATTCACCTGCCCTGCACATCTTTGGACTGTGGGAGGAAACCGGAGCCCCCGGAGGAAACCCACGCAGACACGGGGAGAACGTGCAAACTCCACACAGTCAGTCGCCTGAGTCGGGAATTGAACCCGGGTCTCTGGCGCTGCGAGGCAGCAGTGCTAACCACTGTGCCACCGTGCCGCTCCACGATGGTTGGAGGAAGAGCGCCTCATCTTCTGCCTAGGAACCTTCCAACCACAAGGCATGAACTCAGATTTCTCCAGTTTCCTCATTTCCCCTCCCCCCACCTTGTCTCAGTCAAATCCCTCAAACTCAGCACTGCCTTCCTAACCTGCAATCTTCTTCCTGACCTCTTCGCCCCCACCCCTACTCCAGCCTATCACCCTCACCTTGACCTCCTTCCACCTATCGCATTTCCAACGCCCCTCCCCCAAGTCCCTCCTCCCTACCTTTTATCTTAGCCTGCTGGACGCACTTTCCTCATTCCTGAAGAAGGGCTCATGCCCAAAATGTCGATTCTCCTGCTCCTTGGATGCTGCCTGACCTGCTGTGCTTTTCCAGCAACACATTTTCAGCTCTGATCTCCAGCATCTGCAGTCCTCAATTTCTCCTTTCCAATGAATGAGTAGTAAATGAACAGTCTTGGATTGGCTAGACAGTATTGCCGACTTCCTGATTAGTTTAAGTGCCATCATCATCTTACCAATACCAATTTCGACTGTCTCTTCCTCGATTCTACGTTGTCAGTCATGAGTTACAATAGCCTTTTTCTTGCAGCTTTTCCTGGTTAGTTTACAAACTTTATTGTAATTCATTGGAAATAAGGAGACACCAGCAAAATGGTTTGTCTGGCCAGTAGGGAATATCAAATTCCAATATTTTTTTTCTTTATATGTAAATACTATGTAGCACTGCTTTAGAACCTCAATGTAGATTGAAAAATATTTTATAAATAGTTTTTTTTTGCGCTAAAGTGGATACACTGTCACACAGTTGAATGTTTAGTATCACCTCAAACATTAGTTGTGAAGAACTCCAAATCCTGTTATTTAGTCAAATACAGCCTTTGGCCATTGAGAGACACTGATGTCACCTGGAACAAGTTACCTAAAACGTCATAATGGACTCAAAAATGTAAATATGTTAATTTCTCCAGCACTTTATTTATATTTCATATTTCTGACATCCAAAATACTTTTCATTTCATTAAGAAATCACTTCCTTTGTTCTCTACAGGAGTCAAGTTATTAGAATTAAACCTGAACACTAAGGAAACTGTACAGTCTAGTTGAATTAAATTTACAGAACTTAATTCCAATATAGTTATAAAAATAAGCCAATTTAAAATATAGATAAATTTGAGTGAAAGCTTTTTACTTTGAAACATCTTCACCACTTTAGTTTGTGTTTGTGATAACCTACGCCATAAGACATTTTCAGTATTTGTATGTTTTGACCTGTGTTAATGTAGCTTTCCACCAAACAACAGATAGGGCTGCATGACATCAGTGTCTCTCAATGGCCATAATTAAGACCATAAAACATAGGTGCATAAATTAGGCCATTCGGCTCATTAAGTCTGTTCCGCCATTCAATCATGGCTGATAAGTTTCTCAACCCCATTTTCCTGCCTTCTCCCCATTATATTTGATCTCCTTAACAGTCAAGAATCTAACTATCTCTGTCTTAAATGTACTTCATGACCTGTCTCCCACAACCTGCTGTGGCAATGAATTCTATGTATTTACCATTCTCTGGCTGAAGAAGTTTTTCTCTATCTCCATTCTAAAGGCCCTTACCTTTACTCTAAGGTTGTGCCCTCGGGTCCTAGACTCTCCTGCTAATGGAAACATCTTCCCATGTCCACTCTATCCAGCCCTTTCAGTTTTCTGAGAAACAGTTAATGATTTGAGTCCAGCATGACTTGTTTTTCTGAAGGCTTGTTATGAAGACAAGATTTACCAGAATCCAAACATTAACTGTTTATCTCTTCTTTGATGTTGCCAGACCTGATGAGTTTCTCTAGCTTTCTATGTTTGTTTCAGATTTCCTTCATCTGCAGCATTTTGCTTTTGGTTTTGCATGATTCACTCCTTACTGGTGCAAAAATTAAAAATGGAAAGGAAGCTCAACAAAAAAATTCGGGATAGCTTAACAGACGAGACACAAAATTGCTGGAAGAAACAAGCTTGAGGATTGAGAACATTGTAGAATTCAGCTAAATGGGGCAAATTTTGATCCAGGAAGGGGAAATTCAGAGTAAAATAACGTGGAAACTGACAATAAAAACTTTTATAAGTATATGAAGAAATAAAGGTTAGTGAAGACAAATGTAAGCCCTTTACAGTCAAAAGAGAAAATGAGGTCTGCAGATGCTGGAGATCAGAGATGGAAATGTGTTGCTGGAGAAGCGCAGCAGGTCAGGCAGCATCTAGGGAACAGGAGAATCGACGTTTCGGGCATTAGCCCTTCTTCAGGAATGAGGAAAATTTGTCCAGCAGGCTAAGATAAAAGATAAGGAGGAGGGACTTGGGGGAGGGGCGTCGGAAATGTGATAGGTGGAAAAAGGTCAAGGTGAGGGTGATAGGACAGATTGGGGTGGGGGCGGAGAGGTCGGGAAGAAGATTGCAGGTTAGGGAGGCGGTGCTGAATTTGATGGATTTGACTGAGACAGGCTGGGGGGAGGGGAAATGAGGAAACTGGTGAAACTCCCCTCCCCCAAGTCCCTCCTCCCTATCTTTAATCTTAGCCTGCTGGACAAACTTTCCTCATTCCTGAAGAAGGGTTAATGCCCGAAACGTCGATTCTCCTGTTCCCTAGATGCTGCCTGACCTGCTGCGCTTCTCCAGCAACACATTTCCATCTTTACAGTCAAAAGCCATGGTAGCTATACGAGGAACAAAAGAATGGCAGCAATACTGTATACATTTGGTGCTGTCTTCTCAAAAGATGGCACAACCCCTAACCTCCCAAGATGTTAGGGAACCAACATTATGTTGAGAAAGCAGAATTGAAGAAAATCGCTATTAGTGAGAAAATGGTGCTGATGAAATTATTGGGTTGAAAGCCTGACAACTCCACGCGGCTTGATAATCTATAACCAATACCGCTGTTTTCCGAATGAGTACAGCTGATGCTCAGAGAGCCCTGACAGTTGCACAGCATGTAGAAATTGATGTGGCTGGGACAGATGTGAATATGGGCTGCTCCAAACAATATTCAACAAAGAATAGCATGGGAGTAACACTGTTGTCCAACCCTGACAAAGTTGAAGCTGTAAGTACTTGCAATGAATTATCTTTCAGTGTTTAAGCAAATAGGTCATTGTTGTTGAAAATGGTCTTGTGGTTTACTGAGGAAAGTTAATATCTGTGTTTCAAACTGCTTGTTACTATTGCCTCATCATATAGCAAGCCTTCCCAGTTTGACATTGGTATCTGTTTCAGTACGTGAGGGAGAGAAAATAGTGTATTATACTTAGGGATTAAGATCAGAAGAATCGGAAGAGGTTCAAATGAAATTAAAATGCTGACATGGATTGGTTGTGTTAAATGGCTGTTTCTCGACTCTACGTTTAACTTCCTCTGTCTCACAATAATGAAGGGTGTTTCACATTGTATCCTGTGAATTACACGTCCAACTGTTGAAAGATTTTCTGAGAGAAAAAAAGTGAATTTGATATAAGCAGGTATAACTTCTATGTTCTCTGTTTTTGAAGATAGAAGTGGGACACCAAATTCTGCTGAAATGTTACTGTTACAATAATAAAGGCAAGATTTGTATTAAAATGCAACATTCTCAAGATTTTTCGAAGGGTATACACAAAGGTAAATCCTGAAAAAGATTTCTTCCATACAGATTGAGTGGAATTTATATTTAAAGATGAGTTTGCACCTTTCATGACTGGGGTTCCCACAGCAGTTTAGAAACATTAATGTACTTTTTTATTGTAAAGAAGGGAAAAGTGCTAAAATATGATGTACAATATGTTGATACAACACACTGATTCTCCACCAAGCCTGTTACCATCCTGACTTGAAAATATGTCAAGTTCTTCACTGAAGGAACTGAATCCTTTACTGAATCCAAATCTTGGAGCTTCCTCTCTAACCTCGTGGTGCATAAACTAACACCAAATGGACTGTAGCAGTTCACCAGCATCTTCTCAAGGGGCAGTCAGAAATAGGCAATAAGACAGATAGCCAGCGATAAAAATATACTGTGGATGTTACTGAGTCTGCAAGGTTTGAGTTATGAGGGCAGTTTGGATTGGCTGGGATTTCTATTTCTCTGGAGTGTATAATGCTGAGGGATGACCTTATAGAGGTTTATAAAATCATGGGCATAGATAAGGTGAATAACCAAGGTGTTTTCCCCACGGTAGGAGGGAACCAAAGCTAGAGGGCATAGGTGAAAGGGGAAAGATTGAAAAGGGACTTGGCGGGGGGGGGGGGTCAACTTCTTTACACAGTGGGTGCTATGTGTATGGAACAAGCTGCTCGAGGAAGTGGTGAACACAAGTACAATGGCAACATTTAAAAGACATTTGTATAGAACTGGTTTAGAGGGATATGGGCCAAATGCACACAAATAGGACTACTACAGCTTAGGAAACCTTTTCAGCACAGATGAGTTGGGCCAAAGCGCCTGTTTCTGTGCTTGTGTGACTCTGACTATACTCAAGGAAGTGGCGTGGGAATATTGGATTCTTTGATGATATTCTAAAATTCTATAGACTCTGGAACAGTTCCTGTAAATTGGAGTGTGACAAATGTAATCCTGTTATTTAAAAATGGATGGAGAGGGAATAAGCAGAATTACAGTCCAGTTAGTCTGACATCAGTAGTGGGAAGAATAAAATGCATTATAAAAGGTGTGACAACAGAACATTTGGAAAACATTAATGGGACAAAGCCAAGAGTTTGTGAAAAGCAAAGTTTAGAATATAAGGAATAAGAGTAGGCCACTGGCCTGTCGAGCCTGCTTTGCCATTCAGTAAGATCATGGGTGATCTTTTTGTGGATTTAGCTCCACTTACTTACCCACTCAATATAACCCTTCATACCTTTATTGTTCAAAAATCTTGTTATTTTTGCCTTAAAAGCATTCAATGAGGTATCCTCAACTGCTTCACTGGGCTGGGAATTCCACAGATTCACAACCTTTTGGGTGAAGAAGTTCTTCCTGAACTCAGTCCTAAATCTGTTTCCCCTTGTTTTGAGGCAATGGCCCCAGTTCTAGTTTCACCTAATAGTGGAAACAACCTCCCTGCTTCTATCTTAACTATTCCCTTCAAAATTTTATATGTTTCTTAAAATCCCCCCTCATTCTTCTAAATTCTAGTGAGTACAGTCCCAGTCTACTCAATTGCTCCTTATAAGTCAACTATCTCAACTCCGGTATCAACCTAAAGAACCTCCTCTGCACCCCTTCCAGTACCAGTATATAATTTCTCAAGTAAACAGACCAAAACTATATACAGTACTCTAGGTGTGACCTCACCAACACCGTATACAGCTGCACCGTAACTCCCTGTTTTTAAACTCCATCCCTTTAGCAATGAAGGACAATATTATATTTGCCTTCTTAATTACTTGCTGCACCTGCTAACCAATTTTTTTGTTGTTCATGCATAAGGACACCCAAGTTCCTCTGCACAGCAACATGCTGCAATTTTTCACCTGTTAGATAATAGTCCATTTTGCTCTTGTTTCCACAAAAATAGATGACCTCAGAATTACCAACATTGAACACTCCATTTGCTAGACCCTTGCCCCCTCATGTATCTATCTATATCCCTCTGCAGACTTTCAGTGTCCATTGCACACTTTGCTCTACAATGTTTCTTAGTGTCATCTGCGAACTTTGACCGTCTAAGGTTGGTCCCCAACTCAAGATCATCTATATCAACAGTTACGATCCCAACACTGATTCCTGAGGCACACCAATAGCCAATGACCACCAACTAGAAAAAATACCCATTTATG
The DNA here is from genome assembly GCF_037043375.1 of Chiloscyllium plagiosum. Taxonomy (NCBI): domain Eukaryota; kingdom Metazoa; phylum Chordata; class Chondrichthyes; order Orectolobiformes; family Hemiscylliidae; genus Chiloscyllium; species Chiloscyllium plagiosum. The sequence goes on from NW_028270139.1 coordinate 146,492,326, forward strand.
TCCACTCTTTGCTTTCTGCGAGTTAACCAATCCTCTATCTCTGCTAATTACATTACCCGTTATGCCGTGCACCTTTATCTTATGCAGCAGCATTTTGTGTGGTACCTTGTTGAATGCTTTCTGAAAATCCATAAACACCGCATCCATCCATTCAGTGTTGTCCAACATGCTTGTAATGTCTTCAAAGAATTCCAGTAAATTAGTTAAACTTGACTGTCCTTTCATGAACCCATGCTGTGTTTTTGCCTGAAAATGTACTAACATTTTTTGAGGGTATAACTAGTAGATTTGACAAGGGAGAGCCAGTGGACATGGTGTATTTGGAGTTTCAGAAAGCTTTTGACAAGGTTCCTCCTAAGAGGTTAGTGGGCAAAGTTAAAGCACATGAAATAAGGGATAATATGTTGGCAGGCACTGAAAATTAGTTGATAGGAAGTAGTGTGAAAATATATGGGCTTTTTACTGTGGTATCAGTATTATTGGTGCTGCAGAAGCTAATGCTTGGACCCAGTTATTCAATTTAGATATAAATTACTTGGGATGAGGGAATCAATTGCAACATTTCCAAGTTTGCTGATGACCCAAAACTGGGCAGCATTGAGAGTTGCTAGGGTGCTGCAAGGTGATTTAGGCAATTTGAGTGGGTGGACAAATGCATAGAAGATGTCATACAAAGTGGATAAATGTGATGTTATACACTCTATTATGTAAAACAGAAATGAAAAGTACTATTTATAGACAATGATATGTTGGGAAGTGTGATTGTACAAAGGGATCTGTCATTGAACACCTTTGAAAGTAACAGTCCAGTGTAGCAAGCGATTAGGAAAGCAAATGGTATATTGGTCTTTACTGTAAGAGAATTTGCATTCAGAATTGGGATGTCTCATGCAGGCCTTGGTGGGACCTAACTGGAATAGTGAGTTCAGCTTCAGTCTCTCTACCTAAGAAAGGATATATTTGAGGGAGTGCTGCAGACTTATTGGGGGTAGTATCAGTGTCAACACGTTGACATGTGGTTGCCATGACAGGTTAGTAAATTTGTGGTCGATGTTGTCCTGAAAACTGGGCAGTTTGCTGTGAACAATTGTCTGTCTAAGGTTTGGCGATTGTTTAAAAGTGAGAAATGGAAGCGTTGGGAAGATCTTGGTGAGCTGCTCATCCTCGTCGATAATGTTACACACTGCGAAGAACATGGTGTAGTTTCTCTGCTGCTGGGAAGTACTGGACAATGAAGGGTACCCTATTGGTCGTATCCTGTGTCTGTCTTCTGAGGAGGCCATTACAGTTTCTCGCTGTGGCATTTCGGAACTGGCAATCAATGAATTGAGTATTGCATCCTGTTCTTATGAGGGTGTCTTTCAGCCCCTTCAGGTGTCCGTTGCATTCCGACTCATCTGAATAGATCCAGTGTATGCATAGTGCTTGTACATAGGGGATGGCTGTTTTAATATGTTTAGAGTGGAAGCTAGAGAAGTGCAATATCATGAGGATATCTGTGGGCTTGCGGTAGAGCGAGGTACTGAGGTGCCTGTCCTTGATAGAGATGTATGTGTCCCCACATTGAGACTGATTCTAAAGAGTAGTCAATGGTAAGTCTGGTGGGATGAAACTTGTTGATATCACTATGTAGTTGTTTCAGTGACTCCTCACCATGGGTACAGAGGAAGAAAATGTCATCAATAGATCTGGTGTATAGTATTGGTTGGAGGTCCTGTGTATCAAAGGAGTCTTGTTTGAACTTGGACATGAAGATGATATATTGGGGTGCAAATTTGGTCTGGATGAAGACATGCTTGTCAAAACCGAAGATGTTGTGGGCGAGGATGAATCAGCTTAGTTGTAGGATGGTGCTTGGAGATCGGCAGTTCGTATTGAGTGCTGAGGCTGTTGCAGTGATGCCGTCATCGTGGGGTATGCTACTGCAGAGTGCCAAAACGTCCATTATGACGAAGAATGTTCTTGGTTTGACTGGTCCGTGGGTGCTGAGTTTCTGTAAGAAACCTGTAGTGTCATGACAGAAGCTGAAGGTATTCTGTACAATGGGTTTCAAGATGCCCTCAGCATAGCCAGAGAGGTTCTCATACAGGGCCCCGTTGCCTAATACTATGGGACGTCTAGGTGTGTTGGTTTTATGCATCTTTGGAAGACAGTAGACATTCCCTACGTGAGAAGTACATGGATCACAATGCGTACGGTATTCTGAAAGATTGGGTCAAACATCTTGATCAATCTGTTTAGTTCACGGGTGTACTCTTTGGTTGGCTTGGCCAGTAATTGCATGTGGTGTTCCTGATTGTTTAGTTGTTGGTACACTTCCTTGCAGTAGTCCGTTCTGTTCTGAATGATGATGACTCATCCCTTGTCTGCTGGTTTGAAGACAATGTTGCAATTGGTCTTTAGAGCATGGGTGATGTGGGGTTTGATTGGGTGACGTTTTGCTCTATCTTCTGAGTGCAGCTGATGAATCTGGCATTTACACATTTCCTGATGGTTTGAGCATGCATGTCAAGTCCAAGACAGCGCCCCTTCAGAAGAATCTAAATTGACTTTGTTTGGTCGCTCCACTACAGATCTTTCTATGACAGTTCTGGTTCATTGTCTCATTGGGCTCAATGCTGATATCTTGGAAGATTTCCGAAGTCTCACCTCACACCTTTAATGCCTTGTCTGAGCTGAGATGTCATTTTTAAAAAAATATAAAACCTTAAGTTATCCGGGAATGTGACTTGAAAGAAGTTCTGAGATTTACGTATTAATGAATCGAAACCTGCAACTCCATTCTAAGTGATTTAACAGCAATCTAGGTTTGTTCAATATATCACTTCAGTTGTATAACACTTTGATCTTTTACTATAAACTCTGTTTCCTATGATCTTGCCCACTAGCTACCTGACGAAGGAACAGTGCTCTTAAAGCTTGTACTTCCAAATACCTCTGTTGGACAATAATCTGGTGTATGATTTTCAACTTTGTGAAATTCTAAGTGGGCGGCACAGTGGCACAGTGGTTAGCACTGCTGCCTCACAGCGTCAGAGACCCGGGTTCAATTCCCGCCTCAGGCGACTGACTGTGTGGAGTTTGCACGTTCTCCCCGTGTCTGCGTGGGTTTCCTCCGGGTGCTCCGGTTTCCTCCCACAGTCCAAAGATGTGCTGGGTCAGGTGAATTGGCCATACTAAATTGCCTGTAGTGTTAGGCAAGGGGTAAATGTAGGGGTATGGGTGGGTTTCGCTTCGGCGGGTCGGTGTGGACTTGTTGGGCCGAAGGGCCTGTTTCCACACTGTAATCTAATCTAATCTAAAATCTAATCTAATCTAGGAATATAGGAACAGGAATAGGCCATTCAGCTTCTCACGCTTGTTTCCCCATTCAAATGAGATCATGGCTAATCTGATTCTGTATCATAGAAGGCTGTGGAGGCCAAGTTGCTGAATATATTTAATAAAGAGAGAGTTTTTTTTTTAGATTTTAAAGGCATTAAGAGGTATGGAGAGAAAGCAGGAATATGGCAATGAGATATAGGTCATCCATGATGATGTTGAATGGTGGAGCAGGATGTAAAGGCTGAATGACGTAGTTCGTTATTTCTGTGTTTGGTGTTCCAGGTTCTGCAACTGAGGTGGAAAGAACCTTCTTTCCTGTGGAGTTTTGGTTGGACGACCCCTGGGGCATTAGTATCTGGATGGTCTGATGTGCTGAAGATCTCCATGCCAGCTACAATTTTTAGGGGTGAAGGGAGGTGGGCGGGTAGAATGGAGGTTGAGTACTCGACCATCCCAAGTAGAATGAGAAGGACTTCCAAGGTGCCAGTGTGTCATTCCACCTCTTGTTTGGTGCCTACTAGCACAGTCCTGTCTCCCTGAGAAGAAGGAGCGCCTGGTGTCCTTGCCCGACTGCCTGATCTTATGCTAACAGTCCTGAGGATATTGACTGGGGTGATGGGGTGCCCTTCTCCAGCACACACTGATGGTGCGGGCCTGGCAGCTGCAAATCTCACCATGAAGGGAGTCAGATGATGCAAGCTTAAGGCAGCTGGGTCCCCCAGTCCTGAAGAAGGGTTATGCAACGTTGACTACTCCACCTCCTGATGCTGTCTGGCTTGCTGCGTTCTTCCAGCCTCCTGCGTGTACCATAGTCTAGCTGTAAATCTGCAGCTTCAAGGTATTGAGAGCCATTGTATTCTGCATACCTGTATGCCATTACTGGTCCTTTCTGTACGTGTGAATGAAGTCCCTGATTGTTGAACTATGGTTATTTTCTTGCATGGGTTTAAGTAGGTGACAGGACATTGTGGCTTTCGTGTTTTTCTTCCTTGGCCAGTTATTGAGCAGTTGCAATGAGGTGCTCATAGTTGGTGCACCTAAGATTTTCAGGCTGACATTGCCACTGAGGTGTCAGTCTCTGAGCTGGTGAGGAGTGTAGGAGGCAGCCTTGATGGTGCTTCATCTGAGTTGGTCTCATCCTTAGATGTTTAGGAGCAAGCTTTTGTCAGAGCTGACTGATTCTCTCTGGTACCATCTTGCTCCCTTGCTGCTATTTCTGTTGTGGACCTGATGCAATGTTCCAATGAAGCTGAATGCAAGCTGGAAAAGCACCTTTTTTTTCTCATTCGACACTTTAGGACTCAATACTGATTTGAACAAATTTACCTTTTTTGATTCTTACTATCCAACCACAATTTTGTCTTATTTGTATCTTATTGGCTGTGCTCCTAACAGAGCAGACTCATTTACACCTGTTTTACAACTCTATCACTCCTTTACCACCACTAGTTCTGCCATTGTCTTTTCCTCTCTGCACCTTCAGCATCTGATCCACTCACTTTATCATATTCTGCCTGTCTCTGTCTCTCTATCTGTCTCTGGCTCTCTGTCCCTGCAGTTCCTCTGTCTCTTCTCCCTCACCTCTGCTCCAGTCAATAGCACACAGCCCCTTCCAGTCCTCAAGAGAAGTCATACTGAGCTCAAAATGTTAATTTTTTTCCACGGATGCTGCCAGTTCTGCTGAGTTTCTCCAGTTTTTTTTGTTTCAGATTTCAGGCATCTGCAGTGTTTTTTTTTCGCTTTTGTTTTTATAAGTAGATTTTGAGGATGGGAGTCATACCATGGCCCATTTTAAAGTGTAAAAGTAAAAATTAGAAAATACTGGAAAACACACTGCTCTCTCCCTTGTGCTGGGTTTGAGGCCTTTGAATTCAAAGGCAGTTCCTCAAGTGTCTGAAGGCTACACTTGTATATTGGAGTTGAGGGTGGCACGATGGCTCAGTGGTTAACACAGCAGCCTCACAGCGCCAGGGACCCGGGTTCGATTCCAGCCTCGGGTGACTGTCTGTGTGAAGTCTGTACATTCTCTCCATGTCTGTGTGGGTTTCCTCTGGTTTGCTCTCACAATCCAAAGATGTACAGGTCAGGTTCTCTGTGTGGAGTTTGCACATTCTCCCTGTGTCTGTGTGGGTTTCGTCCGGGTGCTCCGGTTTCCTCCCACAATCCAAAAAAGTGCAGGTTAGGTGAATTGGCCATGCTAAATTGCCCGTACTGTTAGGTGAAGGGGTAAATGTAGGAGTATGGGTCTGGGTGGTATAAGCTTTGGCGGGTCGGTGTGGACTTGTTGGGCCGAAGGGCCTGTTTCCACACTGTAAGTAATCTAATCTAATCTAAATTGTCCACAGTGTTAGGTGCATTAGTCAGAGGGAGATGGGCCTGGGTGTGTTACTCTTTGGAGGATAGTGTGGACTTGTTGGGCCGAAGGGCCTGTTTCCACACTGTGGGGAATCTAATATTAGATTTCAGAATATTTAAATATGGTACTACATAGACCTGCCTGAAAAAAGTGTTTTACTTTTTTAATGCTTGCCATCTCAGGCTATAAATGTGATTACTGCCAACGGCTGCCTTGGAGATAGTGGTACTGTTGGAGATGAGGTTTAATGCCATTTCATTCATTGCATTGTGCAATCTCTAACAGCCCACTTCTGTCTGAAGAAAAAACGTTGACATTAATTCTCAAATCTGGGCATTGCTCAGATATTTATTGCCTGTTATTAGTTGCCCTGTAAAGTGGACTTGTGCTTTGAATTACTACATTTCTTTGGAAAGTTGGGTGGAGAAATTTCAGATGTTTACTTTGGATATGTGTGAGGTAATGCATTTTAAGTTTAAAAATGCAAGAGCAAAGTATGCAGTAAATGACAAGACAATTAGGAGAATTGATATAAGTGGAATCTTAAGGTACAAACCCATAGCTGCCTGAAAATGGCAACAGAGGTGGGTACACGTGTATGGCAGACTTGCCTTCATCAGTTCAGGCACTGAGTATTAAAGTTGGCGAGTCATTGTTGCAGCTGTATAAAACTTTTGTGAGGTCACATTTGGAGTATTATGTGCTTTTCTGGTTACCATACTATAGGAAGGATGGAGAGGCTTTGGAGAAGGTGTAAAAAGGTTTATTAGGATGTTGCCTTGATTGAAGTGTATGGCTACAAGGGGAAGTTGGACAAACTTGGATTGTTTTTGCTAGAGGAGTGACCTGATAGAAGTACGTAAAATTGAGATGCGTGGATAGAGTTGAAATGTTAAATATTAGGGGGCATAAGTTTTAAGTTGACAGAGGGAATGTTTAAAATGGGGCGGCATGATGGCTCAGTGGTTAGCATCGCTGCCTCTCAGTGCCAGGGACCTGGGTTTGATTCTAGCCTCAGATGACTGTGTGGAGTTTGTGCATTCTCACTGTGTCTGTGTGGGTTTCCTCCAGGTGCTCTAGTTTTTCCCACAGTCCAAGGATGTACAGATTATGTGGATTAGCCATGCTAAATTTCCCAAGGTATCCAGAAATATGCAAGCTGGGTGGATTAGTCACGGGAAAAGCAGAGTTACAGGGTAGAGTAGGTGAGTCTCGGTGGGATGCTCTTTAGAAGGTCGGTGTGGACTTGGTGGGCCCAAAGGCCTGCTTCCACATTTTAGGGATTCTGTGATTCTAAAGGACGAAAGACTGAAAGAACTGCGGATGCTGGAAATCTGAAACAATAACAGAAATTGCTGGAAAATTTTAGCAGGTCTTCCTTAGAGGGTGACTGGCTCTGAAATGTTAACACTGATTTCTCTCCTCAGATGCTGCCAGATCTGCTGTGATTTTCCAGCAATTTCTGATTTTCAGTGTGAAAGTTTAAAGATGTGCAGGGCATTTTTTTTACACAACGTGGTAAGTATCTGGAACATGCTGGGAAAGGACTTGATAGAAACCAGATATGATAGAAACGTTTAAGAGGCATTTGGACAGACACATGTACACACGGAGTAGAGGGACACTGATCATGTGCAGCCGGATGCAATTGGTTTCGGATACAGACAAGGTGGGCTGAAGGTTGTGTGCTGTACTGTTCTGTATTCAATGTTCATTGTTGTGGTTTAATACAATTTAATGACTTATTAGGGCACTTCAGAAGACAATTAACTTCACAAAGTTGTAGCAAACATTTCGGCCACAATTGATAAGGGCTCTGCTTTCCTTTCTATAAAAGGTATTACTGAGCTAATTGGCTGAAATAACTATCAGATAACTTTGAAATGGTGGTACATGAAGGGTTGCTGTATGATGTGCTATTGTGTGTTGGTGATATATTAATATGGATAAAGGATTAGCGAGTCAAATAGGGAGCAGAGGGTAGGGACGAATGAATGTTTTTTGGAGTGTCACGGATATTGGTCTGGGTTTTCAACTATTTATAATCTGTGTCGATAATTTTGTTAAATTTCCCGGTGATACCAAAGTAGTTCATAAATTAATTTGTTAAAAGAACATAGATACTTTTTACAATGGAGAGGGATTGCAGGACTTGACAGTACAGAGGGCTCTATCACCTAATACACGAATGTTATAAAGTTAACATGCAAGTACAGCAAGTGCTGAGGCAAAATGAATGTTGTCATTCATTGCAAATGGAATGGAATGTGAAGGTAAAGATATTTTACTGAAGCCATTGAGTCATCTAGCATGGAAACAGACCCTTCAGCCCAATTCATCTATGCTGACCAGGTTTCCTGAACTGAACTAGTCCCATTTGCCAGCATTTGGCCCATATCCCTTTTCATATTCATATACCCACCCAGATGCCTTGTACTCCCCTTTATCACTTCCTCTGGCAGCTTTCTCCTTATATGCAGCACCGACTATGTGAAAATGTTACCTCTTAGGTCCCTTCTAAATCTTTCCCTTCTCACTTTAAACCTATACCATATAGTTTTGGACTACCCTACCCTGGATAAAATACCTTGTCTATTCACTTTATTCACAGAGTGTTGGTGAGATTGCATCTGGAGCATAATGTATAGTTTTGATCTTATTTGAAAGAATATGTAATTGCTTTACAAGCAGTTCAAAGAAGGTTCACTCAAATTCCTAGCCTGAAGGGCTTATGTTATGAAAGTTTGAAGGTTATCTTTCATTCATTGGAGATTACGAAACTGAGACCTACGTGATTTTATTGAAACGCAAGATCCTGAAGCAACCAGTTAGGATGGACAACAAGGGATGTTTCTTTGGTGAGTGGGACTAAAACTCGATGTGGTTTAATTCTATTTTAAGATGGGAGAAGTATTTTCTTTGAGAGTTTTTAAAGTAAGGAATTATTTTCCCCAGATTCCATGATTCCGAAGTTTGTAAGACAGGGCCTTTAAGTTTATTTGGGGTTCAGATTTTTGGTAGACAATGGAGACTAGGGTTATGCAGACAAGAAAGTAATACTGAGACCAAATCAATCAACGTTATTGAATGGTGAAGCAAGATCAAAGGGCCAAATGGGCTTCTCCTGCTCTGGAGTCCTATGTTCCAATTATAAAAGGCTGATTAACGGCTAGTAAGTTTTACAAACTATCATGATGAAGCAAAGAAATGGATAATTTTTTGAACAAATAAGAAAAAAAAATAGAGAATGGAAAGTTGAAAATTATAGACAGTTTTAATTATGTTTAATTATGCAAAAAGAGCAATTTTGTGAAGCTGCTATTTGTCAATGTAATATATTTAAATTGGAATTTTAGGAAAATCTATCTTTCATTTTAGCACTGACCCCGAGGGATGAACTTATGGAGATCTGAAGTACTTAGCTCTAGTGATTATAATGTTTCATGGACTAGAAGAAATTTGCTGGATAATAAAAATAATGTAACTGATTTTGTAATATAACGGGGAACTCATATCTTAAAGCAGTGAGAGAAGGACTAGAGAACTTGAATTGGTAAATAAAGTTCGAACGTCGCTAGTTATAAAAGAAAATGAAATATTTTAAATATGTAGTGGGGAGAATAGAAACGGACTAATGTTGGAATAGGAAGAATGCAGGAATGTTTTATGAAAACAGAATATGTTTGAAAATGAGGGAGAAGCACAACAGATAGTGAAGAAGAAGATAGGTTATTTTCCAGCACACTTTTTGTTAGAAATACTTTGTATGTTGCACTAATTTTGCCGACAAGAGTATCCTCTCACATTTACCTGAATTATGTCTTCGAGCAACCTCCATAATTTTATGCTGCATCAAACTTCAAATCTTGTTAACAGGGGAATATTGTTATTGAGTTATGTCATAATTCGGAAATTCCTTTGAATGGCCACCTAGTTAATCCATTCGTGAATGAAAGGATTCCAGAACCGAGCAGTGCACAGGGGTTGCAGTACAGCCCTCATTTCTGTGTCAGTGAGGAATATCTGACATTACTTTACACTCTGACTATAGCCCAACATCCCATGATAGATATTTGCCTGCACTGAATACCTGGCAAAAATCGTATGTGCAATTGTCACCGAGAGATGGGGCAGAGAATTTGATTCACAGTTACCATAAGGATATAATTTCCAATTGAAACAATAGAAATTTCATTATATTTGGTAGTGTGGCAATTTTTGCAATGTTATCCAAAATGTAGTATGTTGTGCTTTAACTGATGTATGATATAATTTGAACAGTTAAAATAATTTTAATTAAAAGCAAAATGCAGCACTAGCTTTTTCAGTGCAATTGGCTTAATTTTGGTATGAAATTCTGGTACACATTTGGAAAGAATAGTACTCATTGTTCCCAAAGCATTTATTTTGACATCTAACTGTAGTAATTTACTTTTCCTGGTAAATCAAAAGATGCATTTATGTAGGCAGACATGCAATTAACTCTCCTTGTGGTCATCTTTATCTGAAAGGGAAAATGATTTTCAAGTACTTGCTGTAGTTCGGTATAATTTACTGTTGATGGCAGTGCAAAACCAAAGATTTCGCTTATGCTTGATCTTTTTCTGCAGTGTACGACTGATGGATGGTTAAGATAAAGTTCATTCATGGAACAATTCACTTATTGTACGCTACTGAAAAAAAATTGTGATTGGTATACCCTACTATTCAGTGGTGCAACTTCTTTTTCATTTATGCGTGGAATTACTGGCTAGCACATCCTACCTACCCCTAACTGCCCACAGGGCAGTTAAAATACAACCATATTGCTGAGTCATATGTACACCAGACCAAGTAAGAATGACAAATTTCCTTCCCTCAAGGAAACTAGTGAACCAGACGGGTTTACAGCTATAAGCAGAGCTTGTATTGTCACCATGAGGCTCACTTTTTATTTCAGATTATATTGGATTAGAGTTTCATCATTTAATATGCTGAGATTTGAACCCATTCCTCCAAGGTATGAACATAGAATTCTTAATTACTAATTTCGTAACATTACTACTGCGCTGCTGCTTCCCTCTAAAGTATTAGATTTGGAATTTGCTTGTGACTTTTTTCTTGAAAAAGAAAGGGCATTTAGGACACAAGATAAATGACCAGGATATTTAGTAGTTAATATTCAAATATACTTTAGTTTAACATGTGGTTGGCTTCAATATGTAAAGTTTGTGCTGCTGATTACAATACCTGCTTAGGTCAGTTGACAACACTGGTGAGGAGGGAGTTCTAATAAATGATCAGGCCTATGCTATTGCAAGATTGACTGATCATTTTAGCTGTTTAGAATCTGAGTGGTACATTTGCTCCATTTAGCAGTGACTGCTCTTCAAAAGTAATCCATTGGTGGAAATGTTCTATTTATCATCTAAGGGATATTACAAGCCATACATGAATTTGACAAGGGGGATCTGTTTCTACGCATTTGCTAGCCATTTCTAGCTGCCAAGTGACTTTTTGTGGAAACTGGAGTTTTTTCATCATGTCTATCTTTTTATATTTGTTATGAATGGTGAGCTCCCCTGTTGATGACAGAGTGTGTGTATCTGTACCAAATGGGCTGAAGCAGTACAAAAGGGCTGTTCAGTGGCACCTTCTCAAGGAGCAATTAGGGATGGGGAATAACTACTAGCCCAGTTTACATCCCATGAGTGAGTGAATTTAGAGAAAAATTACAATTTCATAATAAGTTTAAAAATCACAACACCAGTTTATAGTCCAACAGGTTTAATAGGAAGCACGCTAGCTTTTGGAGCGTCGCTCCTTCATCATGTGATAGTGAAGGACTCAATCCTAACACACATAATTTATCGCAAAAATTTACAGTGTGACGCTCCGAAAGCTAGCGTGCTTTCAATTAACTCTGTTGGACAATAAACTGATGTTGTGTGATTTTTAACTTTGTATACCCCAGTCCAAAACTGGCATCTCCAAATCAATTTCATAATAGTGTGCTTAGTTCATTCTGCTTTTAAGGAGCAAAATAAATATAATTTAATAAATTTCTTGATCAATTCCTGTAGATTTATTGATGCTGGCAAAATAAAGTGGTATTAATGTGCTGCATGTAACTCATGGAAATATGTCAAAATTGTCTAAATGTTTCACTTTATTCATATTTGTCACTGGACAGCTTCAGGGGAAGTTAGCACAAATGATTACATGTTCTCGAGACCATCTGAAAATAAGTAAGCAATATATGGCTTAATGGTCACCTTCTGTTTCTTCTAATGTGTATTTTTAATTAGTGCCACCTAAAAGAAAACTTTAAAAAGTACAAAGTTAAAAATCAAACAACACCAGTTTATAGTCCAACAGATTTAATTGGAAGCACTAGTTTTCGGAGTGCTGCACCTTCATCAGGTGGTTGTGGAGTATATATGAAAGAAGTGAAACTAACATGGTCATTCTGATAAGAGACTTAACAAACAATCAAGGTTTTTTTCAATGTGTAATTTCAGTTACGTTGCACTATAAACTTTTGCTATAAATTCTGTGTATTACAATTGTGTACTGCATAACCATCTGATGAAGGACCAGCGCTTCGAAAGCTAGTGCTTTCAATTAAACCTGTTGGACTATAACCTGGTGTTGTGTGATTTTTAACTTTGTACACCCCAGTCCAACACTGGCACATCAAAATTATGATTACAGTATAAAGTAGGCATTAATTTTAGAATAAAATATCAGAATTTTGTTTAAAATCATGGGATACGTTTTAACTTGCAAGCATCAGCGTAATGGGGCTACATCAGTCTTAGAATAGGAATCATAGATTAAACAGACTGCTGGTTGAAATGCAAGGACAAAACCAGTCAGGATGTATTCAGTATGCATTCTGAATAGATTTACTGGTAATAAAGCAAATATGCTCTGAACTAATAACTTTTTTTTGGGAGCTGCGATGGAGAAGTGGGATAAGAAAAAGCAGAAGTGCATTCAGAAAGTAAGGAGGCATAGGATGGTGAATTCAGCATGGACAATCACAAAGGCCAATCTTGTATCTATAGAATCCATCTACCAGGCCTGCCATCAGGGAAAGGCCGCCAGCATTCTTAAAGATCCATCCACCCTGGCAATGTTTTTCGACAACGTCTACCATCGGGGAGAAGGTACAGAAGCCTGAAAACACATACCAGCGGTTTCATAATAGTTTCTACCCTACTATTGTTAGAGTACTGAATGGACTTACAAACTCTTAACATTCGCCTGTACCTGTGTTTTTGTTTTTGCTGCTGTTTACCTATTATTTACTATCTATGGTAAGTAGTTGCTGCTATGTCCTTATACTGGTACACCTTTAATTGGTGCTTGCAGTTACTTGCGCTCTTGTTGCAGTCGAACTGGACCCAGGTGACCAGTCTCCATGTGTCCTCTCTGAGCCCAATAGCTATAAGGCAAATAGGAGGCAATTTCAGGCTCAGGGTAGGCTTTAGTGTGTGCACAAACAGGGGGCAACATCTGATTGAATGGAAAATGTTAACACATTTTACAAAGAGCTGTATATGGTTGATCTGTATGGAACTGTGAAAGCAGAAAGCTTTGAGTGAACTGCATGGAAACACAAAAGCAATGAAAAAAATGTAATACCAACTTGGGGAATTTTTTATACTGATGGTAAAACCTTGCAATGAATTGAATTTCACAAAGTGATGAACTGGGAGTTGATCATGAAATTATTGGACATTCAAGTTTGAAACTGTGAAAAGCAAAGATGAGGTTTTCATCAGCAAATGGGCTGCGCTACAGAATGATCAGTAACAGTGAAGAAATTGCAATATCTTTATAGGCTCATGCCTCACAAAAGGAAGCCTGCAGGTGGCGGTGTTGCTACCCATTCAATGCCCTTGTTCTTTGTACTAATAAAGGTTACAGATTTGGGAGGTGCTGTCCTGTAACCCTTGATGAGTTGCTTCCATACAACTCATAGACAATACTGTGTCATTGGGAAAAAGTTTTTTTTTTGAGGTGGTCAATGTTGTGCAGTCAAACGGGCTGCTGAATGAATTGTGCATACTTTTGGAGCCCAGAGACCTTCTGAACAGAAATATCAAACTATAGAAAGATGCAGGTTCAAGCCGAGGGCATTACGAAAGCTAAATCTTGTGAAAACTTGTGATAAGTTGTTTGAAGGGAGGTAGGGTAAGGGCATTGTTTTATAGTTGGATAAGGGAACTTGGGTTTAAATTTTAATCCAGGCAAATTGACACTAGTATTGACCACAGGCTTTCATTCAGTCAAGCAGCATCAACCAAATTATATTGTAATTTTCATTATTGTAATGTGCTGCTGCTATTTGCTTAAGAATAGATTCCAGCATTCCCTAAAATCAGTTTACTGTTCTCTGTCTCCCTCTTTACTTGAATGCAAGTATAACATTTGCTGTTTTCCATTTTAGTAGAATCTTTCCACAATATTGGGAATTGCAGAAGGTTATGGACAATGGACCCACTATCTTTGCATCCATTTCTTTTAAGACTGTAGGACATACACCATTAGTTCAAGGGGTTATGTAAACATACAGTCTCATTCTCCAGTGATAGTCATTGTTTTCAGATCCTCTGACACTTGATTTTTCAATTCTTCAAATACTTTTTGTCTTCTACTGTAAAAGTAAATACAAAACTATCAAGTCTCAAATAAAACCAAGAAGTGTAGGTGCTGGAAATCTGAAACTAAAACAGAAATTGCTTGATAAACTCAACAGGTCCGGCGGCATTTGCGGAGAGAAAGCAGAGTCAGTGCTTTGGGTCTCGTCACTCTTCTTCAGATGCCAAAAGTGTCTGCTGTTTCCTCATTTCCCATTATTCCCAAGTCTTACCTTGTTGATTTTAAAAGTTTTATTCATAGTTACCTTATATAGGCAGTCAAAGATTTGTAAGTAATTTCCTGATAGTTTATTGTTTGTTAAGAAGCAGCAGTTTTGATAACACATTTATTACTTAGATGTAAAAAATAGTTTGGTGACAATTGGGGCTGACCATAAGACATAGAAGCGGAAGTAAGGCCATTCGGCCCATCGAGTCCACTCCACCATTCAATCATGGCTGATGGGCATTTCAACTCCACTTACCCGCATTCTCCCCGTAGTCCTTAATTCCTTGTGACATCAAGAATTGATCAATTTCTGCCTTGAAGACATTTAGCGTCCCAGCCTCCACTGCACTCTGTGGCAATGAATTCCACAGGCCCACCACTCTCTGGTTTAAGAAATGTCTCCGCATTTCTGTTCTGAATTTACCCCCTCTAATTCTAAGGCTGTGTCCACGGGTCCTAGTCTCCTCGCCTAACGGAAACAATTTCCTAGCGTCCACCCTCTCCAAGCCATTTATTATCTTGTAAGTTTCTATTAGATCTCCCCTTAATCTTCTAAACTCCAATGAATATAATCCCAGGATCCTCAGCCATTCCTCATATGTTAGACCTACCATTCCAGGGATCATCCGTGTGAATCTCCGCTGGACACGCTCCAGTGCCAGTCTGTCCTTCCTGAGGTGTGGGGACCAAAACTGGACACAGTACTCCAAATGGGGCCTAACCAGAGCTTTATAAAGTCTCAGTAGCACAACAGTGCTTTTATATTCCAACCCTCTTGAGATAATTGACAACATTGCATTCGCTTTCTTAATCAGGTTTATTTATACCTGAGGACAAACAGGTTGTGAGTGCTGAATGTTTCAATCTTGTTAAAATGATAGAGGGGCAGCTTCCTGCTTTCCCATCGAGAACAGCAGGGACGTTATTTTGCAACTGAACAGAACTTTGGCTAGATCATGCCTGGAGTAATGTGCGCAGTTCTGGTCACCACACTATAGGAAGGATGTGACTGTACTGCAGTGTGTGTAGAGATGATTCACTAGGTTCTTGCCTGAGGTTGAGCATTTCAGCTAAGAAGAGAGGCTGGACAATTCGGGTTGTTTTTCTTAGTGCAGAGAAGGTTGAGGGTTAACCTGATTGAGGTGTATAAGATTGAGTGGCATTGACAGGGTGAGTAGAAAGCAGCTGTTTCCCTTAGTCCAAGGGTCAAGAGCAAGGGGACACACTTTTAAGATGAAAGACAATGTTTTGAGGGATTTGAGGAATTTTGTTTTCAACTAGAGGGTCAATCAGTCATGGCATGCATTCCTTGTGAGGGTATTTGAGGCAGGTAACTTCAACTTTTAAAGTGTTTGGATAAACACTTGATGTGTCATAACATTCAAAGGGTCTAGTATAGGGAAGTGGGATTAGTGTAAATAATATTTTTTCTGATACAAACTCAATGGTTTGAAGTGCCTCTTCTGTAATGTACAGTTCTATGTTTGGGAATTCTTCCCTGTGATGTCCTTCCCTCCTTTTCTTCTGTCTTTGATCTGACAAAATTGGTTTAATGGTAGGAGCCAGAAGGTTGTTTTGGAGGATGTTTTTTTGGACTGGAGGCCAGCAATTAGCTGTGTTCCACAGGGATCAGTGTTGGATCCACTTTTTTTTAATATAAGCGATATGAATAAAAATATAGGAAACCTGATTATTAAGTCTGTAGATGACACCAAAATTGGTGAGTAAAGTTATTTAAGAGTACAGTTGGATCTTGATCACTTTGTCAATGGGCTGTGGAGTGGCAGATGGAGTTTAATTTGGATAAATATGAGGTATTGCACTTTGGTAAAACGGACAAGTGCAATACTAATACAGTCAATGGTAGGGCCATGGGTAGTGTTGTTGGTTAGGGAGACCTAGGTATAGGCACATAGTTCTTTGGCACATAGAACAAGGTAGATGGCTTTCCTTCATTGTTCACACGACTGAGTATAGGCGTGGATACACATTTTGTTGGCATGGACCAGTTTGGGCCGAGCTTTAGGATTCTATGACTATGATACCTTTAAAGTACTGTGTACAGTTCTAGTCACTCTGCCATAGGAAGGATACTATTAAATTGGAAAGGGGTTAGAAAGTATTTACAAAAATGTTATCAGGACTGGAGGTTTAAATTATAAGGTGAGGCTAGATAGACTGGCATTCTTTTCATTGGCACATAGGAGGTTGAGGGAGTGATCTTAGTGGTTTACAAAGGGAGGTGATATTATCACTGGACTGTTAATCCAGAGACTCAGGTAATATTCTGGGTATCCAGGTTCAAATCCTACCATGGCGAATGGTGGAATTTTAATTCAATAAAAGAGAACCTGGAATTAAGGATCTAATGCTGACCATGAATTCATTGTCGATTATTGGAAAAACCCACATGGGTCACTAATGTCCTTTAGGGAAGGAAACTGCCATCCTGGCCTGGTCTGGCCTGGCCTATAAGTGACTCCAGACCCACATCAATGGAATTATTCTGTAACTGCCCTCAGTACAATTAGGGGTGAGCATTAAATGCTGGCCTAGTCAGTGATGCCCACATCCCATCAATGAATAAAACTAAAATTTTGAATAGCAAAGGTCCTTCGGGTAGAGGAGTTCAAAAGTAAAGGGCATAATTTTAAGCTGAGAGGAGAAAGATTTAAATGGGACCTGGGGGGGCAACTTTTCACACAGAGGGTAGTTCATATGTGGAATGAACTGCCAGAGGGAGTGGTAGATGCAGGTACAGCTACAATATTTGAAAGGTTTTTGGTCAAGGTACATGGATAGGAAAGGTTTAGCTGGACATGGGACAAACTCAGGCAAGTGGGACTAGCTTAGTTTAGGAAACTTGGTTGGCATGGACAAGTTGGATTGAAAGTAGTGTTTTTATGCAGTGTAACTCTGACTCTAACTTGTGAATTGAGTCCAGAAAGGAGCACAGCCTGTATATTCAATGCTTAGATAAGTAGATTTCAAGGGAACCTAGGGGTATGGAGAAAAGACAGGAAAGTGAAGTTAAGGATTATCAGATCATCCATAATCTCATTGAATGATGGAGCAAACTTGATGAGCTGATTTGCCTATCTTTGCTTCTGGATCTTATTGTCTTATGGATATGAAGTGATATTGGATTAACGGAAGAGTAATGTTCAATTGCGGTTTGATTAGAAGGCAGGAAGTGGAACAGGAATAGTGTGGTTGGAAGCAAGTAATGGTGCCAAGAAGATTTTGTCTTGATACTCCATCTATTTAGTGTGTACCTCAATGATTTAGAGATTGGTCTCGAAAGGATGAGCTGACAAATTTGGTAGCAGTGCGAAAATGGAGCAAATGATAAATAAGTTTGAAGGCACACTGGCTGAAAAAAAGTATTTAGGAGATTGCAAATTGTATGTGGAAATGAGCTTATATATATATTGGATTATATTATTGTAATTTCAGAGTTGAATGTTTGCATAATGTGGATGGTATTAGCAATTCAGATTACTGTTCGGAGGATAAGCATCAACACCCACTGTTGATTGGTATGTCCTGAGTTCTTTTATACTTATCTTGGTATGTTTAATTTTTTTTGGTTTCCCTTAACATCAAATCATAGAATGGCCCACTTCTGTGCTGTAACCATTCAGCTACACTGGCTCCCAAGAGCACCTAAATTAGTCTATCTTTCCTGCATTTTCTTCATGACTTTGCCATTGTTTTCTTTGTAGGTATTTTTAGAGTCATGGAGACATACAGCCCAAAAACACACTTTGGTCCAACCAGTCCATGCTGAATATAATCCCAAACTAAACTAGTTCCAACTGCCTACTCCTGACACGTATTACTCCTAACCTTTCCCATTCATGTATCTATCCAAATGTTGTTTAAATGTTGTAACTGTACCTTCATCCATAACTTCCTCTGGCCATTCATTCCATATGTGAACTGCTGTGTAAAAAAAAATTACTCATGTCCTATTTAAATCTTTCTTCTCTCACCTTAAAAATATGCCTTTTAGTTCTGAACTCTGTCACCCTCGGGGAAAAGACACTTGCTGTTCACCTTATTTATGCCCCTCATGATTTAATAAACTGAAAGGTCACCCCTCAACCTCCTAAACTCCAGTGAGAAATGTCCCAGCCTATTTTTATAACTCAAATCCTCCATTCCCAGCAACATCCTGGTAAAACTTTTCTGAACCTTCTCTAGTTTAGTAATATCCGTCTCTAACAGAGCAACAAGAACTGCACAGAGTACTCCAGAAGAGGCCTCACCAATGTCCTGTATAATCTCAACATGATGTCCCAACTTTTCTAGAACCTATTTGAAAACCACAATTGAATTCCACAACAGTCTCAAGCAGTGCCTTCCAGATCCTAACCCCTTACTGTGTAAGAATGATTTTTCTCTTCTCCAGTTCAGAAGATATTGAACATAATATGTCAAAACTGTTTCTCTTTGCAGAGGTTGCCAGACTTGCTGAGTTTTATAAAAACGTCCACTTGTTTATTTCCTCATCTCTCGTTTAGGTTTTTCGACCTTGCACCTTAAAATTTATTCCTCTGGTTCTGATTCCTTCTGCCAATGGAAACAGTTTGTCCCAATACTCTTTGTCCAGCCTCCTTAGAACTTAGAGTATCTATAAAGTTTACTTTCAATCTTACTTTTGTCTGAGGGGGACAGCCACAACTTTTAAAATCTATCCACATAATCATTAATCGGTGGAATCGTTCACAAACACCTTTCTTGCATTTAGATGTCTTCACACTCTTTCCTCTGGTCTATTGCCTGGAATTAGAAACACTGGTTGGGACTGAACCAGTGTGTTATAAAGATTCATGAACACTTCCTTGCTTTGCATCCCTTTGGGGATGGTATTGGACGCAGAAAGGCTGGAAAAGTCGCTTGGAAAGGCAACAGTTTTATTTCAGAAACAGTTTTTTTGTTGGATGTTAATGTCACTAGCAAGACCAGCATTTATTGTCTATCTATAGTTGCCTTTCAGATGCTAGTGGTGAACAGCCTTCTTGAACCACTGAAGATTGTCTCATATTAATACACCCACAGTGCTGAGTTCCATGTTTTTGATTTCGTGACAGTGAAAGAACAGTGAAATACTTCGAAGTACTGTTGACTTCTGATTATGTGAGGAATTTACAAATGCTATTATTTACGTATTTGCTGACATAATCCCTCTAAGGTGGTGAAGGCCAGATGTCTAGAATAACGCACTCGATGCGTTGCTTTCATAAATCTTTATAAATTTTTATTCTATTTATCATTGGACAGTGTTTGTGGACATGGTGCCAATTAAGCAGGATGCTTTGTCCTGGATTGTGTCAAGCTTCTTGAATGTTGTTGGAACTGCATTCACCAATGCAAGTGGGGAGTATTCCAACACACTCCTGACTTATGCCTTTATGTTGATGGACAGGCTTTGGGGAGTCAGGAGATGAATTGTTTGCCACAGTATTTCTAATCTCTGACCTGCTCTTGTTGCTACTGTGTTTATGTGGCAAGTTCCATTCAGTTTCTGGTCAATTATAGCCCCCTCAGGATGTTGATAATGGGCAATTCAGTGACGGTAATGCTACTGAATGTCAAAGGGACATGGTTAGATTGTCTCTTGTTCGGGATGGTTCTAGCAAGGTATTTATGTGATGCAAATGATACTTGCTACTTGTCAGCATAACTCTGGATAATGTCCAGGTCTTGTTGCATTTGAACATGGGCTGCTCCAGTATCTGAGGAGGTCAAGCAGGAGGCTGGAAGAATATAGCAAGCCGGGAGGTGGTGAAGTCAATGTTTCAGGTATAATCCTTCAATTTCTGAGGAGGTGTGAATTGTGCAGAGCATTGTGCAATCATTGGCAAACATCCCTACTTCTGACCTTCATGATGGACAGAATTGATGAATCAGCTGAAGATGTTTGGGCTCAGGATAGTCCCCTGCAGCGATGTGTAGGAGCTGAGATGACAGACCTCCAACAATCATCACCATTTTCCTGTCTCAGGCATGATTCCAATTAACAGAGACTTTGCCCTCTGATTTCCCATTGATCAGTTTTGGTCATGTTCCTTGATGCCACACTCAGTTGCAAGTAACTTTGATGTCAAGGGTTGTCTTGCTCAGCTCACTTGTGGAATTAGCTCTTTCGTTCATGTTTGAACCAAAGCTGTAATAAAATGAGGAGCTGAGTGGCTCTGGCAGAAACCAAACTGATGTCAGTAGCAGTTTATTGCTGAATAGGTGCTGCTTGATAGCACTGTTGATGTCGTCTTCCGTCACGTAACTAATTATTGGGAGTAGACAGATGGTATGAGTGTCGAAGGTAGTAGGTGATGTACTGATCAGAGGAACTGCTTTGTCCTGCATGATATTGAGCTTCTTTGAGTGGTGTTCAAATAGTATTTAAGGAGGTAAGTGGAGAGTATTCCATCACACTTCTGACTTGCAGATGAGTTGCTCCCTTCATATTCGAAACCACTGACATCCTTTTGTAGTCACAGTAATTATATGGACTATCTAGTTAGGATTACCATTGAGTAGTAATCTAAGGACTTAACTTTGTTGTCAAGCCTGTTCTGTGGCAACTTAACATGACTTTTGGATGTCTATATTAACTACATTATTAGAACCATAGAGTCATAGAGATGTACAGCACAGAAGCAGACCCTTCGCTCCAACTCGTCCATGCTGACCAGATATCCTAAACTAGTCTAGTCCTATTTGCCAGCGCTTGGCCCAGATCCCTCTAAACCCTTCCTATTCATATAGCCTTTTAAATGTTGTAATTGTACCAGCCTCCACCATTTCCTCTGGCAACTCATTCCATACTCTCTGAGTGAAAAAGTTGCCCCTTAGGTTCTTTTAAATCTTTCCCCTCTCACTTTAAACTTATGTCCTCTAGTTTTGGACTCCTCCAGCGTGGTTTTATAAACCTCTATAAGGTCACCCCTCAGCATCTGACACTTCAGGGAAAACAGCCCTCGCCTATTCAGCCTCTCCCTGTAGCTCAAACCCTCCAACCCTGGCAACATCTTTGAAGATTTTTTCAGAGCCCTTTCAGTATTTCACAACATCGTTCCGATAGGAGAGAGAGAGAGACCAGAATTGCACATAATAGTCCAAGAGTAGCCAAACCAATGTCCTGGACAGCTGGAACATGATGTCCCAACTCCTATACTCGATGCTCTGACTGATTATGGATACTCGATGCTCTGACTGATAATGGAAAGCATACCAAAAGCCACCTTTCACCAGTGACTCAACTTTCAAAGAACCATGGACTTGTACTCCAAGGTCTCTTTGTTCAGCAACACTCCCCAGGACCTTACCATTAAGTGTATAAAAGTGTATAAGTCCTGCCCTGATTTGTCTTTCCAAAATGCAACACCTCACATTTATCGAAATTAAATTTCATCTGCCACTCGGCCTATTGGTCTATCTGATCACGTTTCCATTGTACTGAGGTGTAACCTTCTTTGCCCTCCACTACACCTCCAATATAGGTGTCATTTGCAAACTCACCAACTAAACCTCCTATGTTCACATCTAAATCATTTATATAAATGATGAAAAGCAGTGAACCCAGCATTGATCCTTGTGGCACACTGCTGGTCACAGGTCTCCTGTCTGAAAGGCAACTCCCACCGCCACCCTCTGTCTTCTACCTTTGAGCCAGTTCTGTATTTTCTCTCTCTATTCCATGTGATCTAACCTTGTTAACCGGTCTCCCATGAGGCACCTTGTCGAACGCCTAATTGAAGTCCATACAGATCAAATAGATTATTCTCATCAATTGTCATTAAAAAAATTCAATCAAGTTAGTTAAACACAATCTGACTGAAAGTTTTGAGCTGGCCTTCCTTAAGTAGTCCACCTTTGTCTGAGAGACTGTTCAATTTCTCCCCAGATTATTTTTCCAAAATCTTTCCCTTTACTGACGTTAAACTGTTGCTGGTCTTATCCTTGCATTGCTTTTTGAACAAAAGTTATAATTCCTGTTGTCTGGTCTATTGACACCAATCCTGTCTTTAAGGATTATGTGCAGTGCCTCTTCTATTTTTGTCCTTTCCTCTCTCTGCATTATTTAATAAATCCTGTCCAGTCCAAATCTCTTAATACTTTTTAAATTGTTTCTTTTATGTTAGTCACCATTTTAACTACCATGAGATTCACTGTGACTCTGACTGCATCATCTTCACGGTAAAGACAAATGTAAAATATTTATTTTGTATCTCAACCATGTACCTGTTAGCAAATATAAATTTGTTTTCTTTGTATTCCAATTCATGGGAAGAGATCAATTGTCTTTACTGTAGTAACAGGTTTTGTTACTCATTCTTTTTCATTGTAATGCGTTGTGCCTTTTTGTAGATCAGGTTCTTATTCAAAGTTAATTTTGAGTTTATGTTTAGTTAGTGAAATAACTGAGCAGAGGCCAGTGTTCTGTCACTAAGCCAACCATTATTTACCAGTGCAAAGTAGCTGACTAGTCAGCTTGGAATCAGTCCTCCTCTGAGGTGATTGTAACATTCTGGTTATATTGGTCAGCCAAGGTTGAGGTTGTTAACCTGGACCAATCAAGAACTATGTAGTTAATGAGGTCCATCTGGTTCCAATCAGTACAGTTGGTAACTTGGTACAGTGGGTTACTCATTCATTCCAGGACCCACTCTGTTTTCATCCCAGTGAAATTAGTTGAATGAAAAGTCATCAGATTCCACTTAGGTCACTTGATTTCGCAATCTGATTATGCTGAAGCTGGGAAGCTCAAAATTATGCATGTGGGTTTCTGTTACATAGTAAAATATGTGGATTGAGAGAGATTATATGTCTTCAATTGTGAATTTTTAAAAACTATGCAACAAACTAATTGTGTTTGATACTTTGCTCAGCCTAATCTTTTCCTTATCCAATGTTGATCAAAACATTTCTAATAAATAACACTTGAATTTGTGCGAGTGGGGAAACCTGGTTGATTTTTGTTTTTGTTTCCTCGGCTAGGCTGAGAGGCTAGTTTTATTGTCTCTGCTATTCCCAAGACTGAGATCAACACAAATTGGATATTGACCATGATATGTGTAATTTAGTGCCATAGCATTCTGCGACTCCCCTCCTAAATCATGGAGGGAGATCTGTTGTGTTTTTTTTTCTTATCCCACATGAATAAATATTTTGATCAAACAGTCCATTCTGTGACATTTTATTTGTAAAGAAAGTAGTTAAATTATCTGACAGAATGCTTGTGTAAATTACAATATGCTAATATAAGGTGACTGGTTCAGATTTAAAATTCAAAATCTTCTACATAAATTAATCTTATAAAATATAACTATTATATTTTATATCAGTGAAAGCATTTGCAAAAAAAATATAAATATTGATATTGAATGAGTTAGTGCATTTAAAAACACATGGTTTAGGCTAAAAATTAGATTCCTGCTTGGAATAAAGCAATCAGGGGCAAAGAATAGAGGGGTTTAAAAAAGCATTTAATTTTCGATTACTTTCTTACATTATTTCCGTGACATTTAAAAATACTTAAATGGCTGTAAAGCACTTTGAGACATTCAGTGGTTGTGAACAACACTCTAAATGCCAGACTCTCTTTGTTTTTAAACGTTGAAGATGGCAAAATACGTTCCCCTGCACAAAGCCATGTTGACTATCCCATTTATGTGAGAAAGTGAGGGCTGCAGATGCTGGAGATCAGAGCTGAAAATGTGTTGCTGGAAAAGCGCAGCAGGTCAGGCAGCATCCAAGGAACAGGAGAATCGACGTTTCGGGCATAAGCCCTTCTTCAGGAATGAGGAAAGTGTGTCCAGCAGGCTAAGATAAAAGGTAGGGAGGAGTGACTTGGGGGAGGGGCTTTGGAAATGCGTTAGGTGGAGGGAGGTCAAGGTGAGGGTGATAGGCCGGAGTGGGGTGGGGGCGGAGAGGTCAAATTTTCTCCCCCTCACCCTAAATCTATGCCCTGTAGTTCAGGAATATCCCATCCCAGGGAAAAGACCTTGTCTATTTACCCCATTCATGCCCCTCATGATTTTATAAACCTCTATAAGGTCATCCCTCAGCCTTTGATGTTCCAAGGAGATTGAGGAGGTTGTACTGGGTCTCTTTAAAAAAAACACGAAGGTAGATAAGTCCACAGGGCCAAATTGGAGCGATGCCAGAATACTGAGAGAAGCACGACCTCTCCGCCCCCGCACTCCGGCCTATTACCCTCACCTTGACCTCCCTCCACCTATTGCATTTCCAAAGCCCCTCCCCCAAGTCCCTCCTCCCTACCTTTTATCTTAGCCTGCTGGACACACTTTCCTCATTCCTGAAGAAGGGCTTATGCCCGAAATGTCGATTCTCCTGTTCCTTGGATGCTGCCTGACCTGCTGCGCTTTTCCAGTATCCCATTTATGTCCATTCTTTGCCGAAAGCAAGTAAATTCTGTCCCTAAGAATCTTATCCAGTAATTTCCCTACCACTGATGTAAGGCTCACCAACATTTACTTTCCTGGATTATCCCTGTAGCCCTTCATAAACAAAGGAATAATGTTGGCTATTGTCCAGTCTCCTGGGACCACGCCTGTGGCTAGAGAAGATACAAAGCTTCAAAGCTCCAGTAATCTTCTCCCTTCTCTCAGCATTCTGGCATCACTCCGATTTGGCCCTGTGGACTTATCTACCTTCATGTTTTTTTTAAGAGACCCAGTACAACCTCCTCAATATCCTTGGAACATCAAAGGCTGAGGGATGACCTTATAGAGGTTTATAAAATCATGAGGGGCATGAATGGGGTAAATAGACAAGGTCTTTTCCCTGGATGGGAAATTCCTGAACTACAGGGCATAGATTTAGGGTGAGAGGGGGAAAATTTAAAAGGGACCTAAGGGGCAACGTTTTAGCAGAGGGTGGTGCATGTATGGAATGAGCTACCAGAGGACGTGGTGGAGGCTGGTACAATTACATTTAAAAGACATCTGGATGAGTATATGATAGGAAGGGTTTAGAGGGATCTGGGCCAAGTGCTGGCAAATAGAAGTCGATTAATTAGGATATCTGGTTGGCATGGACAAGTTGGATCGAAGGGTCTGTTTCTGTGCTGTACATCTCTGTGACTCGATGCCTTAGAATTGTAACAAACCTTTGCCTAATCCATGTCCTTCTCTTTGGTGAATACCAATATGACATAATCATGAAGGATCTCACTCACTTTTTCTGGCCCGTGCATAAATTCCCTCCTTTTTGCTTGAGTGGACTTCCTTTTCCCTAGCTCGGCTCTTGCCCCTGATATACATATAAAATGTGTTTTAATTTGAATAAAATTTGAATTAAGATCATATCTATTGGCTACCATTATGGTTTGTCATTTTTAATAAAAACAAATCAGATTCACTCATGCCTTTCTGGGAAGGAAATCTGTTTTCTTACCTGGTCTGTCCTGCATGTGACTCCAGGGCAAAGCAATGTGATGACCTTTTACAGTACTCTGAAATGGACATGCAAGCCATTTGGTTATATCAAATTGCTGCAACGTCTAAACAAAGGAATCAAATTGGGTAGATCAGCTGCCACCGAAGTGACTAAAAGTGACGTTTTGCAAAAATAACCCAGTTCTCTGGATCCTGCAAAGTCCTCCTACTAACATGCAGGCGTTGTGCCAAATTTGGCAGAGCTGCCCCCACAGATCAGTGAAACAACAGCCTGACATAATTGTACTCAGACAATCATAAATTCCAAACAATGTCTGTCTTGTGTTCACTATTGCACTTTCTGTACTCCATTGTAATGTCTGATTTGTTCCCTTTGTAGGTGTACTCCACTGTAACGTTTGATTTGTTCCATTTGTAGGTGTATCTTATACTCATTTTAGGAAGGATTTAAGTTAATTAGAAACCATTCAGAGAACACTCATTACACTGATAACTTGAATTGGTCTTGCCTTTATCTTGTAAAGAAATGTCACACAGTCTGAATGTATATTGGTTAGTGCCTGGAAGGTTTGGATGTGTTTGCAACAATTGGGTTTGTCACACATTGTATCTGTGGAGGACTGATCTAATGGATGCTGTAAGGATGTATTCTCCAGTTGGAGAGATGAGAACTACAGGACACAATTTAAAAATAGACACTTTGGAGATTAGGAGGATATATTCTGAGGGTTGTGCATCTTGGAACTGTGTTAACCGGACAGTAATGAAAGTGGTTCACTGAATACATTTGAGAAAGAGGTAGATAGATTCTTGGAATGTAGAATTGAGGCTAATACAAATTAGCTTGTCAATTAATGGTACAGCCTGGAGGGACTGAATAACCTACTTCTCTTAATTCATATGACTATTCATTCTTGCACTAAAATATCCATAGTTATTCAATATTTCAAAAACAAAGTCTTTGTCCACCACTAGCATTCAGGCCCATCTTGCTTCTGTGTTTGTGTATTCTATTGTAAACCAAAAGATAAATTAGATTTCTAAAATAATTTTTTAAAAACTGTTTGGAAACCAAAAGAACAGCAAATATTGTAAATCAGAAGCAAACAGAAATTGCTGAAAAAAAAACTCAGCAGTCTGGCAGCAGCTGTGGAGAAAAATCAGAGTTAACACTTTGGGTTGAGTGACCCTTCCGCTGGACTGTTTGGACTTCTCAGGAATGCTGAGTTCCATTTTCCATAATCCTAAAATTAGTTTTTTTTAATCAAAGCTTACATTTTACATGTAATTGGATTTTGAAGGCTGTTCGAAAACACAACTTATTACGTACTGATTGGCTTAAAACACAATGTTATGAAACTTGAAAAAGTTCAGAAGAGATTTACAAGGATGTTGTCAGGTTAGAGGGTTTGAGCTATAGGGAGAGGCTGAATAGGCTGGGGCTGTTTCCGTTGGAGTGCTGGAGAGGTGACCTTGTAGACGTTTATAAAATCATGAGGGCCTTGGACAAGACAAGACATTTTCCCTGGGGTGAGGGAGTCCCGACCTAGAGGGCGTAGGTTTAACGTGAGAGGAGAAAGATTTAAAAAGGACCTAAGGGGCAACATTTTTAACACAGAGGGTGGTGCGTATATGGAATGAGCTGCTAGAGGAAATGGTGCAGACTGGTACAATTACAACATATAAAAAGGCATCTGTATGGATACATGAATGGGAAGGGTTTAGAGGGATCTCGATCAAGTGCTGGCAAATGGGACGAGATTAATCTAGGATATCAGATCGGCATGGATGAGTTAAGCATCTGTACATCTCCATGACAATTAAAGATATAGAGCTGAAAATGTGTTGCTGGAAAAGCGCAGCAGGTCAGGCAGCATCCAAGGAGCAGGAGAATCGACGTTTTGGGCATGAGTCCTTCAGTGTTTCCTGAAGAAGGGCTCATGCCCGAAACGTCGATTCTCCTGCTCCTTAGATGCTGCCTGACCTGCTGCGCTTTTCCAGCAACACATTTTCAGCTCTGATCTCCAGCATCTAGGTCCTCACTTTCTCCCAATTAAAGATATAAGCTCACTTGGCTTTAACAGTCTGTCCTCGCTCCAAATCTCTCATCTGCAGCATTAAGCAAATCTAAAGATGAATAAATCATTTCCCCTTGTTTTCTTTAGAGAACATGACAGCAGAACAGTTCCCATGTCCAAGCATATAGCCAATTTGTAAGTCAATCTGATACCTTGCCTTGGCCATCCCTATATCTATCTTCCACTCCTGACTATATTTTGCACAAGTCCATATATCCTGTATTTGTACTTCAGAATCTTGCACCTATGTTGTATTTTGCAGTCAACTCACTGCAAAATTACAATGTAAATATTTCTGGTGCTTGATGCCCATTCCCATATTAATGCTTAAAATAAATGTGCTGCTGCATATTTGTTTTCTGTGTTCAATGAGTCTTATCAAATTACAAAGCCTCGTGTACTTTCTTTGTTGTAGAGTTTTATTTTGGTATTTTCTGGAGTTTTTATTTCTAAATGTGGTCAAAACAGAGTTGGCACATTGTTTCGACCACGTGAAATTTGATGGTTTTCTCATACTTAGTTACAATTTCTCCAAATCTTTCAGTGCTTCCAAAAATACTAATGTTAGTTTTATGATCTCTATTCCTGTACAACTATATGTGACTAGATCCTGTAGTTACACCAAAATTGAGGAAGATCTTTTAACACAAAACATTCCTTCCTTAATTAGATAAAAATTTCATTCAATTTCATCGGCAAATGACGTGGACATTTGTTTTTAAATAACTCATTGGTTAAACTGATGAAGCTGCATAAAAATTGAATTACTGAATCTGTGACTATATCAAACAGCTGTCTTGCATAATTTTAGAAGAAGTTAAGCAATAATGAATACGATGTGAAAAGAATACAATCTTGGTATGTGAACTTTGCATGGAACAAAGAAAATTAGATAGACACAGTGCTGTCATGCAGTCTTTTCATGTTTGCTTGAAGGCTGATAGCTCTTTTGAGATTACCAATCAGGTACTCCAATAATCTCTGGTCATCGAAGTGATCTCTTCGAGAGGACAGCAGATGAGGGGTTAACTTTAGCATAGTTGGATGCTTAATGTCAGAAGGATCTATGATGATGACAAAAGACTGATGACTTGCAACAGTTCTCTGACTACATTTTCTGAGTTGCACTATGACAACGCTCAGAGAAAGGCATTGGTACTTGCACTCTAATCACTATTTGGAAAATCCTGCTTGTAGGTGCTATCTATTATCTAACTTGCAGACAGATGTCAATGATTTGTTTTTTTTCTTTTGTGCCTTAAGTATGACCAGTTTCTTCCTTGATAATGTTGACAATAGTAGTTCAACAGTCAGAAAGAACAACTGAATTTTTGGGATGTGGGTTACTCTGGAAAGGCCTGCATTTATTAACAACATCTACTTGACTTGTACTTTATATAAATGTGTGGATTCATAAGCATTTTCATGTCAACCATGTTTTATGGGAAGGGATTTCCTTATAATTTGTTTTATAGTAATGTTGATAAAGGGACGAGTATTGGCAATGATACTGGCAGGTCTGCATCATCTGTGGCAAGAAAACAGCATTAATCTTTCATGTCCAATATGAATTATCTTCAGAACTTGTAGAGGTTGGGAAATGTTAAATATAACATCTTAAATTTAAGAAAGACAAAGGAGATGTTGATAGTGGAGAAAGAAAGAAAAGTGAGATAAAATGCTGTAAATGATTCATCATGACCTTCAGGAAAGGAAATCTGTCATCCTCACCTGGCCTGGGTCTCCATGTAGCTCAGACTTACAGCAATGTGGTTGACTTCCAACTGCCCTCTGAAATGACCAATCAAGCCACTCAGTTGTATCAATTGCTATGAAGACCTAACAAAGAAATGACATAAATGGACCATCTGGCATTGACCTAGGTACTGAAAAAGACCACAGCAGAAACAGTCTTATCGACGCTGCAGTCTTCTTTATTAACATCTGGACATAGTACCAAAATTGGAAGAGCTGTCTCTTTGATTAGTCAAGCAGTCGCCTGACCTACTGATACTCACGGAATCAATTATTACAGACAATATCCCAGATACCACCATCACCATCCCTGGGTATATAATGTCTCACTGGAAGGACAAACCCAGCATAGGTAGCAGCACAGTGGTATACTGTCAGGAGGGTGTTGTTCTATAAGTCCTCAACATTGACTCTGATCCCATGAACTCTCACGGCTTCTGATTAAATATGGTCAAAGAAGCCTCCTGCCAGTTACCACATACCATCCTCCCTCTACTGACGAATCTGTACTTCTCCATATTGAACAACACTTGAAGAAAGCACTTAGGATGGAAGGATGAAAATGAACTCTGGGTGGGAGACTTCAGTATCCACCACCAAGAGTGACTGGGCAGAAGCATTACTGATTGAGCTGGTCGGATCCTAAAGCTCATAGCTGCTAGACTACTGAGGAAATCAACAAAGAAAAACATACTTGACCTCTTCCTTACCAATCTGCAACTGCAGATGCATCTGTCCATGACTGTATCAATAAGAGTGTTCACACCACAGACCTGTGGAGACAACGTCTTCAAATGAGAATACCCTCCATTGTGTTGTGCAGCACTATCATTTACCATACTAATTGCGGCAGATTTTGAACAACTCTAGCAACTCAAGACTCCTGTATCCATGCGACACTGTGGGCCATCAACAGCAGCACCATCTGCAACCTTATGGCCAGGCATATCCCTCACTCAATCAATACCATCAATCCAGGAGAGCAACGCTGGCTCAATGGAGAGTGTAGGAGGGCATGCCAGGAGCAGCATCAGACATACCTAAAAGTGACAGCCAACCCGGTGAAGCTCCCGTAAAGACTACTTGCATGCCAAACAACATAAGTAGCATGCCAAACAACATACATAGAACTGAGCTAAGTGATCTCATACCCAAAGGATCAGGTCTGAACTGTGCAGTCCTGCCACATTGAGTCATGGAATGCTGGTGGACAATTTAAACAACCCACCAGTTGAGGAGGCTCTTCAACTATCCCCATCCTCAATGATGGAATAGTCCAACACATGACTCAAAGCGCTAAGGCTGAAGCATTCACAGCAATTTTCAGCCATAACTGCCAATTGGATGATTTATCTCAGCCTCCTCCAGTGGACCCCACCATTACAGATACCAGCCTTCAGCCAATTTGATTCACTCCATATGATACCAAGAAATAGTTAGAGGCACTGGATAATGCAAAGGTTGTGGGCCTTGAAAATATTCTGGCAATGGGATTGTAGATTTGTGCTTCAGAACTTGCTGCTCCCTAAACTACGCTCTCCCAGTGAAGTTATAATAGGGGTATCTACTCAATAATTTGGATAATTGCCCAGGTATGTCCTGTACCCAAAAAATAGGTCAAATTCAGTCATCAGCTAAGTAAAGAAAAGTGTTATCCACAATGCTAATAAGCAACACCTGCTCAGCAATTACCTGCTCACTGATGCCCCAGTTTGGTTCTGCTAGGGCCACTCAGCTCCTGACCTCATTACAGCTTTGGTTCAAGCATGAGCAAAAGAACTGAATTCCAAATGTGAGGTGAGCGTAAAATCCTTGGCATCAAAGCTGTACTCGATTAGCTGCCACAGCAAAACTGGAATAATTGAGTATCAGGGGACAAATTCTAAGCTGGTTGATGGTTGTTGATAGGAAGATGGTTGTGGCTGTTGGAAATCAGTTAGTTCAACATAAGGGCATCTCTGCAAGAGTCCCTCATCATAGTGTTTAAGGCTCAACCATCTTCAGCTGCTTCACCAACAACCTTCCCTCCATCATAAGCTGATAAGTGAGCATAATTTCCGATGATTGCACAATATTCAGTACCATTCACGACTCCTGAGATACTGAAACAGTCCATGTTCAAATCTGGCCAAATCCAGGCTTGGGCTGACAAGTGGCAAGTAACATTCACACCATACAAATGACAGACAATGACCATCCCTAATAAGAGACAATCTGACCACCACTTTTTGACTTTCAATGGTGTTACAATCACTGAATTCCCCATTGTCAACATCCAGGGAGTTACCAATGACCAGAATCTCAACTGAACTCGCCCCATCAACACAGTGGCAACAAGAGCAGGTAAGAGGCTAGGAATATTGTGGCAAGTAATTCACCTTCTGACTCACCAAAACCTGCCCAACATCTGAAAGGCACTGGTCACAAGTATGATGGAATACTCCCCAGTTCCCTGGCTGGGTGCAATTCCAACATCACTGAAGAAGCTTGATACCATCCAGGACAAAACAGCGTATTTGTTGGGCACCATGTCCACAAACATCTACTTGCTCCACGACTGATGCTCAGTAGCAGCTGTGTGTACTGTTTTCAAAAGGCCCTGCAGAAATTCACCAGAGGTCCTCATACAGTACCTTCCAAACCCATAACCATTACCATCTGGAAGGACAAGGGCAGAGATACCTGGGACCACTACCACCTGCAAGTTCCCCTCCAAGCCACTCGTCATCCTGACTTGGAAATGTATCACTTTTCCTTCACTGTCATTGAGTCAAAATCTTGGAATTCTCTCCCTCAGGGCATTGTGAATTAAACTGTAGCATGTGGACAGCAGTGGTTCAAGAAGGCTCACCACCTTCTCAAGGGTAATAGTGCTGCCCAGCCAGCAACACATGCGTCCCATGAATGAATTTTAAGAAATTACCTTGGAAGAACTTATTATTGGATTTTATTTTTAAAAGTGCCCAAGGCTAAAGCTTCACATTTTTCTTTTGCTTGTGTGATGTGGGCACTGCTGGCTTTGCTTTTAAGAAGGTGGGATGAGCTGCAGTCTTGAATTGCTGCAGTCCATGTGTTGTCGCTAGACCAGCAATGCCATTTTGAAGAGAATTTCATGATATTGCCACAGCATCGATAAAGGAATGGTAATATATTTCCACATCAAAATGGTCAATGACTTGGATGGGACTTCAGCTATGAATTCATCTTCTATTTCTGCTCTGCATAGCACATGCCACTGGGACTTATTCTCAGATCACTATCTTTTTGAAGTTCTAATTTTTAACTGAATTCCTGACTCACTATTTTCTGCTTTCAGGGCTTTGCTCTTTTCACATATGTTGTTGGTATCAATGTCCCTAACAAATGCATTCAAATACCAATCTGTATTGTTCTCTGAAGTGAGCCATATATCCACAGATTTTATGACATAGAGAGGAGTGTGCTATGAGTGAGCCATGCTGATCGTGAAGTATTTGAGCTGTCATCTACCAGGAGGCCTAGTCTTTGTTGTAAGAAGCAATCTTTTAATATTTGGTAGGAATACTTCAGAACCTTTTGGGGATTACCTGTTGCATTAGGTGGTAAATTGAACAAGACTATCTGGCAATGTTTCACCTATAAATATTAAAACACAATCAAACACTGTCAATGTTTGAAATCTGATCTAAAAAAGAAAACACTCAACACAATCAGCAGGTCGGGGAGCATATTTCATAAGAGGGAGAGCTGACATTTCAGGTTGATGACCTTTTATCAGGGTTGAAAACATGCCAGGCTTTAAGCAAGGGCATAGCTGGGACAGGAAGTTGGGTAAAGAGAAGCGTTTATTATAATGAAATAAGTGATTAAATGAAAGAGATGCTTCAAAAAAACCTCGTATGATAATGGAACAAAGAGTATTCATTGTTCTTTTAGACATTAACAGACCATGTTCTTATGGTTCTTAAAGAATGTTGAAATTAAAATCATTTGGTTTATATCTTGTTCTGTTTTGGGACAACTCTGTGGGAGTTCCTCAGAATAGTGTCATCAGCCCAGCCATCTTCAACTGCTTCATTAATGACCTTCCCTTCGTCAGAAAGAATGTGTGCAATTATTGGCAAACATTCTCAATGTTCAACAAATTTCATGACTTCTCAAATACTGAAGCAGTCCATGTCAAAATGCAGCAAAACCTGGACGATATTCAAGTTTGAGCGCGTGTAACGATCATGTCATGAAGAAAAAAGAAAATCTAACTATTGCCCCTTAACATTCATTGGTGTTGCCATAATTAACTCCACCACTATTAATATTCTGAAGGTTACCACTGAACACAAACTCACCTGAATGAGCCAGAAAATACAGCGACTACACAAAAACAAGTCAGAGGCCAGGAATCTCGCAGCGAGATTCACCACCTGACTCTCCACAGTATTTTAAAAGGTACAAGGAAGGAGTTTGATAGAATACTACCCATTTACCTGGATAACTGCACCATAGAGTCATACAACATGGAAATCGACCCTTCGGTCCAACTCATCCACGCTGACAAGCTTTCCCATCTAAACTTATGCCATTTGCCAATGTTTGGTCCATATCCTTCTGAACTTTTCATACTCATATGCTTATCCAAAATCCTTTGAAATGTAACTGTACCTGCATCTACCATTTCCGCCGGCAGTTCATTCCACTTACGTGCTGCGGTCTGTGACCCTCAAGTTCCTTTTGAATCATTCATCTCTGACCTTAAAAATGTCCCCTAGATTTGATTCCCCACAAACGTCTCGAGGGCAACTGGAGCAATCAATAAATGCTGGCCCAGGTAGCATTGTTCACAATGCATGAAATGATTTATAAAAACTAATTTTAATTTAAAAAATTAAATTGGTAGACTTGAAAAAAATTGGGGCCTCAGTATCGTGGCAGGTTCATCGCGGCAGACTTGGAAAAGAATCATAAAGCTGTCTTCATAGTCTACAGAAAATAAATTGAAAGAAATAAGCTAAGTAGGAACTTAGTGATATTTCGCTGGTATTGCATTGCTGCAGTGGATAGTGTTGTAAATGGATTAAAATACGGTTTGGGCTAAGAGTTTTCAAAACTTTCTTCTGTTTTTATTGCCTGGTTTGCTTTTTTTTTCTTTTATGTAATAAGTTAATGCTCTTGTTAGGTTCTTTTTCCTGAGATTCTTACACACTTGATGCAGCTGCAATACGCCAACTTTTGTGAAAAACAGCCCAAATGTTATTAAGCAAATACAGTACAAGGTGTGGAGAAACTCATAACACTCTTCACCATGCTTGTGAAGTGTGTCGAGAAGTCTCTCTGAACAAAGGAATAGTCCTTCCTTCATACAAAATCTTTGCACAACAGTCAGTCATGCCCAGAAGATAACACCCAGCCACTCCCTCACAGTCACATGCTATTCAAGACAAAATGCAGTGACCTAATCATCTCCAGAAACAATGTGATTCAAATCATCCCTTAGTGGCCAAATCTGGTGTGAATTATATTTTTTCTAACTGTAGGATGTGGTCAGAATTTCAATTGCAATGTTCAAACTGACTTCTGAAAAGGTGACGATGATGCAAATGGCTCTGAATGGCAAGGGATGACAATGTAAATTCAGTTACATTCTACCTGTAGAACAGAGACATCCCATCTTGCCTCGGGACATCCGATTTCATGCAGGTTGGCAGAGCAAATTAACTCTTTAATATCACACTCTGTAATCAGGAATGTATGTATCCTCATGTGAATATGCTTCAGAGACTAATCGGCATGTTAACCAACTGCAAACATAAAGGGCTTATACCTGAAATGATGATTCTCCTGCTCCTCGGATGTTGCCTGACTGGCTGTGCTTTTACAGTACCACACTCTTAGACAGCTGTACAGATGGATGTGGCTACCGCGGGCTGTATTCCATTCAGGGCAGAAGGTGTTTGTGTGGAGGAGAGGGTGTGGCATGGGTGTGGCAGCGCATTCCTTTCACTGATTTTGCCTGGCTTCCGTTTTTTCCCAGTGTCAAGTCTTAAGGTGCTTGACACCTTCATGGATGCTGCTCTTTCATTTTGGACTGTCTTGGGCCAGTGATTCATAGGAATCTGTGGGAATGCTGCAATTTGCCAGTGAGGTCTTCATGGTATCACTGAAACGCTCTTTCTGTTCACTTGAGCTTTCCTTCCATTTCAAAACTGGGAGTAGAAACCTCTTGGGGCGTCTTGTGTTGGCTGTGCACACGATTTTCCCAGCCCATCAAGAGTGGTCAGTGCCTCTGCTGGGGATGTTGCTCTGTTCGAGAATGCTGGTGTTCAGACCATAAGACCATGAGACATAGGATTGTCTCATCGAGTCCACTCTGCCATTCAATCATGGTTGATGAGCATTTCAATGCCACCTACCCGCATTCTCCCCGAATCTCTTAATTCCTTGCGAGATTAAAAATTTATCAATCTCTGCCTTGAAGATATTTAACATCCCACTGCACTCCGTGGCAATGAATTTACAGGCCCACCACTCGACGTTGATGCGTCTTTCTTTTCAGCAGATTTGCAGGATCTTGCGCAGGCAGCCTTGGTGGTATTGCTCCAGTGCCTTGAGCCACCTACGTAGACAGACCGTTTGAATTGCCAGTAGCTAAGAAATCATTTTGCTTCTTTTTCTGTCTGTTCTTTTAGAGAAATCCTTGAAAACTGTTTCACCGGCCAAGCTTTTAGTCTTCTGCCCTAATCATAGAGTTGTAGAGTCATAGAGATGTACAGCATGAAAACAGACCCTTTAGACCAACCTGTCCACACCGACCAGATATCCCAACCAACCTAGTCCCACCTGCCAGCACCCGGCCTTCCTATTCATATACCCATCCAAATGCCTCTTAAATGTTGTAATTGTACCAGCCTCCACCACATCCTCTGGCAGCTCATTCCACACACGTACCACCCTCTGTGTGAAAAAGTTGCCCCTTAGGTCTCTTTTATATCCTTCCCCTCTCATCATAAACCTATGCCCTCGAGTTCTGGACTCCCCGATCCGAGGGAAAAGACTGTCTATTTATCCTATCCATGTCCATCATAATTTTGTAAACCTCTATAAGGTTACCCCTCAGCCTCTGACGCTGCAGGGAAAACAGCCCCAGCCTCTCCCTATAGCTCAACTCCTCCAACCCTGGCAACATCCTTGTAAATCTTTTTTGAACCCTTTCAAGTTTCACAACATCTTTCCGTTAGGAAGGAGAATAGAATTGCACGCAATATTCCAACAGTGGCCTAACCAATGTCCTGTATAGCCGCAACGTGACCTCCCAACTCCTGTACTCAATGCTCTGACCAATAAAGGAAAGCATACCAAACACCACCTTCACTATCCTATCTACCTGCAACTCCACTTTCAAGAAACTAAAAACCTACACTCCAAGGTCTCTTTGTTCAGCAACACTCCCTAGGACCTTACCATTAAGTGTATAAGTCTTGGTAAGATTTGCTTTCCCAAAATGCAGCACCTCGCATTTATCTGAATTAAACTCCATCTGCCATCTCTCAGCCCACTGGCCCATCTGGTCCAGATCCTGTTGTAATTTGAGGTAACACTGTCCACTACACCTCCAAATTTGGTGTCATCTGCAAACTTACTAACTGTATCTCTTATGCTCGCATCCAAATCATTTATTTAATAACAAAAAGTAGAGGACCCAGCACCGATCTTTGTGGCACTCCACTGGTCACAGGCCTCCAGTCTGAAAAACAACCCTCCACCACCACCCTCTGTCTTTTATATTTGAGCCAGTTCTGTATCCAAATGGCTAGTTCTCCTTTTATTCCATGCAATCTAACCTTGCTAATCAGTCTCCCATGGGGAACCTTGTCGAACGCCTTACTGAAGTCCATATAGATCACATCTACTGCTCTGCCCTCATCAATCTTTTTGTTACTTCATCAAAAAACTCAATCAAGTTTGTGAGACATGATTTCCCATGCAGAAAGCCATGTTGACTATCCCTAATCCGTCCTTGCCTTTCCAAATACGTGTACATCCTGTCCTTCAGGATTCCCTCCAAGTTGCCCACCACTGAGGTCAGGCTCACCAGTCTATAATTCCCTGGCTTGTCTTTACTGCCCTTCTTAAACAGTGGCACCACGTTTGCCAACCTCCAGTCTTCCAACACCTCACCTGTGACTATCGATGAAACAAATATCTCAGCAAGAGGCACTGCAATCACTTCTCTAGCTTCCCACAGAGTTCTTGGGTACATCTATGTCCTGGGGATTTATCCACCTTTAACCGTTTCAAGACATCCAGCACTTCTTCCTCTGTAATCTGGACATTTTGCAAGATGTCACCATCTATTTCCCTACAGTCTATATCTTCCATATCCTTTTCCACAGTAAACACTCATGCAAAATATTCACTTCGTATCTGCCCCATTTTCTGTGGCTGCACACAAAGGCCACCTTGCTGAACTTTGAGAGGCCCTATTCACTACCTAGTTACCCTTTTGCCCTTAATATATTTGTAAAAACTCTTTGGATTCTCCTGAATTCTATTTGCCAATGCTATCTCATATCCCCTTTTTGCTGTCCTGATTTCCCTCTTAAGTACACTCCTACTTCCTTTATACTCTTCTAAGGATTCACTCGATCTATCCTGTCTATACCTGACATATGCTTCCTTCTTTTTCTTAACCAAACCCTCAATTTCTTTAGTCATCCAGCATTCCCTATACCTACCAGCCTTCCCTTTCACCCTGACAGGAATATACTTTCTCTGGATTCTTGTTATCTGTTTTCTGAAGGCTTCCCATTTTCTAGCCGTCCCTTTACCTACGAACATCTGCCTCCAATCAGCTTTCAAAAGTTCTTGCCTAATACTGTCAAAATTGGCCTTTCTTCAGTTTAGAACTTCAACTTTTAGATCTGGTCTATCCTTTTCCATCACGATTTTAAAACGAATAGAATTACGGTCGCTGGCCCCAAAGTGCTCCCCCACTCACACCTCACTCACCTGCCCTGCCTTATTTCCCAAGAGTAGGTCAAGTTTTGCACCTTCTCTAGTAGGTACATCCACATACTGAATCAGAAAACTGTCTTGTACGCACTCAAGAAATTCTTCTCCATCTAAATCTTTAACGCTATTGCAGTCCCAGTCGATGTTTGGTTAGTTAAAATTCCCGACCATGACTATCCTATTATTCTTACAGATAGCTGAGATCTCCTTACAAGTTTGTTTCTCAATTTCCCTCTGACTTTTAGGGGGTCTATGATGCAATCCCAATAAGGTGATCATCCCTTTCTTATTTCTCAGTTCCACCCAAATAACTTCCCTGGATGTGTTTCCAGGAATATCCTCCCTCAGCACAGCTGTGATGCTATCCCTTATCAAAAACGCCACTCCCCCTCCTCTCTTGCCTCCCTTTCTATCCTTCCTGTAGCATTTGTATCCTGGAACATTAAGCTGCCAGTCCTGCCCATCTCCTAGCCATATTTATGTATTTGCTATGATATCCCAGTCCCATGTTCCTAACCATGCCCTGACTTCATCTGCCTACCTCTTGCATTGAAATAAATGCAGTTCAAGTTATTAGTCCTACCTTGTCCCTGCTTGCCCTGACTGTTTGATTCACTTCTGTTCTCAACTGTGCCTGTCTCAGATTGATCTCTTTCCTCACTATCTCCCTGGGTCCCACCCCCCCCCCCCCCCACCTTACTAGTTTAAATCCTCCCAAGCAGTTCTAACAAATCTCCCTGCCAGTATATTAGTCCCCTTCCAATTTAGGTGCAATCCGTCCTTCTCGTACAGGTCACTTCTACCCTAAAAGAGATTCCAATGATCCAAAAATGTGAATCCTTCTCCCATTCACCAGCTCCTCAGCCATGCATTCATCTGCTCTATCCTCCTATTCCTGCCCTCACTAGCTCGTAGTACTGGGAGTAATCCATACATTACTCCCCTTGAGGACCTCCTTTTTAAATTTCTACCTAACTCTGTGTAATCTCCCTTCAGAATCTCAACATTTACCCTTCCTATATAGTTGGTTCCAATCTGGACAATGACCTCTTGCTAGCCCCTCTCCCCCGTGAGAACATTCTGCACCCTCTTTGAGACATCCTTGAGCCTGGCACCAGGGAAACAACACACCACTCTGCTGGCCACAGAAACGTCTGTCTGTACCTTGGACTACAGAATCCCTTAACACAATTGATATCTTGAAAGCCAACATACTCCTCGTTGCATTTGAGCCAGTCTCAATACCAGAAACTTGGCTGTTCCTGATACGTTCCCCTGAGAATCCATCATCCCCTACATTTTCCAAAACACCGTACCTGTTTGAAATGGGTATATCCACAAAAGACTCCTGCCCTAGGTGCCGACCTCTCTCTCCCTTCCTGGAGTTAACCCATCTATGTGACTGTATCTGAGATTTTCCCCCCTTCCTATAACTGCCATCAATAACATACTGTTGCTGTTGCAAATTCCTCATCGCTTCTATCTGTCTCTGCAACCGATCCACTTGATCTGATAAGATTCGCATCCAACAGCATTTATGGCAGATATAATCCACAGTAATCCTTAAACCCTCTTTAAACTCCCACATCTGACAAGAAGTACATATCACTGCAAAGGCCATTTTTGCTCCTTCACAATCTACAGACCCAGAAAATAACACTGTCTTATTCCTCTACAAAACACTGCACCAGGTTAAATTAATAGCTATGGCTTATATTTTAAGTTTAATCAAGAGATTTATCTCCAAAAGCATACAATCAAGAAAGAACCCACTGTACTCACTAATACAGCCTTTCTCTTGGACAGACTTAAAACAACAATTATTTGATTCTGTGTTGTGAACTTCACCCAAACTGCTTCCTCCAAGATTAGTTGTTAATTTTCCCAGATGCACTCCAATGTCCACTGACACATGAATTCAAAAACAGCAAAGGCAGTAACTGTGCAGGTTTACTCTCTCACTCTCTCACTCTCTCACTCTCTCCCTCTCTCCCTCTCTCCCTCTCTCTCCCTCTCCCTCTCCCTCTCCCTCTCCCTCTCCCTCTCCCTCTCCCTCTCCCTCTCCCTCTCCCTCTCCCTCTCCCTCTCCCTCTCCCTCTCCCTCTCCCTCTCCCTCTCCCTCTCCCTCTCCCTCTCCCTCTCCCTCTCCCTCTCCCTCTCCCTCTCCCTCTCCCTCTCCCTCTCTCCCCTGCACTGTCCTCAGTTGCTTCATTAATGTCCTTCCCTCCATCATAAGGTCAGAAGCAGAGATGTTCACTGGTTGCACAATGGTTACAAAGTTTTGTGATTCCTCAGTAGAGGACAATAAGGCATGCTTTGGCTGGATGGTGTCAAGCTTCTTCAGTATTGCTTGCGCTGCACTCATCCAGGCAAGTAGGATATATTCCATCTCACTCCTCACTTGTGCCTTGAGGATGGTTTTGAGGATTTAAGATGTAACTTCCATGCTAGATGATTCCTTGCCTCTGACCTGGTTTTATAGCCACTATGTTTATGTGGTAAGTCCAGTTGAGGGATCATACTCTTTTCAGAGTTCCTCTTTTGTCCTTAATGTATTTGCAGAATCTCTCTGATTCTCCTTAACCCTATTTGCCAAAGCTATCTCATGTCCCTTTTTTACCCTCCTGATTTCCCTCTTGAATGTACTCCTATTGCCCTTGTACTCTTTAAGGGATTCACTTGGTCCAAGCTGTCTATATCTGTCATATGCCTCTTTTTTTTTTTTCTTGACCAAAACCTCAATTTCTGTAGTCATCCCACATTCCCTACACCCAACAACCTTGCCCTTCACAGTAATAGGTACATACTGCCTATGGACTCTCATCTCTTTTTTGAAGGCCTCCGACTTTCAAAAGTTGATTTGGGAGAGACAAATTCACAGGTAAAGGGCAGATTGAAAGTTTTTAACTAATACCATCAAAATTGGCCTTACCCCAATTTAGAATATTAACTTTTATATCAGGTTTATTCATTTCCATAACTTTTAAAACTAATAGAATTATGATCACTGGCCCCAAAGTGCCCCCCACTGAGATTCAGTCACTTACCCTGCCTTATTTCCCAACAGAAGATCAAGTTTTGCTATCACTCTCATTGGTTCATCCATGTACTGAATAAGAACATTTTCTTGCACACACTTAAATGCTTCTCTATCCAAGCCCTTAACACAATGGCAGTTCCAATCTATGTTTGAAAAGTTAAAATCCCCTACCATTACAACCCTATCATTCTTACAGATATCTAAGATCTCTACTAATTTGTTTCTCAATTTCCTGCTGACTGTTGGAGGGCCAAAACACAATACCAATAACGTGATCATGCCTTTCTTATTTCTCAGTTCCACCCAAATAGCTTCCCTGGATGTACACCGAGGAATATCCTCCCTAAATACAACCGTAATGCTATCCCTAACCAAAACGCCACTCTCCCTCCTGTCTTGCACCATATACTGTCCTCCCTATAGTACCTATACCCTGCAACATTAAGCTGCAAGTCTTGCTCTTCCCACACCGACCCTCTGAAAAGCAACCCACCCAGACCCATTCCCCTACATTCACCCCTGACTAATGTACTCAACACTACAGGCAATTTAGCAAGGCCAATTCACCTAACCGGCATATCTTTGGACTGTGGGAGGAAACCGGTGCACCCGGAGGAAACCCACGCAGACACGGTGAGAATGTGCAAACTCCACACAGACAGTTGCCCGAGGTGGGAATTGAACCCAGGTCCCTGGCGCTGTAAGGCAGCAGTGCTAACCACTGAGCACCGTGCCACCCCAATTAATGAGCCTTAATGATTTTTTCCCTACATATTTTGATAGATATGAATTACTTCTATGTTGACAAGAATGAAATGAACATCAAATTTAAATTAGGAGTCTCAAAATAAAGATTTGACTTGTTTTTGATTATTTTTGCAGATGTAAGGTTTGAAGATAATTTTATAGGAGTCCTGTTTAATTTGTTACAAATTGCATTCAACTATATTACTGTGTGAATTGCCATAATACATTTTGATACCAACTAAGAATCATTATATTTCAAAAAGGTTGGCAGCATAGTTTTCTTTCATTATGACACCCATTTTTTGTGACTTTGAGATGTTACTTGTTCGTCTGTAATTTTAGATCAGTTGATAGCCCTCTTGTCCTTCATCTGCATTTGAAGACACAAGTACAGAATCTATCTGATTTCTTTGTGGGCTGTTAAGCAACTAGTGCATTATAAGATATATTGTTGTTTGATTAGATATTAGAATGAGGTACTCTTTGCTTATTTCAGTGACTAATAAGAATGCTAAACATTCTATTTTGCAAGAAGAGCATGAATTTTTTTATAGATGTTCCTTTTTGAGCAAAATCACCAAAATAAATTACCTTGTCACTCAAATTACTTTATTAGAAAATGTAAACAAACATAGTTTATTGAGCCCAACCATTTCATCCTAGTATTTATGCGCTTTTAAGCTTCCTCTCATTTTTCTCATCCAATACTATCATCATTTCCTCTGTTCTCTTCTCCCATATTTGTTTGTTTAACTTTCCCTTAAATGTATCAATGCTATTTGCTTGCTTTGATAATCAATTTCACACTCTTGGCATTCTTTGGCTGAAGAAATTTCTTCTGAATCCTTTTTTGACTTCATGAGTATCTCATTAATGGCTTCTATTTGTGTCTTCCTCACAAGAGGAAACATTATATCTGTATCCACTCTTCCAAAGCCTTTTATACTTTAAGAATCTCTATTAGATTGTACATCAAGCTTCCCTGTTTTACATGGAAGTAAACCTAGCATGCCCATCTATTATGTGTACGTCCATATTTCTGCATTTCTGGTATCATAATTGAAAATCTTTCCTGCATCCTCTTCAGTGCATCTCTTTCATGCAGTGCATGCAGTAAATATAACTGCATGCACTGCGTGTAACTGCACATAGCTTGTGGAATATCAAAATTTGGTACAGGATTGGCATTACTCCATAACTTCTCGACTGCCTTGAGAACTAAAGCCTGTTGCTTATTTTTCTTTTTTTAATCTGGCCTTGTTAACCTGTGCCATATTTTTTTAATGATTAGTGTTTGTGCCATGGAATTGCTTTGTTCCTCCAACCCACCTTTATTAGATCTTCCAAGTAATGAACAACCTTACTGTTCTTTCGATAAAAATATATATCTGTTTTGAACTTAGACAATGGATGAATAATTGTCAAGCTAACTCCCAATCTTAATCATTATGCAGCACCACTTGCCATCTTCATAGATTCACAGATTTGTTCTGGTGCAGAAGGGAGCCATTTGGCTTGTCATGCCTGCACCAGTTCAGTTGCCTAGTGCCAACTCCCTGCTTTTTCCCCTTTGTCCCTGCACACCATTTTTAATCCAAATAATCATTCAAAGCCTCTTTTAAATACTTGATATGTTACATAGGAATGA
This sequence comes from Chiloscyllium plagiosum, assembly GCF_037043375.1. NCBI lineage: Eukaryota > Metazoa > Chordata > Chondrichthyes > Orectolobiformes > Hemiscylliidae > Chiloscyllium > Chiloscyllium plagiosum. The sequence goes on from NW_028270139.1 coordinate 146,536,544, forward strand.
AAAGGAGCTAGAAAAAACCCAGTCAGACAGCATCCCTGGATTCTGGGTAGTCCAAGATAGTTCATGGGAAAACATTGTGGCTGTAAGAGCTGCTTTTTTTTTTTGAGGTATATTAGGTGTCGTAGGCGATTTCCTTGAATTCCAGGAGCAGTAATTACTGTTTTATTGTTTTGGAACTTTGGGAAAAAAACAGCAATACAATAGCACTTTAAAAAGTAGGAAGAAAACAAAGTCAGTGACCACATGGTCAGTAAGCAAGAGAGAAAGAATCCTATACTGCTATCTGACACAGCAGTGAATCTGAGTTGAAGAGTATGGTGCTGGAAAAGCACAACCAGTCAGGAAGCATCCGAGGAGCAGAAAGGCTTATGCCCGAAATGTCGATTCTGCCGCTCCTTGGATGCTGCCTGACCGGCTGTGCTTTTGCAGCACCACACTCTTCGACCCTGATCTCCAACATCTGTAGTCCTCACTTTCTCCACAGCAGTGAATCTATACAGCTATTGCCTTTGCTATTTGAGTTCACGTATTTCTGGACATCAGAGTGACACTGAAGGCCATCTTTGCGCCTTAACAATCTGCAGAAAAGGATAGACCAGATCTAAAAGTTGAAATTGTAAATTGGAAGAAGGTTATTTTTGATGGTATTAAGCTAGCACTTTCAAAAGCTGATTGGGGGCAGATGTTTGTAGATAAAGGGATGGCTGGAAAATGGGTAGCCTTCAGAAATGAGATAACTAGTGGCCCGAGAAGAATATTACTGTTCGAGTGAAAGGAAAGGCTGGTAGGTGTAGAGAATGCTGGATGACTAAAGAAATTGAGGTTTTGGTCAAGAGAAAGAAGGAACCATATGTCAGGTATAGACAGGAGAGAGCGCATGAATCCTTAGAAGAGTATAAAGGTGGTAGGAGTATATTTAAGAGGGAAATCGGGAGGGCAAAAAGGGGGACATGAGATAGCTTTGGCAAATAGGGTCAAGGAGGATCCAAAGGGATTTTATAACTACATTAAGGACAAAAGAGCAACTAGAGAGAGAATAGGACCCCTCAAAGATCAGTAAGACAGCCTCTGTGTGCGCCCGCAGGAGATGGGGGAAATACTAAACAAGTATTTTGCGTCAGTGTTTACTGTAGAAAAGAACATTGAAAATACAGGATGTGGGGAAATAGATGGTGACATCTTGAAAAATGTCCATATTACAGAGGAGGTGGTACTGGATGTCTTAAAATGCATAAAGGTGGAAAAACCACCAGGACTTGATCACGTATGCCCGAGATTCTGTGGGAAGGTAGAGAAGGTAGCTCGCTGAGCTACTTCTATCATTGATAGTCATAGGTGAGGTGCCAGAAGACTAGAGGTTGGCTAACATGGTGCCAAAATTTAAGAAACGTGGTAAGGAAAAGCTAGGGAACTACAGACCAGTGAGCCTGACATCAGTGGTGGGCAAGTTGTTGGAGGGAATCCTGAGGACAAGGTTTTACATGTACTTATAAAGGCAAGGACTAATTAGGAATAGTCAACATGGCTTTGTGCATGGGAAATCATGTCTCACTAACTTGACTGAATTATTTTTAAGAAGTAACAAAGAGGATTGATGAGGGCAGAGCAGTGGACATTATCTCTATGGACATCCTCTCTGCATTTACCCTGAGAAGGCTCCCCTGTATTTTTTCTTAAATAGGGGTTGGAGCTCACGTCACCAATAAATAGTCGTAATAACCACATCCTATCTAACCCACCTCCATCTAGCCTTTTTGACTTGGTTGCCTCCTTTAGAGTTGAATGCCCTTTTAAATTCATCCTCGCTTGCCTGTTTTAGTCAGGCTTTCTGACATAATGCCAGTGTGCCGTCTCGTTTGAGTAGGCTTGTTTAACCAGTCAGGCTTCACCCCTTACATGATTGAATTTGCAAAAAGGAAAAGCTGCTTGGTATGCAGGAGTGAAGTTACTAACTAAAAGCAGAAATTGATGGAGAAACTCAGTAGTTCTGGAAAATTCTATGCTCAGTTTCTCTCACCAGATGCTGCCTGACTCAGGTTTGTTTTCCGTTTTTTTCCATCAGGCAGAAGACACAGAAGCTTGAACACATATACCAACAAGTTCAAGAACAGCTTCTTCCCTGCCATTATTAGACTGTTGAATGGACTCTCTAACTGCAACTAATGTTGAACTTGCTGATGTTGATCTTGCATTGTGCAACTCCTGCGCAGTTGTAACCTGTATGCCTCGCTCTAAGCACCTGACAAATGGTCTATACTGCTCGCAAAACAAAGTGTTTTTACGTACTGAGGTATATTTGACTTCTTTAAATCAGGTCAAATTCATCTGACACAAACTGAGTTTGTCTCAGTTGTCTTCATTTTTAACAATGGTGAAGTGACACCATTTGTGGAATAATACTGGATTTTTGATTCAGTAGCTGATTGAACAAACCTGTCATGGAATTCTTTGAGGAGAAAGTGAGGTCTGCAGATGCTGGAGATCAGAGCTGGAAATGTGTTGCTGGAAAAGCGCAGCAGGTCAGGCAGCATCCAGGGAACAGGAGAATCGATGTTTCGGGCATAAGCCCTTCTTCAGGAATGGGGAAAGTTTGTCCAGCAGGCTAAGATAAAAGGTAGGGAGGAGGGACTTGGGGGAGGGGCGTCGGAAATGTGATAGGTGGAAAGAGGTCAAGGTGAGGGTGATAGGTCAGACTGGGGTGGGGGCGGAGAGGTCGGGAAGAAGATCTCAGGTTAGGAAGGCGGTGCTGAATTTGATGGATTTGACTGAGACAGGGTGGGGGGAGGGGAAATGAGGAAACTGGTGAAATCCGAGTTCATCCCTTGTGGTTGGAGGGTTCCTAGCCGGAAGATGAGGCGTTCTTCCTCCAACCGTCGTTTGGGGAGGTGTGGGCGCTCTAGAGTCTCCAAGATTTTTTTTTATTTCAGAGAGAAGGATAAGACATTTCCTGTCTTTTGGCTCCTGGATATCTGAGTGCACTTTGTCTCAGTCTGTGAAAACTGCAACTGGATTAATCCAAAAACAGTTATTGAACAGGTTTTCAACCTCCAGAAGCAACCCCCATCTGTTTTCTGTACGTTTCGAAAAGTATCCAACTCACTGCTCAAAAAAGTATGCAATCTCGATCGATTGAAGAGTCTACCATACAATCCTACTTCAAGTTCAAGTTTCAAACTCTTCGGTACTTTAGTTGTATAGCAATGTACAGCCTCCACACAGACGCTGGGAGAATGTGCAAACTCCACACAGACAGTTGCCCAAGGCTGGAATTGAACTTGGGTTCATGGCAGTGTGTGACTGCAGTGCTAACCATTGTACCATCCCCACCCCCATCCCCATCCCCATCCCCATCCCCATCCCCACCCCCCACTTTGACCTAGATGTTGTAAAGCTTCTTGAGTGCTGTTGGGACTGCACTCATCTAGCTGAGTGGGTAATATTCCATCACACTCCTAACTTATGCCTTATAAATATTGGACAGCTTTTGGAAGTCAGGAGGTGAGATGCTTCCTGCAGCATTCCTAGCTTCTGATGTACTCCAGTGGTCACTATATTTATGCGGCTAGTCCAGTTCAATTTCTGGTCAATGGTAACCCCTCCAGGCTGTTGGTAGTGAGTACTCATTGATGGTAATGCCATTGGATGTCAAGGGCAATGGTTAAATTTTCTCTTATTGGAAATGATCATGGCCTAGCTTTTGCAGAGCGTGTATGTTACTTGCTATTTTTCAGATCCACATCTTGCTGAGTTTCTAACTGTCGAAGCACCATTCATTCATAGAAATAAACTCTCGTATTTAATACACAAAGCTTGTGTTTATAATTCTGACAGATTAATTTTAACAAGTTAACTCAAATGAAATGTGTGTGTACTTACGTTATCCAAAAGAAATTGGTTTCACTGAAATGCCTCCTTCTAGATAATATTAGCTAGCAGGAACTCTGATATTGGATATTTGTCCTCTAACAAAAGTTCAAAACCTCCCCCCCTCATGTAGTAAAGTGGTCTTTTCATCTCTGATATGTTCTTTAGTTTAATTGGTCTTTACTTCTGTCCATAATTAGCATTGATAATAGAAAATAGACTGTTCAATCTCCTTGCTTAATCTTCATGTAATTTGTGTAGATTTATTTCTATACTTTGTATTAATCTATGTCTCAATATATTCTTTGCAACCATTTTATGTTTGCACATTCTAACTTTTGATTTTTAACTTAGTTATCTTTAACATAAAACATTTTATAAATCATACAATATAAACCTGTGAGGAGTGGTTCCTAATAATTAAACTAATGATTATTGTTAATATTTAAAATATAATTGAATTGAATTTAAAACTTTAGTGGATTTTCTGGTGTCCTGGCTGGTATCCAATCACTTTTCTATGATTACTTGCAGATAGATCTTTTACCCTTGGTATATAGCGCCTAGACTGTAAGACCATCAGACATAGGAGTGGAAGTAAGGCCATTCGGCCATTCAATCATGGCTGATGGGCATTTCAACTCCACTTACCCGCATTCTCCCCGTAGCCCTTAATTCCTTGTGACATCAAGAATTTATCAATCTCTGCCTTGAAGACATTTAGCATCCCGGCCTCCTCTGTACCCTGCAGCAATGAATTCCACAAGCCCACCACTCTCTGGCTGAAGAAATGTCTCCGCATTTCTGTTCTGAATTGACCCCCTCTAATTCTAAGGCAGTGTCCACGGATCTTAGTCTCCTCGCCTAATGGAAACAATTTCCTAGCGTCCACCCTTTCCAAGCCATTTATTATCTTGTAAGTTTCTAATAGATCTCCCCTTAATCTTCGAAACTCCAATGAATACAATCCCAGGATCCTCAGCCGTTCCTCATATGTTAGACCTACCATTCCAGGGATCATCTGTGTGAATCTCCGCTGGACACGCTCCAGTCCCAGTATGTCCTTCCTGAGGTGTGGGGACCAAAATTGGACACCGTACTCCAAATGGGGCCTAACCAGAACTTTATAAAGTCTCAGTAGCACAACGGTGCTTTTATATTCCAACCCTCTTGAGATAAATGACAACATTGCATTCGCTTTCTTAATCACGGACTCAACCTTTACCTTTAGAGAATCCTCGACTAGCACTCCCAGATCCCTTTGTACTTTGGCTTTATGAATTTTCTCACCGTTTAGAAAGTAGTCCATGCTTGTATTCTTTTTTCCAAAGTGCAAGACCTTGCATTTGCTCACATTGAATTCCACCAGCCATTTCCAGAACCACTCTCCCAAACTGTCTAGATCCTTCTGCAGCCTCCCCACTTCCTCAGTACTACCTGCCTGTCCACCTAACTTCGCATCATCAGCAAACTTCGCTAGAAAGCCCCCAGTCCCTTCATCCAGATCATTAATATATAACATGAACAGGTGTGGGACTCTGAACCCTGCGGGACACCGCTTGTCACTGGCTGCCATTCCGAAAAAGAACCTTTTATCTCAACTCTCTGCCTTCTGTCAGACAGCCAATCCTCAATCCATACCAGTAGCCCACCTCGAACACCATGGGCCCTCACCTTGCTCAGCAGTCTCCCGTGAAGTACCTCATCAAACGCCTTTTGGAAGTCTAGATAGACCACATCCACTGGGTTTCCCTGGTCTAACCTACTTGTCACCTCTTCAAAGAATTCCAACAGGTTTGTCAGGCATGACCTCCCCTTACTAAATCCATGCTGACTTGTTCTAATCCAACCCTGCTCTTCCAAGAATTTAGAAACCTCATCCTTAATATAATATAAAGTAATAACTCAGAAATTGTGTTTTTCAAGATGATTCCCTAGCCATTTTAGCTGCTTCAGTAATTTTTAATTCTGAAAATCATTGACTTTCACTTAAGACTGTTGTCTAAGCTTAGTTACATTGTTGACAGAAGTAGTTTTGTAAAGATGAAGATATGATAATCTCATTGTCTCTTTGTTCTCAATCCATATGGACACCTTCTTGTAATTTTTCTTCCTATCTCATACTGAGTGCTCTCTCTTTGGTTAGCTCATCAACACGTACTTTCATTACTTGTTTCCTGGCTGTTTTTAGTAACGTGCCATGTTTTTATCTGTTTCTGCATCTATTCTTTAGCCTGTTCCAGCTATGTCCATTCTCATTTCCATTCATGAAATGTCAGATCAAACTCAAAACAGTCTACTCTGGCTTTGTATGGTTCTAAAAGCTTAAAAACTTGAGAAAGTGACAGTAGATGATGGAAATTCATCCCCAAATATCTGAGGAAACAGCCTGCCATAGCTTTCTATGTTCCTGAATTCTTTCTTCCCTTATTCTGTTTATAAATCCATTTTTCTTAATGTGAAACAAGTTCTGTGGCAGTCTTATCTCTTCACTATATGGTTATTAAGATGAAGTGTGAATGACAAACATGCTGGGGGAAGGGAATCATCTCAAATTATAAGTTGAAGTAAGGCCAGTAATACTACATAATAACTGTTTTTCCTTTTCTGTACATTTTATCTTTCAGAATAAGATAATTTTGGATCCTATGCACTTCAGCGAACAGCGATATAGGCCATCTCTTGAGGAGAGGTTGGAGAGTATTATCAGTGGGGCTGCACTGATGGCCGACTCTTCATGCACACGTGATGATCGACGTGAGAGAATTGTGGCTGAGTGTAATGCTGTACGACAGGCTCTTCAGGATCTTCTAACTGAGTACATGAATAATGTAAGTTATATTAAACCAATTTGCTTTGGGCCTTATGATCCTTTGTGCCTGTATTCGTTACAAATTTGGAGTTAACTTCCACGTAAAATTGCACAAATTGGTTTTCATGATTCAATATTATTGACAGTCATTTATTTGAAGCAGAAATTAATATTACAACCAAAAAAATCTATTCCCAGAGTCTTCAAGAAAAATGTGATTAAAGGAGTGATGCAATTAGTTGTTAAGGATGTGCCTTTTAAAAATAAGGTATTAGAATGCTGTGGTATATTGGAAGTGACAAATTTATCAAAATTGATTGCTGCTCCAGGAAGCTATTGTTCATCGTTTTCACTGAATCACCATTTTATGGAACATATCTTGAGTATTTTTCATTAGTTAATATCATAAGAAAAATAGATAAACCAATGTTTGATGCACACAACCATAAGAATGCAATGCAACATAGAAATTGTAATCTAACTGTTTATGTAATAATTCTTAGTGAGCTTACATCTGCAATGCATCTATGACATTTTTAATATTGTGATCCAACACTCAATGGTAAACTATATGATCTAGTCATACCCTCTGAGAAAGTATGGCCCATCATTTTATTTGATTAATATGTATTCATTTGCTGGTTTTAGTTAACATAGAGACTTATATTGAGACTTAAATGGAGACTCATGCTAGTAACTACAGATTAATGGGTTGGTATGTGCAGTGTTCCCATACTGTAGGGAACTATTCTACTAGATACATAAATTAATTCTCCATTAATATGTGCACAACATAAAATCATATTTTGTGGTTGTATATATCTACTGAGTTGTAGTGCTTGAGTGGAAGATATTAATTGTACAGTAAGAATGGCTTTTCCAAATGGGATATGATGATGCACTAACTTTATTGGTTTCCTTCAATGTTCTTGGACTAAATAAGTAACACAGCTGCTATCAGTTCTTTATGGCTGAGTCAGATGTATTCATACAAAGAAAAATGATTTAGAATATATTTCTGGCCATGCTATATCTACTCTTGTTCTGCTAAACCCATTTTCACATAAGTGGCATTCTGTATAAATTAAAACAACCTGACTTTGGCAGAGTTTTTGCATACGGTAAAACAAAACCATGAAAGTCTTCAAAATACGTCTACAGATCCTTCTTTCTTTTGCTATCTTATAGATCTGTTGTGGTTTAATATTAGTCAGATGACCTACCACTATAATTTTCAATTATTTAGCCTATTTAGCTGGTTTGCCAGTAGAAACTAGATAAGATATATTTACTTCATTTTTGCACCTAGATGCAATCAGGGTCATTGTATTCTGCCATGTTTTATTTGCTGTGCATGTTTCAGTGTCCCAATGGAATATTGAAGATACTGTTTCCTGATTGAGTTTATATAAAGCTATAAGTAAAAGATCCATATTTCTATTAGACAAGGGATATGGAGAAGAAAATATATATTAAAAAAAGAGTTACCATCCAGATCAGCAGTGATATCAGCAGTGAATTGAGGAAGAAGCTGGAAGGCCTGAATAACCTTGTGTTGTTCTTGTGTTCCTGTACAACTTGCTGCTTAAGTAGTACTTGCAGCAGAGAAGTGGGCTTTCAAACAGACCCAATCAATATCTTAAGCAATACAGAACGTGATCCATGTTCAACTGACACATGAATGGTTCTAACAACTAAAACCATTGGCAGATCATTTTCTGGAAAGTAGCAATGAATTTAATTGGTTTGCTGTTTGTAAGTTGTCCAGCAAATGTTGAGAAGATGAAATGTCAGAAATTTCATGAAGATTACTGCTGTAGGCTTGTGAAAATGGTACCTTACATTCAACTGCCCAGTGAGTTTTAAGAAATTGCTGCCTTTGAATAGGTAATATGAAATGAATTTGTAGTATACTTATAGGGCTTATACTTAACTGCGTTGAACCCTTTAATTGTATTACTCCTCTTGCATTCCACTTTTTCTCTTTCTGGGACAGAGTGATTAATTGAACTGTAGAATCCCATTCCTCAGGGAATGTTGAGATATCAGCCTAGATTTTATTACTGCATTATGTTGACACTACCATGAGCTTCCAAAGTTAAAATAGCAATAGGCAATCATGTCTGTTTAAATACACATTCATTATAACTTCATTTTTCATTTACAGCTATCTATCTTTGTAAAAATAATTGTTTTATGAAAAAACATACTACTGGCCTTTATGTACAAGCTGTTTTGCTACTATGCTATTATGTACTGTTATTGTTTTTGAGGCCTTTCAGCGTATGTTGTCCTGAATAGTTTACAAAATTTGAAAATTTCTTTCAAAATATTTATAAACCACCCAACCTCATCTTTAATGTGGGAAGACTTTCTTTTTAACTGAGGGTGAGAGAAATTTAGTACAATCATGGCTGATCTCATCTCGGCTTCCCCTTTACTACCTACTCCCTATAATGCTTCAACCCTTAATTAATTACAACATGCTCCTCGTGCATTCTCACTTGTACCTTGTACAATTGTAGCAACACTTCATTTATATTCTGTTCCTTTAACAATATCAACATTCCATTTGCCTTCCTTTGACCTGCTTTAACTCTACGCAAGTTTTTTGCACTTCATACTCAAAATGGACTGAGGAGAGCTCAGAGGTGGCATGAGAATGTTTAGCAGGAAGGATTAGGGAAAACCCAAAGACGTTCTACATATATGTGAGGAATAAGAGAATGATCAGAGAGAGGGTAGGGTTGATCCAGGATAAGGGAGGGAACATGTGCCTGGATTCTGAAGAGGTAGGGGAGGCCCTAAATGAGTTTTTTGCTTCAGTATTCACTGGAGAGAAGAACCTTGTTGATAGTGAGAACACCGTGGACCAGGTTCATAGGCTTGAACAGATTGATCTTAAGAAAGTGGATGTGCTGGAAATTCTGGGAAGCATCAAGAGAGATAAGACCCCAAGGCCAGGCCATATCCAAGGTTGCCACGGGAAGCGAGGAATGAGATTGCTGTGCCTCTACCGATGACCTTTGCATCTTCACTCTCCAAGGCAGTAGTAATGGATGACTGGAGGGAGGTGAATGTTGTTCCTTTGTTCAAAAAAGTGAATAGGGAAATCCCTGGGCATTGCAGACCAGTCAGTCTTGGTAAGCAAGGTACTGGAAAGGATTCTGAATGGATTTATGACAATTTGGGAAAACATAGTTTGATTAAAGACAGTCAGCATGACTTTGTGAAGGGCAGGTCATGCCTCACAAGCCTTATCACGTTTTTGAGGATGTGATGAGACAAATGAAGGTTGAGCAGTGGATGTGGTATATATGGATTTCAGTAAGGCATTTGATAAGGTTCCCCATAGTAGCTCATTCAGAAGGTTAGGTGGTATGGGATACAGTGAAATTTGTCTGTCTGGATACAGAATCGGCTGGCCAAAAGAAGACAGCGAGTGGCAGTGGATAGAAAGTATTCTGCCTGGAGGTTGGTGACCAATGGTGTCTCTCAAGGATCTGTTTTTGGGCCTCTGCTCTTTTTCTAAATGACTTGGATGAAGAAGTGGAAGAGTGGGTTAGTAAGTTTGCCGATGACATAAAGATTGGTGGTGTTGTAGGTAGTGTTGAGGACTGTTGCTGGCTACAACATGACATTGACATGTGGCAGACAAGTAGCAAATGGAGTTCAACCTGGATAAATGTGAACTGATTCATTTTGGAAGGTCAAATTAGAATGCTGAATACAGGGTTGAAGACAGGATTCTTGACAGTGTGAAGGAACAGTGGGATCTTGTGGTCCATTTACATAGATCCCTCAAAATTGCCATCCAAGTTGATAGGGTTGTTAAGAAGGTGTATGGTGTTTTGGCTTTCGTTAAGAGGGGAATTGAGTTTAAGAGTTGCGAGGTTTTGCTGCAGCTCTGTAAAACCCTGGTTACACCACACTTGGAATATTGTGTCCATTTCTGGTCGCATCATAATTGGAAGGATGTAGATGCTTTAGAGAGGGTGCAGAGGAGATTTACCAGAATGTTCCCTGGATTGGAGGGCTTGTCTTATGAAGAGAGGTTGAGTGAGCTCGGGCTTTTCACATTGGAGAGAAGAAAGAAGAGAGGTGACTTGATAGAGGTGTACAAGGTAATGAGAGGCATAGATAGAGCAGATAGCCAGAGAATTTTCCCCAGGGCAGAAATGGCTGACATGAGGGGTCTTAATTTTAAATGAATTGGAGGAAGGTATAGGGGAGATGTCAGAGGTAGTTTCTTTACGCAGAATTGTGGGTACGTGGAATGCACTGCCAGTGGTGGTCATTGAGTCATAGACATTAGGGACATTTAAGTGACTGCTGGACAAGCACATGGATGGCAGTAAATTGAGGGGTGTGTAGGTTAGGTTGATCTTAGATTAAGATAAATGCTCAGCAAAAGGGCCTGCACTGTGGGCTGAAGGGCCTGCACTGTGCTACTGTGCTGTACTGTTCTATGCTCTATACACAAGTGCACGTAGATCCCGCTTCATCAAGGGTTATGGTGGTTGACAGGAATGTGGAATTCAAAACACAGGCAGATCAGCAATGGTCGTACTGAATTGCCGAGCAGGCTTGAGGAGTTGAACAATCTCCTTCTACTCCTAATCCATATATTTATGCTGCTTTCACCGTGCCATCAGCATTTGTTAAAGCTGTTAAGTTCCTTCACCAATTCTTTGTTTCTTCACTTCTTTCGCCTCCCTTAAAATGCTACTCAAAACCTACTTTAACCTAAGAGTTTTTTTTGCTATTGTTCATTCAAATACCTATTTATTGCAGCGATTGACTTTCTATCTTAATAACTGAATTTGCTAATAGTGAAGTAATCAGTTTTGATTTCATACTGGTTCATTGTTACAGTCATTTTTATTTATAGCATTGCTATCGTTCTGAAATATGACAATATTTTTCCAGGTCAAGTCATTGCTTCTTTTCTGAACAAGTCGTCTGTATTTCTTTTATGCACTGTTTCCTTTGATTGCTCTGGCTCATTGCTATAACTGGGATCTTGCTATGTAGAAATTGTTTGCATTTTATCTACAAGTTAACAATGGCTGTTTTAAATAATGCTTTAGGAGAACCTGATGTTGTAAAAGCTGTTGTAAATACAAGTTACAATCAGTTGTCTCCACGCTGCTCACTCAATCTTAGTACTTGATTGGATGACAATATTTGATAAATCCATGAAGATTATGCTTCTCAGCGAAGAAAATGAAACTTGAAATTGCATGGAGTTTGGTGATTATATTACTGCAATCTGCTCTCTGTAGTTGAGCAGCTTTTTTGAAAATTTCTTTACACTTTAAATGCAGTGAAAGTCTCTGATGCTGAACTAATCAAACATATAATCGGATAGATTTTCCAAATATTTCCAAGATGAGCACTTGATGTAAGAAATTGAAGAATGTTACTGTGCTGTATTGATATTGCTAGATGTTTGCTTTGAATTTCACAACTCATAAAATGCCTCATGATTTTACACTATTATGTCCACAAAATAGTTTCAGTACAGTTACTCAAAAGAAAAATTCGGGAGAGTCATAAAGTGTTAACTATTTTTTAGGTTACATATTTCTGCCCCAATCAACCTCTGCTTTTGAGGCCAGTGCAGAGTAGGAAAAAAATACTTTAATGATGCTACAGGGTAAAGTTTGTTTTCAAGTCTCCTTTTACTGCTGTGTCTTTTTCCATTCTCCATAGATTTTTTAAAAAAGTGACCATCAGGCAAAAGTATTTCAGTCAAACATTGATATCTGAACCACAGTCAAGTATGGCAAAATTTTAGAAGAAAGAAAGCTAAGTTCTAATTACTGGGTCATGTGCAACAAAAATTATAACTTTAAGCGTAGTCACCCAGTTTAATGCATTTGATCCCATTGATAGATGACCATATGAATAGTGAGCTTGAAACTCTGTGGATAGAAAACTGTGTGGACCAACTATTCTGCAAATATTCAAGCTTTAACTTGATTTTTGAAATAAAACATTGCCTGTTAAAAAGGATGTTGCTTACAAAATTTGTTTCTCGGTTTCATTAAGTTGAAAAAATATGCTGTTGATTTTAGACTCATACATTGAAATTGTTCTGGGTTAACCAATGTGGTGATATGCCATAAATGGATTTCAAATGACAATATGGTGTCCATATCTGTTCTAAACATTGTGATCAGTGATAGGTGACACCTGACTGACTCTTGGAGAAGCACTGAATCATCAGATTGCATTGATTTAGTTAGGTGAGCTCACAGTCCAATTTATCAAATGATTTGTATGTTATTCATCACTGACCTGTGGAAGAAATGCTTAGGAAGCAGTCTCCATTAAAGCTGTAAATGTTTCAAATGGCTTTGTAATACAAATGGCTTTGGTTATGTTTATTGAGTCAGTGTGTAGTCTAATTTGGTAAAATGTTACTATTTATGACATTGTATGAAACTGCAATCAAAGAAAACCACTACTGTGATTGCAATCTTTAAAGATTTTGAACATAAGCAAGGTAGTAATTTACAACATCTGTTTTCCATGAAGATATTTCATGCAGAAGTTAAAGCACGGTGCTGTGCTGATTTTGGAGGTTTACTTAATTTATTTCATTCCTATTAGTGCATTATGAGGAGTTTTGGTGACAGGGAGAGCATCTTGTCATATTCTAAGTCAAAGATGATCTGGTACAGAGTTTTTTGAACATTGCAATGAGTGTATTTGTCATAAGTGGATGTATATACAGTCTTTTTTGGGAATTTGGAAATTTAGTTTTTAACAAAACCATTTGAACACAGGAATACAAAATGCACCAGGAATAAATGAATAAATTATTCTATATTTAATATTTCATTAAAATGTTAATGTGTGTCTTTGTTGGCTTTGACGGAGGTGCCAGTGTTGGGCTCCTGATGGTGGTGCTCTGAAAGCTAGTGCTTCCAAATAAACCTGTTGGACTATAACCTGGTGTTGTTATTTTTAACTTTGTTGGCTTTATACTTGTTGAGGTTGAAACTTTATTGCTGGAACAGCACAGCAGGTCAGGCAGCATCCAGGGAACAGGAGATTCGGCGTTTCGGGCACAGGCCCTTCTTCAGGAATAGATTCCTGAAGAAGGGCCTGTGCCCGAAACGTCGAATCTCCTGTTCCCTGGATGCTGCCTGACCTGCTGTGCTGTTCCAGCAATAAAGTTTCAACTTTGATCTCCAGCATCTGCAGACCTCACTTTCTCCTCCTTTATACTTGTTGAATATTGTAAAATGAGCTGAATAGTCTTATAATTTGGCATTTCTTTAAATAAAACCTTTGTAGAATTAGGATTTCATTGATCAATTGAACTCTAAAAGAGGAGAGGATTAGAAGCGGGAATGCTTGAAACAGAGTAAGGATGTTGCATTGATACATTCCACATCTTATTGTAAACAAACACAACTGCCATATGAGTTTGACAAAGTACATTACAAAAGACGAAGCGATAAGAGAAAAGTCCACCGTATTGGAGTTACTATATTAGCTCATTGATAGAAAAGTGGCTCATGGGCGGACAACAGCAATGGGCTTCAAAGGGATTATGCTGGGATGATATATATTAAAGACTTGGAAGAAGGAAGTGAATACACTGTAGCCAAATTTGAAGATGACACAAAAATAGATGGAAAGGCAAGTTGTGAAAAGGATACATTATTAAGATAAGTAAGTGGGCAAAAAGTTGGCAAATGGAGTATAATGTGGGAAAATATGAAGTTCTCCCATTCTGGAAGGGAGAACAAAAATGGCATTATTTAAACAAAGAAAACCTGCAGAAAGCTGCAACATCAAGGGATTTGGGGTACTTGCACATAAAACACAGAAGCCTAGCAGCAAGTAATCAGCTAGGTTAGTGGATTGGTGGCCCTTATTTCAAAAAGGTTAGAATAGAAGGAAAGAGAAGTCTTACTGTAACTGTACAAAATGCTGTTGAGACCATATCTGGAGTGCAGCAGAAGGCCTAGATGGATCACCCAATTATGACTTCTGGGTGAAGATTGCTGCAAATGCTTCAGCCTTATCTTTTGCACTAATGTGTTTCTCATCATTGGGGATAGGGATATTTGTGGAGTTATTTAATTGGAGAGGTCTTGGCAAAGTGGTATTATTGCTATACTATGAATCCAGGCACCCAGAGAATGTTCTGGGGACCCAGGTTCGAATCTCACCATTGGCAATTAAGTTCAATAACATTTGAGTTCAATAAAAGTGTACCAAGTTAAAAATCACAACACACCAGGTTATAGTTCAACAGGTTTAGTTGAAGCACTAGCTTTCAGAGCGCAGCTCCTTCATCAGGTGGTTGTCCTCTAGCCAAGTTTGTGGATGATGCAAACTAGGTAGAAAGACAAATGATGAGGATGACACACAGATTTTGCAGAGGAATATAGACAGATTAAGCTTGTGAGCAAAAACTTGGTAGGTGGAAATTAATGTGGAGAAATCTGAGATTATGCACTTTGGCAGGGACATTGAATGAGCTGAATATTATTTAAATGGAAAAGACAGCAGAAAGCTACAGCACAGAGAGATTTGGGAGCCCTCATTTAAGAATTGTTTAAAAAAGTTAGCATTCAAGTGCTGCAGGTAAATGTAGAAAGATAGAAGATAGGAAAAGGAGTTTGCCATACAACATTTGAGCCTACTTTGCCATTCAATATCAGCATGGCTGATCATTGAGGTCAATTCCCTGATGCCATCTTCCACAATATCATCTTGGCCTCAAGAGCTATGTCCAGCTCCTTTTTAAAAACACACAATGTTTCGCACTGAACCACTTTGTGTGGTAATGTATTCCATAAGCTCACCATTCTCTGTTTTTTCCTCATGTCAGTCCTAAACATTTACCACTTATCCTTAAACTATGATTCCTGGTTCTGGGCGGCTCCACCAAATCTTTGCAGCACTGCCTCTAAAGCAGAATTTCCTTCGTCAAATAAGGGGATCAAAACTGCAAACAATTTTCCACACCAATGCCCTGTATATTTGCAGCAAGTGATCCTTATTCCTGTACTCAAATCCTCTTGCTACTGTGATAAGGAAGGCAAATGAAATTTTGGCACTTAGAGTCATAGAGATGTACAGCATGGAAACAGACCCTTCGGTCCAACCTGTACACACCGACCAGATATCCCAACTCAATCTAGTCCCACCTGCCAGCACCCAGACCATATCCCTCCAAACCCTTCCTATTCATATACCCATCCAAATGCCTCTTAAATGTTGCAATTGTACCAGCCTCCACCACACCCTCTGGCAGCTCATTCCATATACGTACCACCCTCTGCGTGAAAAAGTTGCCCCTTAGGTCCCTATTATATCTTTCCCCTCTCACCCTAAACCTATGCCCTCTAGTTCTGGACTCCCTGATCCCAGGGAAAAGACACTGTCTATTTATCCTATCCATGCCCCTCTTAATTTTGTAAACCTCAGCCTCCAACGCTCCAGGGAAAACAGTCCCAGCCTGTTCAGCCTCTCCCTATAGCTCAAATCCTCCAACCCTGGCAACATCCTTGTAAATCTTTTCTGAACCCTTTCAAGTTTTACAACATCTTTCTGATAGGAAGGAGACAAGAATTGCATGCAATATTCCAACAGTGGCCTAACCAATGTCCTGTACAGCCACAACATGACCTCCCAACTCCTGTACTTAGTACTCTGACCAATAAAGGAAAGCATACCAAACGCCGCCTTCACTATCCTATCTACCTGCGACTCCACTTTGACATGATCAGTGCAGTGCTTCTCCCAGGACCAGGCTATCCCTTGCACTTTGGGTGTGCTGATGCCTGCGATGTCCCCAAATGCGGGGTACTCGACTGCAAAATTTGTGGCACTTGTTTTGAAAGGAAAGGAGTATGAAAGTAGGGAGATGTTGCTAAAATTGGTCAAGGGACTAGTTAGACCACAGTTGGAATTGTTATGAAGATGGGTGTACGGTACCTTTAAGAAAGTTAAAAGCTGGCAAAACTACCTGACAACACCAAGTGTTCTGAACGAGGTATAATGTAATCTTTTGGTCCAGCAGCTAGTGTAGTGGTTGCCTGGAGCCAAAAACAAATTTGAATTTGGCCAATCAGTTTAAATTATACTCCAAAGAAATATCAAACTCCAATCAAGTTTCAATTGAGTATATTGACAATGTTAAAAGCCAATGGCACAATCCAATGCTTTGGTGGTATAACACTGGGAAAAATTGAACAGCTGGGAGAGGACTGCCAAACGACCAACAGATGTAGGCTGCTAGTCAGTACTCTGAGAGGTATCTGTCTAGATATGGAGTTTGCACAGATGAAAAACATCAACATTGACCTGGAGAGCAAATCTGCAGAGGAAGATATAAAGAGAAGATTCGACCGCTAGCTGATTTTGAATTTTTCAGTAAATCTTAATCAGGGGTTTTACAGATGAATATCATAGAAGAGAAAGTAAAAAATAGGTTAAAGGAAGGAGTTGTAAATAGTTGTTAGTTAATTATTCTCTGTTACACTTTAAGAAATAAAGCTGTTAATTTTTACTTTAAATAGTTCTTGGCCTCTTGAATTTTCAGAGTACTGCATGGGATAAATCTTTTCTATGTTGCTGGTTTCAATTAACCAAGAGGGTTTACCCCGTGACGTGACAGAATACTGTGAACTGTTTTGGGCCCCTTACATTAAGAAAGTTTCATTGGAGGCAGTCAAGCAAAGATGCACTAAGCTAATACCAGCCGTGGAGGGACCGTCTTATGAGGACAAGTTGAGTACATTCGGTCAGTATTTGTTACAATGTAGAAGAATGGGATGCAACCTTATTGATTTGACAGGGTTGTGACAATGCTGTTCCTTTAACAAGGTTACTTTGCCCTTGTTTTTTTTTTAAAAAGGGTTTATAAAGACAGAGGTTCCAATATGTCTGGAAATATCTACTTGAAAAGGCTTTTGTGGTTTTCTTTGTAAAAGCACTTGTACAATGAAAGAGGAGTGGCCAGTTCTCTCCGTTCAGGTTTTAGGAAGCAGTCTGTTTGAAGTTGCTCAACATGTTTTTAGCTGGGATCTCAGAGAATCTGCTGGACGTAAAGAAACAGCTCCGTGCTGATTCTCATTTTCTCACTCTCACTCTCACTCTCACTCTCACTCTCACTCTCTCTCTGACATCTCTCCTGTCAGAACCTGTGTTGGTTTTACCTTTCTTGCCAAGGGGGTGTTTATGCGGATATTTGGCACAGCATCATTAAGTTGAATGGATTTTCAGATAGGTGAGGTCATTCTAACTTTGGTTCTTTTTTATTTGTGTTTCATTCAGTAGTCTGTAAATAAATTCTCGTTTGTTTAAAACTGAGTGTTTGTGCCAGCCGTATCACTCCTGGAATATCCACTTAACACCTGCTTAAAGCAACTAGAAAAGTTAGGGTCTGGGCTATCTTTTTGAAATGTTTTGAGTGAATCTGGCCGATCCATAACACACTAAGGGTTCTTTGTGGGATTTATTCCATAGTTCCAATTTGGGATGAGGATTGCTGGACTCAAAAGCAGCGAATGGTAGGTGTTTGTGTCTTTTGTTCTGGATGTTGAATTTGGTTTGTTTAAACTGTGCTTAGTGTGGTAATGGCTCTTTCAGTCACTGAGAGCTTTCTGGAGGTGAAAGAAGTGACTTTGGATTTTGCAAAAGGTGAACAAGGCAAAGCTGCTGGAATTGTCAGTCAAGCTGGAGTTGGTGTTACCTTCGTCTGTAAGAAAAGGAGAGACAGTTACATCAGTAGTTTATCATTTACATTTGTTGGACACACCATCAGAATCTTTAGAAATGGCTAAAATTTAATTGAAAATGAAGCAGCTTGAGTTAGAGGCAAAAGAAAAAGGGAAAAAGGAATGAAACTGTTTAAAGTATGATATAAAGCAGAGGAAAGAAAAAATAACAAAAGGCCCTAGCAGAACAAAAAGAAAAAGAAAGTTTGAACTTCAGAAATTGGCACTTAGACAGGAACATTGATTTAAAAGGATGGAGGTGAAGGCAGAAGGTAAGCTTAGTGAGGAAAAGAGTGAGTATAAGCTAACCCATGGCAGCCAAAGACCTTGTGAGGATCTGTTTAAATATATGCAAGCATTGCCAAAATGTAATGAGAAGGATGTAGAAGCCATTGTCATCTCATTTGAGAAGATGGCTAAACAAATCAAGTGACCAGTGACCATTGGGTTTTGTTGATCCAAACAAAACTTGTAAGTAGAGTTAGTGAGATATTTGCATCACTATCAAAGGAGGTATCGGGCATATGAGGAGGTGAAGAAAACCATCTTAAGTGCATACGACCTTGTGCCAGAAGCTCACAGACAACATTTCAGGAATCTAAGGAGGGGCCCTGGTCAAACCTACATTGAGTTTGAATGATCAAACAAAGTAATTTTGATAGGTGGATAAGGGCATTAAAAATAGAACAAACCTATGACGCTCTTAGAGAGATGATTATTTTGGAGGAGTTCAAAAATTCACTTCGTGAGGTAGTGAGAATTCATGTGAAAGAGCAGAGAGTTAAAACAGTGTAATTAGCAGCCAAAATGGCCAATGATTGAGTTAGTTCATAAATCAAAGTGTGGCTTCTAACATCAATTTCAATCCGTAAAGGATAGAAATTGGGGAAAAGATAAATCCTCAAATGATAAGGGAAAGATAGATCTTGGTGAAGATCAATAGCAGGGTAAAGAGGAAACCCTTAAAGGGGTTAGAGAAGTTACAAAGCTTGGGTGTTTTCACTGCAATAAAGCAGGCCATGTGAAATCAGTGTTGGGGGTTTAGAAAAAGCACTGAGAAGCCAGATGTATGAAAACAGCATAAGCCAGTGAAGTTTGTTGGAGTGGTAACGGAAACAATGGAGACTAAAATGCTGCACTAGAATGTACAACCTGGTTGGAGGTTGGTTAAGGAGGAAGTGCCAGATCTTCTTAAACCATATACTTACGTAGGTGAAGTTTAGTTGCATAGGCCAGGAGCAGTAGATAAAGAGATTACAGTATTAAGAGATACAGGATCCTCTCAAACCTTTTTGAAAGATGAGATCTGAAGGACTATTGCCTGTAATGGGAATTTTGTTGGAGTGGTAACGGAAAGCACAGTGGAGGCTAAAATGTTACACCTGAATGAGTGAGACAAGAAATGCTCAATTATATAAAGTGAGGTTGGATGTCCAGTGAAGAGTAGAGGTGTCATGGTAGGAGTACTGGACAAACTCTCACTCCAGGAATACAATTCATCCTTACTAGCAATATAGTTGGTTAACAGGTAGTAGTGCTGCCTACTGTGGTTGGAAAGCCAGTGGAAACGCAGGCAACGGATGTTTTGCAGGATACACATCCTGGGATTTTTCCTGACTGTGTGGTAATGACATCACAAAGTCACCAGTTGAAACAGGAGAGATCAAAGAGTACAGATAAGAAACTTGAAGTGGAAATATCATAGATCCTGTGTGATCAAATGTTTGAAGCAAACGAGGAGCAGATAAATGACAAAGCAGACATCTTTAGCTCAGAGAAATTAATTGACTTACAGCATAAAGATTAAAATTTGAAGAAATTGTCTCAAAAAGCATACATGGAAAAAGAAGCCAAATGTATTCCTGAATGCTGCTACTGTAAAAATGATGTCTTAATGAAGAAATGGAGACTATCACATTCAGGCAGGTGAGAAGTGGGCACAAGTTCAACAAGTCGTATTGCCAGTGGGTTATATAAAGGAGGTGTTTAGGGTGGTGCAGAAACTACCGGTAGGAGGTCATTTTGGGGTCAGAAAATCTCAAGCTAAAATACAAAAACATTTTTACTGGCCTGGACTGCACAAGGATGTAGGTGATTTTTACACATACGTCGTACATGTCAGGTAATTGGAAAAACACAAGCGGTAATAAAACCTGCATCTTTAATACTTTTTCCTGTGTTTGAGGAACCTTGTACAAGAGTTTTAATTGATTGCATAGGACCCCTATCTAAAATAAAAAGCCAGAATCAGTATTTGTTAACAGTAATGGACGAAGTCACCAGATTTCCAGAGGTCATTCCATTAAGAAATATCACAGCAAAGGATTGAAGAGGAGTTACTTAAATTTTTTCACTAGATATGGATTACCGACAGAGATACAATCAGATCAAAAGTCAAACCTTACATCAAAATTATTCAAGGATGTTATGGACAGTTTAGGAATAAAACAATTCAAATCTACTGCGTACCATTCAGAATTGCAGGGAGTGATAGAAAGGTGGCATCAGACATTAAAAACCATGTTGAGGACTTATAATCAAGACTATCTAGACGATTGGGATAAAGGAATTCTGTTTATACTTTTGCCATCAGAGATGCATCAAATGAATCAACCAAATTCAATCCAGTCTTTGGGCATGAAGTGAGAAGACCACTAAAATTAATTAAGGAGCAATTGGTAAATCATAATTCAGAGTCCACATATTTGGACTATGTGTCAAATTTTAGGGAATGATTAAATAGAGTGGGGGAGTTGGCTAGACAGCATGTAAAAGTATCACAGCATACAATGAAACAGGAAGCAGACAAGAAATCAAAAACTCGCAATTTTGCTATTAGAGATAAAATGTTAGTGTTATTTCTGGTGATAGATAAATCTTTAAAAGCAAGGTTTGGTGGACCTTATCAAGTTGAATGGAGATTGAGTGAGGTGTACTACTTGATAAGAAGTCAAGATAGAAAGAAATCGCACAGAGTGTGTCATGTGAATATGCTCAAAAGGTATTTTGACAGGGTTGGAAAACAAAAGAAGACTTTGTTAGTGATTACAACACAGAGGGAAGAACCAAGTTCAGAGGATTTTGAATTGGACTTGCCTCAAATTAAATTAGACAATGAGAAAGTTGCCAAAAATTGGGAAAAACTTTTGAGTTACCTTCCAGAGGAAAATCGAAATGACTTGAAAAACTTATTGCTATCGCATGGGGAGATATGTGGAAATAAGCTCAGAATTATTATCCAAATTAAACATGATGTAGATATAGGAAATGCTGTTATGATTAAACAACATCCTTGTACGCATAACCCTCTAAAATTGGCACAGGTTCAAAAACAGATTGAACGCATGCTCCCAGATGACATAATCGAAGTGAGTTTCAGGGACTGGAGCTTACCTGTAGTCATGATGCCAAAACCAGATGATAACCCAACGGTTATGTGTCGACTACCGCAAAGTCAATGCAGTTACAAAGACTGATGCATATCTGCTTCCACATTTGGAAGACTATATTGAAAGGTTGGGACAAACAACTTATGCTTCTAAGTTGGACTTGCTCAGAGGGTACTAGCAGGTACCTTTGTCCGAAAGAGCAAAGTCAATTTCGGCTTTCGTCAATTTAAAGTTATGCCATTTGGTAAGAAAAATGCACCAGCTGCATCTCAAGGACTAACCAATAAGGTCATTTCCAGATTACCCAATTGTGTTGTATTTATAGATGACCTGGTGATTTTTAGTCACGCAAGGAAGGAACATTTGCAACTTTTATTAGACTTGTTCTCTCGACTTCAGAAAGCAGGCTTGGTGATAAAGCTGGCTAAAAGTGAATTTGTCAAAGCCCAAGTCACCTTCCTGGGCCATGTTATTGGACATGGACAAATGGCCCCATGGAATACAAAAACAAAGGTAATTGAGGCATTTTCCGTACCATCGACTAAAAGAGTGATACTATGGTTCTTGGGATTGAGTGGATTTTATCAGAAATTCGCACCAAATTTTAGCAGTTTGGCTGCTCCACTCACTGAATTATTAAAGAAAGGCAAGAAGTGTTGGTGGATAGCGGACTGTCAGAAGGCATTTGACAGACTGAAGACTGTTAACCACTGCCTTGGTATGAGCTACACCTAATTATGCAAAGCCATTCAAGATGGCTATCAATGCGAGTGATATGGATGTCACTGCTGTGCTCTTACGAGAAGACGACAAGAAGATAGGAAAATCTATCGGATATTTCTCCAGGAAATCAGCCGAAATATTGGACTGTTGAGAAAGAGCTTTGAACTTGGTGTTGGCGATACAATATTTCAACACTTGTGTTACCAGTGCAGGTGTACAATCCTTTATCCGAAATGCTTGGGACAAGCTGGTTTTCAGAATTTGGAATTTTTCAAATTTAAGAATAAGTGACAGTTTGATGATGAAAGTTTTAAAAAATTTTACCGGAGTAGCAGACTCACTGAGTAAATCAGGCTCTGAAACAAAATTGAGGCGTGCCTGTGCTGGGCCACGCCCCCACATGTTGCATCTGAGTGACACGCATTGAGTGGATGTCAACTTGGGTTAACTTTGCAATAGGCAAAAGTGAGTACTGCAGATGCTTGAAATCAGAGTCTAGATTAGAGTGGTGCTGGAAAAGCACAGCAGGTGAGGTGGCATCTGAGGAGCAGGAAAATCGACTTTTTGGGCAAAAGCCCTTCATCAGGGATTTCGGGATTTCTGATAAAGGGTTGTCAATCTGTAATGTATCTAAGATAATCACTTGGACTGATCACAACCCATTGAAGTTTGTGGAGTAATTTAAGGACAAAAATTCCAGACTGTTTAGATTAAGCTTGTTGTTAAAGTCATTCAATTTGAAAATAGTGCATGTGCTAGGACTGGAAAACGTGATTGCCAATGTATGTGTGACGATGCTGCTCCTTTAACAAGGTTGATTTGCCTTTGATCTTTTTCAAGAGCGGTCATAAAATCAGAAGTTTGATATGTCTGGAAATATCTACTTGAAAAGGCATATGTGTTTTTTTAAAGACACTTGTACAATGGAAAGGGAGTGGCCAGTTCTCCCAACTCAGCTTTTGGCAAGCAATCTGCTTGAAGCTGCTGACTAGGTTTTTAACTGGGATCCCAGAGAAGCTACTGGACCTAAGAAATAGCTCCACACTGATTCTCTCTCTCTGTCTCTGACATTTCTCCTGTAAGAACCTGTGTTTGATTTTACCTTTTTTCCAAGGGGGTGTCTATGGGGATGTTTGAAAGAGTCAAATGGATTTTCAGATTAGTTAAGTTCTTCAAAATTTGGTTCTCTTTTATTCATGTTCCATTCGGTAGTTTGTAAATAAGTTCTGTTCTGTTTAAAACTGAGTAGTCGGGCTAGCTGCATCTCTCCTGGAATATCCACCTCACACCTGCTTAAAACAATTAGATAATTTAGAGGCTGGCCTACTTTTTTGAAGTGCTTTGAGGGTGTTTCTCCTGGTACATAACAGGGTCAATGTGGAAAGGTTGTTTCCCGTTGTGGACAGTCTCGGACCAGAAGGTATAATCTCAGAATATGACAGAAATGAAGTGGAATTTCTTCTGTCAGTACTTAGTCAATCCGTGGAAATCTTTGCTGTTGAGGCTGATTAATAAAATTATTCAAGGCAGGTTTAGGTTTATGTGGAAAATATAGTAAATTGGTATCGAGGATAGTCAGATTACCCACGATCTCATTGGTCAAAGAACGTTGTTGGACTGAATGGCCTACTTCTGCTCTGATAGCTGATGGCTTTATAATCGCATTCAGGCAAGAAATTAACCTGATTCATAAATACTGATTATTCATACTTCATTAGTTTTGTTAGCTTAACCAAAGAGGAAACTCTGATTTAGCCTATTTTAATTCAAGCTCTGAAACAGAAATTTTACATTTTCAGGATCTCCACGAGGTCCCCAGCATTGCAGAAGTATATTGCCCATGCCACGAGGGTGCTGAAAGCAGAAGTGATCCTTCTTTACAGAAACAAATTGGATATGAACTTGAAAACAAATTAGAAGTCCCAGCATACACTAAGTTGCTTCTTCCGTGCTCTATATGTCTCCGAATAGAATTCTATTATCAAGTTAAGTTTCAGTAGTTGGCATGGTTGTGAGCATTGCTAAGTACGATAGGAGGTGCTGGCTGGCGTTTCTCATGGGATTATGCAGATGTCAGCTGTTTGTGTATGCAAAAGGTGAAAGGTGACTCTTGTGGTTGGAGTTGCCACATTCTCTGAAGGAATAAATGGACTAGTACCACTGCCCTGCCTTTTGTTCCTAGCTGTGCATTTTTTATTGTTCAGATGATGTTTCAATTCTCTATTGAAAGCCATATTTGAATTTGTTTGGCTTAACAAGATCTGCTCCCCATTAATAGTTTTGATCACTGTCTTCTCCTTCTACTTTACAATGATTTTGGATGGTGTTTCATGACACTGTGCATGTTGACGCTGTTCTACCGAAGTTGGCTTTTCCATTCACTCAGTCTCCTATGTCCCTACTTATGAATGTCAGGAGATAAGTGTATACTGAATATATACACTACATTTTTATATACTTTTACAAGATGGTGGAAGTGGCATGGTAGGTGGTGTTTGGGCACCAGGCCTGTCTGCTCCCTCTCGTATGACCGAACACATGCGTTTTGTATATTTTTTTCTTCATTGACTTTTGAATCAAATTCACTTTTTCTTTCTGTGGCTGCGGTGGTGGAGCAAAGTTATAGGGAGTGTTGAGCTTTGGATCTGTTCCATTCCTCATGGCCATGGCTGTCGCAGCTTGAGCAGCTGTTCCAGCATTGATGGATTGGGGTTGCTTCTTTTTTCTTTGGTGTTTTGGCGGTGGCAGTAATGGTGGCGGAGTGCATGATCCCTCGATCTCGGGAGTTAATTTGGATCATCCGTCGGTCCTTTGAATTTAAGAGTGGGCTTCAAGCCTCGAGAGTTGAGATTGTCTCCTGACTGTGGCAGTGGCTGGACTGTTAACAGTGATAAAGTGACTTTGGCAGAGGCAGCCTTCTGTGTCTGGTCGGCAGTGATGAAGGCTTCTTTATTTAGCATGCTTTCTCTTTGGTGTTGCACCCTCAGGGACAGCTTTAGTGGCTGTGGAGTAAGGCGGCATCCTGTAGCCACTTAGGGAATCAAGAAGCTGTGATTGGAACCAAAAATGATAATTGTCTTAATTTTGTTTCTATTATATCATTTTTTATTTATGCAATAAAAATAGTGCTGGGTTAATTAGGGTAACTTGTACACGTTTTACTATATTTTCATAAAAGCATGTAACGATAAATCACTATATTATACATTATAAATCAGTCTTTGTAATTATTTCACTGTCATGGTTGACCTGTAATATGAGTTCACAGGAGCTTTATAACTATTACTATAAATATTAGACTGAACGCTGGATAATATTGAGCTGTTATTCATCAAATGTCGTCCCCTTTTAATTTTTAGCTTTAGCTTTAATCTGTAAGTGCACAAACTATTGACATGACATAATATGGGTGGAGCTGAAAATGTGTTGCTGGAAAAGCGCAGCAGGTCAGGCAGCATCCAAGGAACAGGAGAATCCATGTTTCGGGCATAAGCCCTTCTTCAGGAATCAGGAATATGGGTGGAGTTAAAAAATAAGGTGGGTGCAATCATTCTGATAGGATTATACAATAGGCCTCCCCAATAGCCACTGAGACATTGAGGAACAAATATGTTCGCAGATTTATGGAAAGGTGAAATAAAAACAGTTCTCATATTAGGTGACTTTAACTTCCCCAATATTGACTAGGACTCCCTTACAACAGGAGTCTTCAGAAAGGGCAGAATTTGTTAAGTGCATTGAAGTGGGTTTCTTGAAACAGTATAATTGGAGGAGGGGCCATACTGGACATTGTATTGGCAAATGAGCCTGACCAGGTGACTGACGTTTCAGTGGGAGAGCATTTTAGAAACAGTGATCAGAACTCCTGAAGTTTTAAGATAGCTATGAATAAGGATAAGTCAGGACCTCGTAGGAAAGTACTAAATTACGGGAGGGCAAATTGTGGTAGTGTTAGCTAGGAGCTTGGGAGTGTTAATTAGAAGCAACTGCTGTTTGATATATATATATATATATATATATATATATAGATGACTTGAATGAAAATGCAGTTGCATGGGTTAGTAAGTTTGCAGACGATCCAAAGATCGTTGGAGTTGCAGATAGTGTGGAAGGTTGTCAAAGGACACAGCGGGATATGACAGTTACAGATATAGGTGAAGAAATGTCAGATGACGTCAGTCCAGGTAAGTGTGAGGTGCTGTACTTCAGGAGATCAAATGTTGAGGAAAAGTAGGCAGTTAATGGCAGGACCCTGAACAACATTGATGTACAGAGGGATCTTGGGGTTCAAGTCCATAGCTTCCCTAGTTTGGTGTCATGTTCAGTACAACACTGTGGGCCGTAAGGCCCTTTCCTGTGTTGTACAGTTTTATGTTCTGGTAGGATATCTTTAATGCCAGCCCTATAGATGCCATACAAGAGAGAAATCTTTTCAAAGGGCAGAATGATAATTTCAACAAAATATTTTTGGAAATTAATATGGTTCGTAGGTCTTATTCAAAAACCAAATGATCTGATATCCACTTTTCACAAAATGTAGCAGTGTTGTAAATTATTGATGAAATGAGTAACATTGTAAATAGACATTTATGTTATTGCCATTGAGGGTGTAATTTTATCCAACTGAAGTACAACGTTTGTTTGAATGAAGATGCATTCCTGCATCATTAAGTACCAAGTTATCCAAAACTGTCATTCCTCACCATGATGTGGACAAAACGTTTAGAAAACATACACAAATAAATTTGTCAAGCTTTTTTCAGACCACTGTCTAAACACAAACCATTTTCCATAATTTCTTTGCCCCATTTTTAAAGTTTGATTGGGAATTTATGTTTGTTAAAAAGCAAAGTAATTGGACCTATGTTGACAGCTTATGGGAAGGCAGCCATCCACCAAAATTTAGATGTTGGGTCACTTAATTTATTTTCTTATGCCATTACGGTGATGTCTACAGAATTGTTAAATTATTGACTGGCATCCTCAGAAGTGGTGACATTTGTGGATATCTTTGCACCCACCTTAGCACTCTAGGTTAATAGTTGTTTTCTTAGTTTGCTTTATCACCAGCATTGTCTTCAGAGTTGACAAGAGAGAGACAGGGTGAGAGAATGTTATGGTCCTTGCTCTAACCAATCAGTGTTCTTTCTCTGCAATGCCATTCCAAAGCAGCTGTTGAAACATCGTCCATATGTATTCTTAGCCTTGCTGCATTGCCTTTCAAAAATCCATTGTCTTTCCCACTGACAGATGAGCCTTTCATCTTGGAATATGTGAAATTTTTATCCGGGTGTAATTAAAACACGATATGCAAATGTCTTTGCTGACTTAGTTGTCATGATTAGCTAAAAATGGTAATGTTTATTTTACATGGGCCTCACATGGTCAGATGACTGAAGTAATTTTAGAGCCATAGAATCATTGAAGCCTGTAGCCCAGATCTAGACCCTTTGGCCCATTGAGTTTGTATGCTCAAAAACAAGCAACTAAATATTTTAATCCATTTTTCCAGCTCTGGGGCCATAGTCTGTCTTCTTTGATATCACAGTGCACATCTAAGCACTTTTTAAATGTTATGAGGGTTTCTGCTTCTACCACTCTCACAGGCAGTGAGTTCCAGATTCCCACTGCTGTCTGTGTGAAAATATTTTTCCTGACATCTCCTTTAACTCTGTTGCCCTGAGCCTTAAATCTGCACCCTATCGTCATTAATCCCTCCATTAAGGGGACAAGTTCCTTCCTGTCGAATATATCTATGCCCCTCATAATTTTACACATCTCAAGCATGTTCCTTCTTAGTCTGTTCTGCTCCAAAGAAGGCAATCTAATCTCTCATAATCCTCCTCTGTCCCATCTTCAAAGCAATTACATTCCACCAACCACATTGAATTCCATTTCCCGCTGATCATCTATTTCTATCCTTGTGTGATCTAAGACTAACCTCCTTGCTATTTAATAGCTCACCAATTTTCAGATCATCTGCAAACAAGCTAATCAACCCTCCTGCATTTAAAGTCTAAATCATTTATTTATACTGTGAACAGCAAGGGCCACACCACCAATTCCTATGAAACCCACTGCATACAGAGTTCCGGTCACAAAAACACACCTTGAACATTACCCTCTGCTTCCTGCCACTCAACTAATTCAGGACCCAATTAGCAAAATTCCTTGGATCCCATGAGAGCTTGTTTTCACTGTTAGTTTCCCATGCTGAAAAGGCAAGTAGACCACTAAAATGCATTAACCTCATCTACACACCTGGTCACGTTTTTGAAAAATTCAATCACCTTGGTGAGACGTGATCTCCCCTAATGAAAACCATGCCGACTGTTCTTGATTAATCCAAGTGTAGATTAATTCTGTCCCTCCTCTTCTGAGCTTTGGTGCAGATTCGATGAACCAAGTGGCCTCCGTTTGCACTCTAGAGTTCCATGATTTTTAAAAAAAATTTCCCCTTGCACTTTCAGTACTCCTCCAGGGCTTCTGCCATTCTGAGCCCTTGGTAACTGTAGTAGACTTCCCTTTTTCTCTTTATTCAATTCTTTCTGTTCCTCGATAGCCATAGCTTGCTGTACATGTTAATCCTTTCTTTACTTTTTATTGGATAATGTTGGCTCTTCCTATTTCCTTATTGAAACCGTTCCACCTTTCTGACAGATTGATATGAAAGTCCAATCTGGCCAAAGCATTTGTTAAAAGATTAAAATCAGCCTTCCCCTATTTGAGAACTTTGTTTTCAGGCCTAGCCTTGACCTCTTCCATAACATGATCTCTGCCTGCAAAATCCTCCACACTGTTGCTCAACCACTTACCCTGCTTCGTTCCTTAAATTAAGTTCAGGACAGCCCCTCTCTTGTAAGGCCTTCTACATACTGGCTTAAATAAAAGCTCTCCTGGATATATTTAAAGTATTCTACTCCCTTTAAAATTCAAATATCCTACTACCACTGCTACTACCCTGTTACTTTTACACTTCTCTGAAATTTTCCCAGATATCTGTACTTCTATTTCTCTTACACTGTTAGAGATCCTATGGTACATTCCCAGCATTGTGATTGCTCATTTTTGGATTTTGTGTTCCACCTGAATGCTTTCATTTAAGGAACTCGGTATGATGGCATCCTTCCGTAGTCCTCTCATTGACTCCCTGATTAGGACTGCAACACCCATTCCTCTTCTACCTCCTTCGCTATCTTGCCTGAAGATGCTATCAACTGGAATAATAAACTGGCAATTTTTCCCCTATCTCAATCGTTGACAGCAATTACATCATACTCCCATGTCTTAATTTGCTCGCTCAACTCATCTGTGTTGTATAACAGACTCTGTGCATTAGAATAAATATCATATAACTTGCCAAACTCCCTTGCACCGTAACTGGCCTTTGACATCTCTGCCTTCCTGACTGACTTGCTCTCTCTTTTGTTGTTGTTTTGGCTGTGCATCACCTCCTGCTGTACCTACTCACAGCATCCCACCCCACTGCAAAGTTAGTTTAAGCCCTCACAATACCGCCCTCTACCTGCAAGGATGCCTTTTCCCATTCCAGTTGCACCATAGCTAAAAACAGTCCCAATATCCCAGAAATCTAACACTGACCCTCCTGCATCATCTCTTCAACCACTTTTCCAGCTGGACTCATATATTTCTGTACTGTTTAGCATGTGACACCGGGACTATTCCAGACATTACTACCTTTTGGGTCTTGTTTTCTAGTCTACTACTTAGCCATCTAGATTCTGCTTGCAGGCCTCAGACATTAATTTAAACCTATGTTGTTGATACCAATATGTACTATGATTTTCGTCTGTTTGCTCTTCCATTTCAGAATGTCCTGCAGCTGTTCACTGAAATCCTCAACCCTGGTACCAGGGAGGTGGCATGCTATCCTGCAGCCATGTTTCTTACATTGTAAAAAGGATTTTGTGTGTGACAGGTCTCAAGTATAACAATAAGACGTTGGAAGTTTACATTGGATATAATGTTTTAATTCAGCCAGAGCATTTACCACTATTTTAACACAATTTTAATTGCTAGCTGTGCAAAAGATAAAAACAAAACTACACAGCAGCCTTTATAGACAATAGCCAACCAGTAAGCCTGTTGGAGATTATTCACTTAATTAATAACAAGGAATTGTACTTTGAGAATATTGATATTACATGACTTCAGAAAATACTTCTTAACTAGCCATCACTTTTAGTCACTGTTGTGAAGTGAAATACATTGGCCTGTTTGTGCAGTAAAGTCCCACAAACAACATGGAAGGTCATGGAGTAAAACAGCATGCTTGTTTCAGCTCTTTGAAAGAGGTGTTCAGCTAAATCCACTTAGCTGTATTTTTCCATATAACCTTCTGTACAGATTTTCCTTTTTCAATTATACTTCCATTTTCCTTTTGAAAATTAGGACTTAATATCACACTTTTTGATTCTTTTGCTAATTACCTTAAATCTATCATCTGGTCCCAGTCCTTCTGTCTTCAGAAACAGTACTTTTTAATTTGCTGACAATCCTTATGATGCTTCTATAATTTTCTCTGTTTTAAGCTAAGCAATCCCAACTATTCTGGTTTCTACACCTGACCGAAAGACACTCATCA
This sequence comes from Chiloscyllium plagiosum, assembly GCF_037043375.1. Lineage (NCBI taxonomy): Eukaryota > Metazoa > Chordata > Chondrichthyes > Orectolobiformes > Hemiscylliidae > Chiloscyllium > Chiloscyllium plagiosum. The sequence goes on from NW_028270139.1 coordinate 146,567,687, forward strand.
TTCGGTTCATAACTCCTCAATACCTTGGTGTTGATCATAAAATATGTTCCTCAGATTTGGTTGCTCCTGTTGAGGCTTAATCAGTAAAATTTAACGGTTTGATATTACTTCCTTGCCTTTATACTTTTGTCTCTATTTATAAAGGTAAGTACTATTATACTTAATCGTATCCTGTTACCACCAACTTTTATTTGCAAACGTCCCATGTTTCCGTGTTCTGATACAGTCTATCAGAAAGAATGTCCTTATTCTTCCTTTGAAAATGCATAACTCCATCATGCTTTTCTGTATTAAGCTTTAGCAACAATATGTTTGCCCATTTTATTCATGTACCTTTGTTCTTCTCAAGTCTGGTCCTGACCTATAATCAGTAGAGTAATTTCTACCAAAATCCAGGAAACTCTTCTCCGAACTCTGAGACTCAGGCCTCTGTTCCCCCTCTGCCACTGGATCCTTGACTTCTTGACCTGCAGACCACAATTAGTGAGGGTAGGCTCTCAGCCCCCGACTATACACCTTATACACTCATGACTGTTGTCAAATTCAGCTCTAACTCAGTTTCTAAATTTGCTGATAACATCACCATAGTGGGTCAGATCTCAAACAATGGTGAGATAGCAAACAGGAAATAGAGAGCTTAGTGGCATGGTGTAAAGTCAACAATCTCTCCCTCAATGTTAGCAAAATGAAGGAATTGGTTATTGACTTCAGGAAGCAGTGTGCAGAACACACTCCTGCCTGGGTGTGTTTGAGGTTGAGATGGTTGAGAGCATCAATTTCACCGCGGAGTAAATGTCACCAACAATCTGTCCTGGTTCATCCATATTGACACTACAGTCAAGAAAGAACATTCAGATAGCTTAATCGAAGAGCTGCCTTGCCCAAGATCGCAAGAATCGCAGTGTTTTGAACAGAGTCCATCATGAAAACCAGCCTTTCTTCCATTGACTTGTCCATACTTACTGCTGTCTTGAAGAAAGCAGCCAACATAATCAAAGCTCCCTCCCACCATGAATTTACTTTCTTCCACTTCTTTCATTGGGCAGAAGACACAAAAGTTTAAAAATACATGCCAACAGATTTAAGAACAGCTGCTTCCATGCTGTTATCAGACTTATGAGCAGGCTTCTCATATATTAGAGTTGATTTTTCTCTGCACCTATTCTTTAACTGTAACGCTATATATTGCATTCTGATCTGTTACCCTGATGTATTTATGTAAGGTATGATTTGTCTGGATAGCGTGCAAAAAAATACTTTTTACTGTCTTAATACATGTAACAATAACAAAATCAAATCAAATTAATGTAAAATCATCATGCTGATTCATGGAGGGAACATCATCATTCACTTCACTCCGGTCTGAACATCAGCTCTTCATTCGAGCAGTCTGCTTTCTGTCCCTTAGCAAATTTTGTACTGTGTGATTTGTCATTTATATAAATGATTTGGATGTGAATGTAGAAGGGGGTTGGTATGGTTAGAAAGTTTGCAGATTGACACCAAAATTGAAGGTGTAGTGGTCAGCGATGAAAGTTATCGTAGAGTACAACTAGATCTTGATCAGATGGGCTGGTGGGCCAAGGAGTTTATTTTAGATAAATGTGAGGTGCTGCATTTTGGAAAGGCAAATCAGGGCAGGAATTATACATTTAATGGTAAGGTCCTGGCAAGTGTTGCTGAACAAAGAGACCTTGGAATGCAGGTTCATAGTTCCGTGAAAGTAAAGTTGCAGGTAGACAGGATAGTAAAAACAGTGTTTGGTATGCTTTCCTTTATTGGTCAGTGCATTAAGTGCAGGAGTTGGGAGGCCATGTTGCAGAGTGACAGGACATTGGTTAGGTTACTGTTGGAATACTGAATGCAATTCTGGTCTCCCTCTTATAGGAAGGATGTTGTGAAACTTGAAAGGGTTCAAAAAGATTTACAGAGTTTGGGGTTTGAGCTACAGGGAGAAGCTGAATAAGCTGGGGCTATTTTCCCTGGAGCTTTGGACGCTGAGGGGTGACCTTATGGAGGTTTATAAAATCATGAGGAGCATGGATAGGTTAAATAAGCAAGGTTTTTTTTCCTGGAGTGGGGGAGTCCAAAACTAGAGGGCATAGCTTTTAAGCTGAGAGGAGAAAGAGTTGAATGGGACTTAAGGGGTAACCTTTTCACGCAGAGGATGGAGTGTATATGGAATGAGCTGCCAGAGGATGTAGTGGAGACTGGTACAATTACAACATTTAAAAGGCATCTGGATGGGTATATGAATAGGAAGGGATATGGGCCAAACGCTGGCGAATGGGACTAGATTATCTGGTTGGCATGGATGAGTTGGACTTAAAGTCTGTTTCCATGCTGTCTATCTCTATGACTCGATAAGTGGCAACCTCAATTGTATCTTCAAAATGTAGAGTCGGAATTTAATTTTCAGCTAACATTTAGAATGGGTTGATACTGGTATCAGAAAATCATTACAGAACAGAGTTGAGAGGCTACAGGGGTTCGAATCAGCAACATCTTTGACATCAAGTCATATAAGGGGATATTAGTACAGATGACCAAAAACTTGCCCAAGCCCTAGGTTAGATGGAGGAGAGACAGAGAGGTTTAGTGAAGGAAATCTATAGCTCAGGGCTGAGGCTGTTGTACACATGGCCACCAGTGGTACAATTATAAACATCATTGATAAACGAGATACAAGAATTGAAGGAGACCAGAGATCCTGAACTAATGAACATTGCAGAGTAGAGATGCAAAGCTGAACATAATATACATTTTATAATTGAGGCATCCCTAACGTAGAAGTCAGAGCTTCTACGTTATTAGTACGTACAGGGTTGATTGGTGAATGAGAAGTGGTGTGAGTTAGCATAAATGTGGAAGAGTTTTGAATGGGTTCAAGATTATGGAGAGTGGTAAAAGGCAGGCTAGCCAGGGAAGCATTGAAATTATTGAATCCAGAGGTCTGGATATGAGTTTCAGCAGCAGTTGAGCTGAACAGGTGTTAACTCTCGCATTAACATGGAGTTGGAAATATGTGGTCGAGGTGATAATTCAGCTCAGAATCCAATGGATCTTTGTGGGACTTTGGAGATAATGCTATAGGAGTGAAAATGAAATCATTGCAGGAGGGTTTATGTCTATGATTTATTTGACAGAAAGGGAATCAAGCTTGGGTAATCTAATAAAATGTAGACCATAGGTAAACTATAAAATTTAAACTTTTAAAATGCCACAATATCTATTCAATAGTTCAGTTGAACAATTTAAATTTGAAACTATGGACTATTATGATTATTTCAACAGTGATTTTACAGCATGAATTCTCAAATTAGTTATTGTTGCATTTTTTATGACCTTGAGGTCAACCAAATTGCTTAGTGACAGTTTGTTTGAGTTGTCAACGTAATACAGCCTTTCGATTTGCTGTAACAAATGTTTTATAGGCCAGCATATTGCATTCACTTTAGGGAATTCGTGTGAGCATATTGAGTTTAACAGATTTATACAGGAACGTAAAACAGAAATAGTGTAGTTATTTGGAATTTCAAAACTCCAGGGATTAGAGACACAGATGGTTCATACAGATAATGACATTGAGTAATTTTGCTACAGAAGGTAATCTGTTTTTGACTGAATACATTAACATTTAGCCATAGCATACAGGTGTTGCTTAGTTGTTATGCAGAATGGAGAGGCTAGTCATTAGGATAGATTCAGTTTTCCAATCTCAGTGGAACAGATTGAAATACGTTTTCATTAATGTTACCAATTTGAACATTGGAAGGTGTTTTGTGATTGCTATGAGAAATTGGCTAGGTTCAGTTTCTGTAAGTGGTTTGGATGCTACAGGTTTTTAAATTAATTAAATTCGACTGTGTGATCCCCTTTAATATGCTAATACAATTAATCTGGGAATAAAAGTAAAGCTGGTGGTCTTTGTTTTAATTATAATTGTTAAACATTTACTGCTGGCTTTGCCCCTGAGAAGTGTTGTGATGGCAAAGTTGTTTGCCTGGGAAAACACTGTGCTAATTTTATTTGCTACCTGTCTCTCAGAAGATATAATTCACCTCCCTACTTATAACATTTTTAGCAATCAGATTTAAAACATTTTGTCAGTTTTATCAGAAGCTAAGTGGTATGCATGCTCTTTTCTGCTGCAAGCATTTTGTGGTTGATGGCAATATGGAAGCTTCAGTGGGCACACTTATCTCGTTAGCATAATTTGAATTGAGTGTAATCTGTTCTTTACGTTTTTGCTATCTGATTTTTGGTCTAAAACTTCTTTTCTTCAGCCGTTTAGCTTGAGATTTAGATCTGTGTTCGGCTCGTAGATTCAGAGAATATGATCATATAGGGCACTTGCCAATCATATTTGTGACAGTTCTTCTGAAGGGAAATCCAGTAGGTCCGACACTGTGGCCTAAATTTAATTTGCATGCCAGGGTCTCAGATCTGGAAGTAGCAGCTGTGATCACGTGGAAGGAAGGTGACTGGCTGGCCTCCACCAGGTAATGGCTGGAGGTGAAGGATCTGCCCAATGTTATTGCAGAGAATGGCCACAGGGCACAGAAAGCCGTGTCACCTTATTCAGAAGAAGGTTTCGGACATTTCTCAGTGCTTGCCAGACCTACAATCAATTCTGCCTTGGATGCTGCAAAAGTCACAGTTGCAGTTATAAAAGAGGATGTTTTCCAGAGGGCCTCTGTAATCAGAAGGCCTGCCACAGCCAATTGGCAGAAGCAGAGTATGCCATAACAAGTTAAGAGCAAAAATAGCTGGAAACTAACCAATCAAAGATATAGCCAGGAGAGCTAAGAGATAATCCAGAAGGGAGGAAAGAAACACCTAGTAACCCTATGTTTTGACAATACTTCTGTATTGGGGAAAAAAAAGAATTGCTGTTTCAAAGAAGAGATTCTCTCATTATTCAATAAAGCATGGATGGATATGACTGTGGAAATTAGCTGCCATGGGATGTATTAATCTTTGTAGATGCAATACGGCAAATAGCTCAGTGATGCCTCCTCATAGCAGGCCACAATCTACATACTGACCTCTTAGATAGGAATTGTAATTGGATTGTATTGACACATGGAGATGAACAATAAATATGCTGCTGCATTGGGAGCATTCGTAAAAGCTGTGTAGTGATGCATGACTACGTCTGGATGATAGATGGCCATCTACCTTTGCTTCTGCACTCTAATCCTTTGAGTGCAAACATATGGAAGGGATATCTGGTAGCTCCAGTCGCGGGCCAAAGGAATAGCAACAGCTTAAACATTGTGCTGCTGTTTGTGTCGAAACTCAATCTTGCTATTTCTGTCTACAGGAGAGATGGGCCTGTATTGCAATGGAGAGGGCCAAGACAGTGGTGAAGCAGGCAACATAAAAGTACAGATGGCTGCAGATGAGGTGGTCCTTTAACCAGCCAGATCTGCCAATCACAGATGAAGTTACTGGAGTTGGCAAGCCAAACAGTGAGGAGGCATAATTACAACCAGAACCTGTGTGAGGTTCCTTAGTTTAATACTATTGAGATGAGATGCGTCAAACCATTAAGCATCCATGTGAGAAGGGATGAACCTGTGTGAGGTTCCTTAGTTTAATACTATTGAGATGAGATGCGTCAAACCATTTAGCATCCATGTGAGAAGGGATGAACTGTTTCTTCTTGATTATTTGCCTGTTGCCTTGTTGATTTTAATCAAATGTAAAAAGAACTTTGGATGCTAGAGGCCTGCAACAATCAAAAACAAATTGCTGGAGAAACTTAGCAGATCTGGCAGCATCTGTGGAGAGAGAAAGGGAGTTAACATTTCGGAGTAGGGGAACAGAAGGATGAGTGGACAGGTAGAAATAGAGCCCAACAGAGATGGGGGAAAAAAGAAGACAGTCAAAGGGATTGTTGATAGTAAACTAGGGAAGAATAGAAGTGAGATGGGTGATAATGGGGACTATTAGTATACAAAAATGGTTTGGTTGTCCTGAAAGCAGCCCATAGGACCTGAGGTGTCGGGGTGGATGAAAGACATGGAAGGAGGTGTCCATGCTGGAAAATAGTTAAATTCAATGTTGTGTCCTGAAGGTTGTAAAGTCGGCAAGCAAAATCATGGGAACATGTGTGTTGAAGTGGCAGACAATTGGAAGCTCATGTTCATTTTTACAGACAAAGTGGAGATGATATGTAAAGCAGTCACCCAGTTTGCATTTCGTCTCCCCACTGTAGTGATTGTGTTGGAACAACCAACAGTAAACTAAATTGAGTGAAGTGCAGGCAAATCACTATAACACTTGGAAGTTGTGTGTGGTGCTGGATAATGAAGAAGGAAGAGCAAAATAGGCAAGTGGTGCACCTTCTACGATTGCATAAGAAGGTGCCATTGGGGTGTACGGAGATGTTGAAAGTGGAGGAAAATTTGACCAATGTGCCCGAGAGAGAACAGTCCTTGCAGATTCGAGACAGAGAGAGAAATATATGTCTAATATTTGCATCCCACTGGAGGTGGCAGAAATTATGGCTATGATCTTTGAATGCGGAGGCTACCATGTTGTAAAGTGAGGATTGGGGGATATTGTCATTGTTGTGGGAGAGCAGAGAAGGAGTGAGTGTGGAAGTACAGGAAGTGGGTTAGACACAGCTAAAGGTCCTATTAACCATGGTAGCAGAGAATAATTGGCTAAGGAAAAGGGTGGACACTTCTGAGGACACCCTGAGGACAGTAACATTATCAGAAATTATGCGATGGAGACAGAGGAACTGGGAAAATGGAATGGAGAACTTTCAGGAATTGGGGGTGAGGATATATCGTCTCGTTAACGGAAAGTCCATTGTAGAGTCATACAGCATGGAAACAGAACCTTTGGTCCAACTAGTCCATGCTAACCAAGCTCCTAAACTAAACTAGTCCCATTTGCCTTCATTTGGTCCATATACCTCTCAATCTTTCCTATCCATGTACCTGTCTAAATATCTTTTGTAATTGATATCAATGACCAGAAATGGAAATAGATGTTGAGAAAGGAAAGGGAAGTCAAAGGTAGACAAAGTAAATGTGAAGGCTGAATGGATATTGGAAGCAGATTTGATGCATTTTTCTAATTCCAGAGGAGAAAGGGAAGCCGCACCAGTTATGGCATTGATGTCCTGAAGAAAGACTGGAGGGGCCTGAGAAGGATTGGAACAAGGAATGTTTCAAATATTCCACAGAGAGACAGGCATCACTGGGGACCAAACAGAAATCCAGCACATACCTTTGACCTGAAGAAAGTGAGAGGAGTGAAAACAGAAGTTCAAAGTGAGGACAGCTCACCCTAAGGGAAGGAGGGTAATGGTGGATGGGGACAGTTCAAGCCACTTATTGAAGATGAAGTGGAGAACCCCCAAGACCATCCTGATAAGGATTGACGTATTGAGAGATTACACATTCATGATGAAGAGGAGGCAGCTGATGCCACAAACTGAAAACCTTAAAATAGACACTAAGCATCAGAAGAATTGCTGATGTAAATGGGGATGAGACAAGGCCAGAAAAACATTAAATAACTTTCAATAACATCCCTTTTCTTGTGGTTGCATTTGGCTCAGACTCAAATAAACTTGTGTATTAAAAAGAGCCAAATTAAAAAGGCTTTCTTGTATTAACAAAGAGAGTGAAGTTACTTGATTGTTAAAGGCAAGATGAAATAGCAGTGCAACATTCTTGTGGACAGTATAGAAATAAGAGGTGTGTCTCAACGGTAGAATTGAAAAAAGGTAATGTTCATGATGAGTGAATTATTGAATGTTGCAACCATGGAAGTGATAGTTGAGTAGTTGATTTTGTGGTTCTCTGTATTGTTGGTTAATTAAGACTGTTTTGTCCTGATTCCTTTTGGTAGTTGCTGACTGGCAGCCCTCTGAGTGAGAGTTCTTAGTTGCTTTCACTACTCAAAATAAATGAGTGTTTTTCCCCTTTTCTTTACCTGTATTGCAAGGGTGTTCACTGTTGTCTTCGCTAGTCCATGCACCAGGATTTCACATCACAAACACATGCAGACTAGGGTTGTAGTTGGTTATTCACCTTTTCCTAGAAGGCCAAAACACACAAATTCTGAAATAAGTTGTTTCTGCTTAGACTGGCGACATTGCCTTCTCTTTACCTCTTCCGGTTGCATTTTTATTCTATTTGGTATTTCCCTGCACTAATGATTTTCCATTGTTGTCTGGTTCCTCTTTAAACAGGTTATGGACAGCTCCAACCAGAATGTTATGAATGAATTTGCCCACTTGTCCCACAATACCATACCAGTCAAATCAATGTGAACACAAGCCAGTACCAATGAAAAACAATCCCAACTTAATTAGGAACAAAGTTACAGTGATCTTTAATACTAAACATACTATCTTTAATCCTATTTGGTCCCTTAAAGTTACAATACTTCCTGAGTCTTTTGTAGTTTTACACAGTTGGTCTTTCTCTGGTTCTGTCTCTAGCTCTGTGAAGCTGCTTCCTTCCCCTCCTCTCTCTCTGGATGGTCAGCTGGTCTCTGCCTCTTGCCATGCTGGTTCCCTCAAAGGCCTCAGAAGATTCCAAGAGAGAGGTCTGCGAGTGAACTCTGTTAGTGATTTTTGAGAAAGTTTGTCACTCAGGTTGATGGTAAGCTCACTGAGCTTGAAAGTTTGTTTTCAGACGTTTCATCACATACTAGGTAACATCAGTGAGGGTCTCTGATGAAGTGCTAGTGGTATGTCCCCCCTCTCTATTTATAGGTCTTGGTTTCTTAAGGTGGGTGATGTCATTTCCAGTTCTTTTTTTCAAGGAAAGGTAGATAGGATCTAAATTAATGTGTTTATTGATGGAATTCTGGTTAAAATGCCATGCCTCTAAGAATTCTTGTGCTGTCTTTGTTTCGTCTGTCCTAGGATGTGTGTGTTGTCCTAGTCAAAATGGTGTTCTTCTTTGTCTGTATGTATAGAAATTAGTGATAGTGGATCGTGTCTTTTGGTGGCCATTTGGTGTTCATGTATCCTGTTGGCAAGTTTCCTGCTAGTTAGTCCGATGTAGTAATTTTTACAGTTCTTGCATGGTATCTTGTAAATGACGTTAGTTTTGCTGGTAGTATCTAATGGATCTTTTATGTTCATTAGTTGCTGTTTAACTGTGTTGGTAGGTTTATAGGCTACCATGATGCCAAGGGGCCTGAGTAGTCTGGACGTCATTTCTGATATGTCTTTGATATAAGGTAATGTGGCTGTAGTTTTTGGTTCTATTGTGTCTGCTTGTTTGGGTTGGTTTCTGAGGAATTGGTGGATTGTGTTTATTGGGTACCCGTTTTTCTTGAAAATGTTGTATAGTTATTTTTCTTCTTTTTTTTTAATTCTTAGGTGCTGCAGTGTGATGTAGCTCATTGATATAATGTCTTGATGCAGCTCCATTTGTGGGTGTTGGTATGATTGCTCCTGAAGTTATGTATTTGGTCTGTGTTTGTTGTTTTCCTGTAGATGCTGATTTGAAGCTCTCCTTTAACTCTATGTTCAATTGTCACATCGAGGAATGGGAGTCTATTATTGTTCTCCTCCTCTTTTGTAAATTTTATGCCTGTCAGGATATTTTTGATGGTATTGACTATTTCCTCTAATTTGTTCCATTTTGTGTTGACAAAGGTATCATTTACGTAGCAGACCCAAAGTTTGGGTTGGATAGATGTGAGGGCAGGTGCTGGAAAAGCACAGCAGTTCAGGCAGCATCCGAGGAGCAGGAAGATTGACGTTTCGCTCAAAAGCCTTTCATCAGGAATTCCTTTTGCCCGGAATGTCGATTTTCCTGCTTCTTGGATGCTGCCTGAACTGCTGTGCTTTTCCAGCACTGCTCTATTCCAGAATCTGGTTTCCAGCATCTGCAGTCATTGTGTTTACCTAGATGTGAGGGCAGTTTGTTCAAGTCTCTGCATTACTGCTTCAGCTATGAGCCCTGATATTGGTAATCTCATATGACTCTATGACTTGTTTGTAGGTTTTGTTATTGAATGTGAAGTGGGTGGTTAGGCACAGGTCCACCAGCTTGAGGGTGTTGTCTTTGCTGATGAAGTTGCTGCTGTCTGTTGTGTGTGGTCATCAAAAACAGAACAAATTAGCTGTTATGTTGGCTGCAATTGCTCTTGTGTGTGTTCGAAATCGTTGCATAGGTCCTGGGGCACAACTCTGCTCTCCTTCCACTCTCCAGAGAGAGAGTGATGTTTGGGCAATTGCTATAGGAGTGCCAGTTTTCTATGCTTGATGAGTTCAGGCAGGATAGCATCAGCCCTGAAGTTTTTCTCACTGCGAGTAATTGCTACCCTCCTTCAGAGATTCAAAACCAACTGCAATTATGATCAAACTTTTAATGGTGTCTAAAACTTCCGAGGTGTTCTCTTCGTGAAGTACAACTCAAGGTAATATTACTGATATCTCTTCAATTTTATTATGAATATTGATGATCCTCTGCCTTTGCTTTCAGTGGAGCCATTTTCTACCTCTCCATAGTTGAAAACACCTGAAGCTGGGATACATTCCTGATGAAGGGTTTATGTCCGAAACATCGATTCTCCTGCTCCTCAGGTGCTGTCTGACCGGCTGTGCTTCTCCAGCACCACACTTTTCTACTCTGATCTCCAGCATCTGCAGTCCTCACTTTCTCCTCCTTAAAGTTGGGATAGACAGATCTTTGTTCTCTCAGGGATTTGAGCTTTATAGGAAGCAAGTAGGGAAAGAGTTTGAAACCTAAAAATACAATGAATGGTAGAGCAAGCTTAATGGTGCATATCGTGTTCTCTAGCTCTGATATATTCTTGTGAATAAAGATGTTCCATTTCTTTGCCAATTGAATTATGTTTATCATTTGTAACTGCTGTATGTTAAGTTACTGTCCAGAGTGCATGACTGGACAAAATTAATAGAGACTAGAGCTGTTCAAAATCAGGTTCCCCGTGTTGGCCTTTTGGCCAACACTACTTTGATACCATATGGGGATGCATCGCATGTCAGCACCAGATCTCAAAACATTAGCTTGCTCTCTCTCATGGATGCTGTCTGACCTGCTATGACCTCCTGCACTGGTTGTTTTCAGCACAGATTCCAGCATCTGCTGCGTGCTTGGGATGATAGTGTGCCAACATCTTAGACAATGTTAGCTGCATCTTCACTCCCTAAAGGCTATGTCTTGGCTATGAAACCATTTCTAAGGCTGCCCCTTTTTCAATAGCAGAGGTAAAGGTGTCAGGATAGAGACCAAAAGAGAAAATGCTGGAAAATCTCACCAGGTCTGGCAGCATCTGTAAGGAGAGAAAAGAGCTGATGCTCTTGGGGGGGGTTTAAACTAACTCTGCAGGGGCATGGGAACCCAGATTGTAGCTTCAGGGTGCAGGGCCTGGAGTGTAGGGAGGTTAGGAACATGGCATCAATTTCAAAGGAGGGTGCCTGTAAACAGGAAAGTGACTTGAAGTGTGTATACTTCAATGCAAGAAGTATACGAAATAAGGTAGGTGAACTTGCAGCGTGGGTTGGTACCTGGGACTTCGATGTTGTGGCTATTACGGAGACATGGCTAGAACAGGGACAGGATTGGCTGTTGCAGGTTCCAGGATTTAAATGTTTTAGTAGGGTCAGAGGTGGGGGTAAAAGAGGGGGAGGTGTGGCATTGCTTGTCAAAGATAGTATTACAGTGGTGGAAAGGACGATGGATGAGGACTTGCCATCTGAGGTAGTTTGGGCTGAGGTTAGGAATAGGAAAGGTGAGGTCACCCTGTTAGGAGTCTTTTACAGGCCTCCTAATAGTCCTAGAATCATTGAAGAAAGGATAGGGAAGGTGATTCAGGAGATGAGTGACAGTAATAGGGTGGTTGTTATGGGGGACTTTAACTTTCCTGATATTGATTGGGAAAGCTATAGCTCAAGTTCGTTAGATGGGTCAGTGTTTGTTCAATGTGTGCAGGAGAGTTTCCTGACACAATATGTAGACAGGCCAACAAGAGGTGAGGCCATACTGGATTTGGTTCTGGGTAACGAACCAGGCCAGGTGTTAGAATTAGAGGTAGGTGAGCACTTTGGGGATAGTGACCATAATTCGGTGATTTTTACTCTCGTGATGGAGAGGGATAAGTGTGTACTACAGGGCAAGAGTTATAGCTGGGGTCAGGGAAATTATGATGCGGTGAGGCATGACTTAGGATGTGTGGCTTGGAAAAGTAGACTCCAAGGCAAGAGTGTAAATGATATGTGGAGCTTGTTCAAGGAGCAACTATTGAGTGTCCTTGATAATTATGTACCTGTCAGGAAAGGGAGGAAAGGGTCGTGCGAGGGAGCCGTGGTTTAATAAGGAATTGGAATCCCTTGTTAAATGGAAGAGGGTGGCCTATCTCAAGATGAGACGTGAAGGTTCAATTGGGGCGATTGAGAGTTATAGGGTAGCCAGGAAGGACCTGAAGAGAGAGCTAAGAGCAGCAAGGAGGGGACATGAAAGGTCCTTAGTCGGTAGGATTAGGGAAAACCCTAAGGATTTCTATAGGTATGTTAGGAATAAGAGAATGACTAGGGTAGGAATAGGTCCAGTCAAGGATAGTAGTGGGAAGTTGCGTGTGGAGGCGGAAGAGATTGGGGAGACACTGAATGAATACTTTTCTTCAGTATTTACTCAGGAACAGGGCATTGTCGTCGATGTGAATACTGAGTCACAAATAAGTAGAATGGATGGCTTTGAGGTATGTAGAGAAGAGGTGTTGGAAATCCTGGAAAAGGTGATAATAGATAAGTCCCCTGGGCCTGATGGCATTTATCCTAGGATTCTCTGGGAAGCAAGGGAGGAGATTGCAGAGCCATTGGCCCTGATTTTTATGTCCTCTTTGTCTACAGGAGTAGTGCCAGAAGACTGGAGGATAGCAAATGTGGTTCCCTTGTTCAAAAAGGGGAGTAGGGATAACCCTAGTAACTATAGGCCGGTGAGTCTCACTTCTGTTGTGGGCAAAGTCTTAGAGAGAATTGTAAGGGATAGGATTTATGCACATCTGGATAGGAATAATGTGATCAAGGATAGTCAGCATGGTTTTGTGAAGGGCAGGTCGTGCCTCACAAACCTTATTGAATTCTTTGAAAAGGTGACGAAGGAGGTTGATGAGGGGAAAGCGGTAGATGTGGTATATATGGATTTTAGTAAGGCGTTTGATAAGGTTCCCCATGGTAGGCTACTGCAGAAAATACGGAGATATGGCATTGAGGGTGAGTTGGAGGTTTGGATTAGGAATTGGCTGGATGGAAGAAGACAGAGGGTAGTAGTTGATGGCAAAGTTTCTTCATGGAGTGCCGTCACTAGCGGTGTTCCACAAGGATCTGTTTTGGGACCATTGCTGTTTGTCATTTTTATAAATGACCTGGAAGAGGGGTTAGAAGGTTGGGTGAGCAAGTTTGCGGATGATACGAAAGTCGGAGGAGTTGTTGACAGTGAGGAAGGATGTGGCAGGTTACAGCAGGATATAGAGAAGCTGCAGAGCTGGGCAGAAAGGTGGCAAATGGAATTCAATGTAGCTAAGTGTGAGGTGATTCACTTTGGGAGGAATAACAAAAAGATGGGGTACTGGGCTAATGGTCGGATACTTGGTAGTGTGGATGAGCAGAGGGATCTTGGTGTCCATGTACACAGATCTCTGAAAGTTGCCACCCAGGTAAATAGTGCGGTGAGGAAGGCATATGGCGTACTGGCTTTTATTGGTAGAGGAATTGAGTTCCGGAGTCCTGAGGTCATGATGCAGTTGTATAAGACTCTGGTGCGGCCGCATCTGGAATATTGTGTGCAGTTTTGGTCGCCATACTATAGGAAGGACGTGGAGGCACTGGAACGGGTGCAGAGGAGGTTTACCAGGATGTTGCCTGGTATGGAAGGAAGATCGTATGAGGAAAGACTGAGACACTTGGGGCTGTTTTCATTAGAGAAAAGAAGGTTTAGGGGTGACTTGATTGAGGTGTACAAGATGATTAGGGGGTTAGACAGGGTTGACAGTGTGAACCTTTTCCCGCGTATGGAGTCGGGTATTACAAGGGGGCATAGCTTTAAATTAAGGGGGGGTAGATATAGGACTGAAGTTAGGGGTAGGTTCTTCACTCAGCGAGTCGTAAGTTCATGGAATGCCCTGCCAGTAGCAGTGGTGGACTCTCCCTCTTTATGGGCATTTAAGCGGGCATTGGATAGGTATATGGAGGATAGTGGGTTAGTATAGGTTAGGTGGGCTTGGATCGGCGCAACATCGAGGGCCAAAGGGCCTGTACTGCGCTGTATTCTTCTATGTTCTTCTATGTTCTATGTTTTGAGTCTAACTGACCCTTTGTCAAAGCTGGATTTGTTTTTGCCAGGATAGAGGCCAGGTTACATAGGAACTTTCCACAATAATTCACCAACCTAAGCTCTGGAAGGTCTAAGCTCTGCTCCAGCCATGGGAGCCAGGGCACCTTTGATTGCCCTCACTTTATCTTCCAATGAGTGTAACTCACTCTTATCAATTCTGTAGCTCAGGTGGGTCACTTGGGGTGCCTGGAACACACGTTTTTCTCTTCTAAGGTGTATACCCACTGTAGAGAAATATCTAAGGACTATGTCCACAATTTCTAAGTGCTCTTTATTGATTTTCCTTGTTATTAGTACATCATCCAGATAAATGGTGAGCTGAGTTAGAACCTTGTAAAATGTTCTCTATTGTCCGCTGAAAAATGTCACAGGCTGATGTTACTCCAAAAGACAGACTTGTATATTTGCACAAACCCTTTTGGATATTAATTGAAGAATGGTTCTGGGAAAGCTAATCTAACTGCAATTGCAGGTATACATGGCTCCTATCTATCTACATGAAAATAACACGACGAAACAGCATTGTGTATAAGTCCTCTATGTGAGGGTTTGGCTTTTTATCCAGCTGCAGGAAGTGATTTACTGCTTGTTTAAAATCAACACACAGTTGAACCAACCTGTTGGCCTTCACAGTCAGTACGACTGTTGCTGCCCTTTCCGCAAGCTGTATCGGTTTGATGAGTCCTTACCTCTCCAGCCTCCTGATTTCTGTCTTTAAGCTTTGTATGTGGGGCAAATGGCATTAGGTGGGCTTTTCAGAATCATGGAATCGCTTCCTAGTCAACATGCAAGGTGGCCTTGACTCATTTGACGGTCCCTAGATCTTTCTGAGAAACTTGCAGGTATTTAATTAGGATATCACTCAGGCAGCCATTTTCTAATTGAAATATTTGAGCCTACCTAGGTCATTCTTTCTCAGCCAATTCCGCCCCATCATGCTTGGGCCTGAGCCTTTTACTATGATTGGTCAGAACTGAACCAGCTGCTTCTCATGCGAGACCAGAACCAAAGTTGTACCCTTAATCTGTAAAGATCTTGTGACATAGGTTCTTAGTCTAGCCAAGGTCTGAAAACGTAAGGATTGAAATCCAGAGTGAATTTTGCCAAAGACTGGTTCTGCAATCACTGATGCGGCCAGGCCGGTATCAACGTTCATTAGAAAGCATGACTGTTTTAGTCGGTGTTTATTTCGATTGGTTCGATTATTGGAAGTTGCTAAGCAATTTAATTGTTTTAAGCTAGATGTAAGTGGTCTTTCTAGGGTGTGTATTCTCCTGGATACTGGCCTACGAGTTTTATTATTCAATGCAAACCAAGTCGGACCCGATTGCTGTCTCGAGTCTGCATACAGGCAGCAACTACAATGGCTTGCCAGTCTGGATCCTGAGGAAAATGTTAACTGTTTGGCTGAGGCTTGGCTTTATTGTGGGTTTTCGCTGTGGACTGACCTCGAGTCCTGTTCAGAAAACGCCCTGTGAGGCTCTGCAATTGTCTTCACTCAAGTGGTATCCCCCAAGCCCAGTTGGCCCAGTTGCACTTCGATTGGCAAACCCTGTAACTCACATGTTCCACTAGCCTCAATTGCCAATGATAAAGCTAGCTTCAGTTAGTAGGTGCTTTCGCATGGCTACCTCATTAATCCCACATACCAAATAGTCTCTCAGCATCTCATTTAAGGGTTAAACCAAAGTCACATCCTCTACGAGTTTAATATTAAACTCATCAGAAATCATGACACTGCTTCCACGGATTCTCCAACTGCTGAGTAAAACCGATAGCATCTCAGACATGGAAGAAGCTTGGGTCATAATATTCCTTAACTAAAGCTGTCAACTCTTGAAAGGTTTTAGTATCTGATGCCTACAGGAAATTGTAGACTCCTAATAACTGAAAAGGCTGTGGGTCCACAGGCAGCCAGTAGAATTACTCATTGTTTTTCATCTGCTCCAATGTTATTTGCTCGGAAAAAAGTAACACATTCTTTACACACACTGGGCCC
Source organism: Chiloscyllium plagiosum (assembly GCF_037043375.1). NCBI lineage: Eukaryota > Metazoa > Chordata > Chondrichthyes > Orectolobiformes > Hemiscylliidae > Chiloscyllium > Chiloscyllium plagiosum. The sequence goes on from NW_028270139.1 coordinate 146,584,031, forward strand.
AGTCTTCAGCAGAATCAAATGAGTCAGGCTTCCCAAATAACAGCATGATGCCAGAAATGCTTACCCCAACTCAAAGACGACTGTTACAAGTGAATTTCTTCAAGATAATTTTTTTTTTCACTCGCTCCTATTGTAATAACTCTACAGAGGCCAATATTTCATCATCAAGTCACCCTTTATTTACATTTGCATAGTCCTTGACATTGACCTGGCTTTCTAAGAGTTAAACAGAACCTCTGATATTCCTGGCTGACAAATATAAAATGTGCTCCCTTACTGGGGCTGTAACCTGGTCAATGAGGGAACTCATTCTGAGAGGTCCACCTGGCTGATCAGATTACAATCCCTACAGGTCATGTAACATGTATCTATGGCTAGTTAAAGCACTGGTTACCTCCTTAATGCAACAAGTTGCCTCTGATTGGGAGACACTATACTTGAATACCTGGAAGGAGCTGAATACATATGGATTTTCAGCATCCCAGTTATTGAATATCCACCAAGTTCCATGGGACCACAACTCCCTTAAAAGCTGCAGTTTTTGCTGGCCCTGTTGCTCCAATATTTACAGGTGAGGTGACTCCAAACATGCCGTCCTATAACCATTGACTTGCTGTAAATGCTGCCACTCCATTACAATTATTCCACAGAGGCATATAAATCCTGTTGTGGTGATATTGATGACTGGTCTTGACTCCCTCTTTTTTTTTTGTCCTTTACCATCTACAAGGCACAAGTCAGAAATGTGATGAAATGCCCTCCTCTTTCCTTAATGCATGCACGAGGTTCACGAGGATTGAATGGATGAGTCTCATGCTTGTTCGTCTATCCTTTTATATTGCTTTTCTCTTGGGGGAATATTTTCTCAGGATCCTGTTGTTGATGTAGCATTGATAACTCTTGGAGTACCCTTTTAAGAGGCCACAATCTGCCCCCTAGGTCCTTTAAGCCAAAACCAGACTCCTGATGCTTAGATTCTGAGAGACCAACACTGGCTCTTTAGTTGTAGGGAGACAGGTTAGTATGGTGCTAACTGGATGGGATGCTGATAGGGAATAGGATATTGAATAGGAAGAGGGTATGGATGCCTGTGGGAAACATATGAAGTGGCAAAGTTATTGTTACAGAGTTTAGAATACATTAGGGTGGGTGGGAGAAATCAGATCTGGCAGGGGGAATGTCATGATGGTGGGGTGGAAGGTGGTTCTGTCAGGAGGATTGTTAGATTATGCCTGGGGCGATGAGATGGGTCTGGCCTGATGAGGGTGGGAGAGAGGTATTGGTTTGGATTGGTTTGGAAAAGTAGGGTAACTATTTTATTTAATTTGGTTGGAACTTTCAGACATCACCAATTTTAAATGGAGACCTTCGAAAATTTCTCTGACAATTCATTTGGTGTATGCTATGAAAGGGATTCCCCAGGTTCCCATGTGCAACTCCTATCAATGCTTACATTATGGCTCAACATTCAAGGCCTAGTGTGGGTAAGTGGGACTAGTATAAACAGTCATATACTTTAGGTGTTTCAGACTTGTTGGGCCGAAGAACCTGCCTGATTCAAGCGACTTTCAAACCAGTGAAAGCTTCTGCCCATATGTATTCCTACTTAGGGTATCCCAAGCTCTTGCCTTGGTGCAATTAGCTTTAAGTGGTTGAGAGCTGATGGCCACAATCCATGTGTGTCTTTTGTTTAATTCAAAACTCTGCACTGAATCACATTTCTTCGCATTTAAATGAGTGTTATTTACCTCCACTGATGGCACGTCTGACATCAGAGTGGCTGTGTTGCTTTGGAGGTTTTCTGCCGCTGGTGTAACGTGGACTTCACATAGTCAAGGTTCCAGTCAAGTGTGCCCCCTTCTGATACAATATGTGACCCCTTCCAGAATTGCAACCACTTCCTTGAATCATCTTCGATTCTATCCCCTATCTCTTTCTCCAGATCCCTATGTTATGGACCAGGCTAGACATCCTCAAAACCTTTCAAGAAAGTAGCTCAGACCCTAACTTTGCTAATTGCTTTAAGCAAGTGTAATGTGGATATTCCAGGATCGATGCAGCTGGCCCAGCTACTTCATTTTAAACAGAATTCATTTGCAAGATTACTGAATGAAATACTGACAAAGGACAACAGAATACAGATTAACTTAATTTATCCAAAGACCCAACAGACTATCCCGACTTAATGACTCTGTTCCAAATACTTGCAACAATCCCCACAAGCGCCCCTTGGCAAAAAAAGTAAGATCAAACACAGGGTCTTACAGGAGCGATGTCAGAGAGAGGGAGGATCTGCTTCTTTGGGTCCAGCAGCTTCAAAATTGACCAGTAGCTACAAAATAGCCAGACTGCTAAAACCAAAACCAAACCAGACAAAAGCTGAACTGCGAGAACTGGCCCCTCCCCTTTCATTGTTTAAGTGTTTTTCTTAAAACTTAAAAGCTTCGTCAAGTAGATAAACCCAAACGTCTCTGTAACTCTGCCTCATACAACACTTTTGATAAAAACCAAAGACAAGACAACCTTGTTAAAGAAGCAGCATTGTCACACAAAAAAAAAGAATAAAGAGAACAAAGAACATTGCAGTGCAGAAACAGGCCCTTCGGCCCTCCAAGCCTGCGCCGATACATTTTCTGTATCTAAATCTGATGTCCATTTTCTTAGGATCAGTATCCCTTTGCTCCCTGCTCTTTCATGTATCTGTCTGGGTATGTGTTAAATTATGCTATCTTTCCGGCCCCATCATCTCCGCTGGCAACGCATTCCAGGCACCCATCTCCCTCTGCGTAAGGAACTTTCCATGTATATCTCCCTTAAACTTTTCCCTTCTGACTTTGAATTCGTGACCCCTATTAATTGAGTCCTCTACTCTGGGAAAATGTTTCTTGCTTTCCACCCTGTCTACACCTCGCATGGTTTTGTAGGCCTCAATCAGGTTCCCCCTCAACTGCCTTCTTTTCAATGAACATAGAACATAGAACAATACAGCGCAGTACAGGCCCTTTGGCCTTCGATGTTGCGCCGATCCAAGCCCACCTAACCTATACTAACCCACTATCCTCCATATACCTATCCAATGCCCGCTTAAATGCCCATAAAGAGGGAGAGTCCACCACTGCTACTGGCAGGGCATTCCATGAACTTACGACTCGCTGAGTGAAGAACCTACCCCTAACTTCAGTCCTATATCTACCCCCCCTTAATTTAAAGCTATGCCCCCTTGTAATACCCAACTCCATACGCGGGAAAAGGTTCACACTGTCAACCCTATCTAACCCCCTAATCATCTTGTAAATGATCCTAATCTACTCAACCTCTCTTCATAGCTAGCACCCTCCATACCGGACAACATCTTGGTGAACCTTCTCTGCAACCTCTCCAAAGCATTCACATCTTTCTGGTAATGTGGCGACCAGAACTGTACACAGTATACATTGAGGCCGAGCCAAAGTCTTAGACAACTGTAACATGACCTGCCAACTCTTATACTCAATACCCCACCCGATGAAGGAAAGCATGATGTGTGCCTTCTTTACCACTCTACTGAACTGCATTGCCACCTTCGGGGAACAATAGACCTGAACAGCCAGATCTCTCTGTACATCAATTGTCCCCAGGACTTTTCCATTTGCTGTATAGTTTGGTCTGGAATCAGATCTTCCAAAATGCAACACTTGCATTTGTCTGGATTGAACACCATCTGCCATTTCTCTGCCCAACTCTCCAATCTATCTATGTTCGGCTGTATTCTCTGACAGTCCCCTTCACTATTTGCTACTCCACCAATCTCATTGTCATCTGCAAACTTCCTAATGAGACAACCTACATTTTCCTCCAAATCATTTATGTGTATCACAGTGGTCCCAACACAGATACCCATGGGACACCACTGGTCACAGGTCTGAATTTTGAGGAGCTCCCTTCCACTACTACTCTCTGTCTCCTGTTGTCCAAACCTCTCTCTCTCCATCTAGCTAGAACACCCTGGACCCCATGCAACTTCACCTTCTTCATCAGCCTACCATGGGGAACCTTATCAAATGCCTTACTAAAGTCCATGTATATGATATCTACGTCCCTTCCCTCATTAATCAACTTTATCACCTCTTCAAAGAATTCTATTAGGTTTGTAAGACATGACCTTCCTGCACAAAACCATGTTGTCAATCACTAATAAGCCCATTTTCTTCCGAATGGGTATATATCCTATCCCTTAGTATCTTCTCCAGTAGCTTCCCTACCACTGACGTCAGGCTCACAGGTCTGTAATTATCTGGATTATCCCTGCTACCCTTTTTAAACGAGAGGACATCCTATTTTCAAGGATGCTGCAAGATATTTGTTAAAACCCCAGCTATTTCCTCTCTCGCTTATCTCAGCAACCTGGGATAGATCCTATCTGGTCCTGGGGACTTGTCCATCTTAATGCCTTTTAGAATACTCAACACTTCCTCCCTCCTTATGCTGATGACCTAGAGTAATCAAAGTTCTGTCCCTAACCTCAACATCTGCCATATCTCTCTCCTCGGTGAATTCCGATGCAGACTACTCATTAATAATCTCACCCATTTTCTCTGACTCCACGCATATCTTTCCTCTTTTATCCTTGAATGAGTGAACACTTTCCTTCATTACCCTCTTGCTCCTTCCCTATGAATAAAAAGCTTTTGGGTTTTCCCAACCCTGCTCGCTAAAGATATCTCATGACCTCTTTTAGCCTTCTTAATTCCTCACACCTATAATTCCTTGTCCAGATACCGACAATTATTTCTCCTTCAGGGAAGTTTAGTGGAGATAAAGACTTGGCATATTGTTATTTACCTTGTGTATCATGTTGAATTTTGAAATGGTGAATGTATCAGTAAGGTTCCACTTAGTACTACAGTTGCCTGATTTAAGGATTGTTTTGTTTTAATTGGGTACTGATTATAAAATTCAGTTGAAAAGAGGGATAGATAGATGCCTTGAAAAATGACTCTGACGTTTGTTCAAATGAGAGATGACTGATGACAAATCCATTTTGTTATCAAGGTTACTCCTTTGCTATTTGGAAAGCATTCCATTTAATGCACCCTGAAATTTTGGCACCCTGTTTCTGTTTCCAGAAGGTTGATTTTACTGCTGGAAGACATAAAGTAACATTTGCACGAGCTGATACTGTGACAAGTGCATCATTCATTTAAGGAACACTTTTGGAATAAAGCAAGCATAAATGCTTTTGATACATCAATATTAAACAGGAAGCACCCTTCAAGTAGAGAAATAAGCATGCTTTGGTTTGCAATTCAATGATCGCAAGATATATATCTTTTCAATGACAGGCTTAGCAATTCAATACCAACTTGTAGGGATACATCCAGAAGGTACATTGTGTCGAGTGACCAGTGGGAGGAACTGTAACAACATCAGTTATTTATCTGCATCACACTGCTTAAACTCTTTGAGCCATACTATTTAGAAATTTTCTGTTTTTCTATTATGAAGTGGGCACACTTCTCTGCTTATGAATATCTTCTACTAGTCTAAATTTGTATGTATGTTAGAATATTGTTCAGATAGTTGGAATTTCAGATATGAAAGTGAAACAATACAAGATACATTGTAACATAAGTTAAGCAAAATCTATACTACTATAAATGTTTTACACTGCAGTCTTTGATTGCAAATTTAATTCAGCTAGTAGAAAAATGTCTGGAAGGTGGGCAGCTGTTCTGTTATAATTGGCCTCCACATTTGATTGATCTGGATGTTTACCCTTTGGAAATATAATATACTGGGTGTATGAAGGGAGAAATTTATAAATTTTGTTATTTGTGACACCTACTGGTGGGAAAACCAGATTGATTGAACCATTGATGGGGTACTGGGCTAATGGTCGGATACTTGGTAGTGTGGATGAGCAGAGGGATCTTGGTGTCCATGTACACAGATCTCTGAAAGTTGCCACCCAGGTAAATAGTGCGGTGAGGAAGGCATATGGCGTACTGGCTTTTATTGGTAGAGGAATTGAGTTCCGGAGTCCTGAGGTCATGATGCAGTTGTATAAGACTCTGGTACGGCCGCATCTGGAATATTGTGTGCAGTTTTGGTCGCCATACTATAGGAAGGATGTGGAGGCATTGGAACGGGTGCAGAGGAGGTTTACCAGGATGTTGCCTGGTATGGAAGGAAAATCGTATGAGGAAAGACTGAGGCACTTGGGGCTGTTTTCACTAGAGAAAAGAAGGTTTAGGGGTGACTTGATTGAGGTGTACAAGATGATTAGGGGGTTAGATAGGGTCGACAGTATGAACCTTTTCCCGCGTATTGAGTCGGGTATTACAAGGGGGCATAGCTTTAAATTAAGGGGGGGTAGATATAGGACTGATGTTAGGGGTAGGTTCTTCACTCAGCGAGTCGTTAGTTCATGGAATGCCCTGCCAGTAACAGTGGTGGACTCTCCCTCTTTATGGGCATTTAAGAGGGCATTGGATAGGTATATGGAGGATAGTGGGTTAGTGTAGTTTGGGTGGGCTTGGATCGGCGCAACATCGAGGGCCCAAGGGCCTGTACTGCGCTGTATTCTTCTATGTTCTATGTTCTATGTTCTATTTATTAATTGATGATCTTAGCAACATAACTAATGATGAAGGAGAAGACCTCATAAAGCAGCTCCCTGCGAATAGAGGCAATAGTATCATTTGAGAATAATTTTAACAAAGTACTTTTTAATATTACCTAGTCCTTATATTTTCTTTTTCTACTGAACTTTACATTTTTCATTAAATGTTTTATATTGTAATATAAAATAATAAATTATATTTTTCACAATTTCCCTCTTCAGTCAGAATGCTTGATTAGTGCTTTTAAAATAAACTTCTTGAGTGTGATACATCCAGTGGTTCAGCAAAGCTTCATTGTTGATTGACCATTTAACTCTGTAGCTTTGTTCATCTATGATACGTTCATCCTTGATTGTATTTCAAACATTCTTCGTTTATCAGTACAAAATTGGAGAAATTTGAAACATACACTTGCCATTTGCAATTGTCAGAGTGATTTATTCCTGTGTAACCAAAGACCATGAGAAGGGCTAAAATCTCATTCATTTTAGACAACAAATACAAATAAATATTAGACCTGAGAAAACTTTGTAAAAGAAAAGGAAAAAAAGCGGTTCGGCAATTTCTTGTTCATTCTGAATGTGTTGTGGAGCTAGATTTAATTATTGATAAGTTGAACAATGTGTAGACTCCTGGGATTTATGCCAAAGTACGGACCTTTCATGTATTGAAAAGCAATTTGCATTTATAAAAGAACATTAGAACTAAGAAAAAGGAGCAGGAGGAAGTCATTTGGCACTTCAAGCCTGCACCTCCAATTCAGTAAGATCATGGCTGGTTTGCCCCAAACCTCAATGCCTTTTTAATGTCAGATCCTTTTAGCAGCACCTCCTCCTACTGCCCCCTTGACAACGACCTCACCTCCTATCACCAAACCATCATCTCCCAAACCATCCAGAACTTTATCACTTCAGGGATCTCCCACCTACAGCCTCTAACCTCTCAGTCCTGGAACCCCACACCACCCAGTTCTACTTCATACCCAAAATTCACAAACTTGACTGCCCTGATTGACCCATTGTCTCTACTTGCTCCTGCCCCAATGAACATATCTCCTTATATCTTGACACCATTAAAAAATCACACAACACCAGGTTATAGTCTGACAGATTTATTTGGAAGCACTAGCTTTCAGAGGGCTGCGCCTTCATCAGGTGGCTGTGGAGAACATTAAAACACACATTAAGTAACAGAAACATAATGCACATCACTGTTATACTTTATTGACAGCACTGAAGTAATAGTCTAATTTTGACTTAAGTAAAACTTACCGACGGAGAGTCTCCTTGCTCGCATCTTCTTAACTGACTTAGACATCATGGTAGATCGTGGTATTTGAGTAAAAATTGACTAAACAGTTGACTTAACAACTTGATATTTTGTGTTGCCATTTGATTGAACAATACATATATTTATATTGAGGTAAATAAATTTTAAAACAGTACAATAATTGGACAGCATAATACGGTAAACTTCATGGTACTTGAGGTATGTAATTTTTGCCTGTTTATCAAGACTGCTGGCTCATAAGGTCAGAGAGTCATGCAGGAGAAAATGAGGACTGCAGATTGCTGGAGAGTCAAAGTCGAAAAGAGTGGCACTGGAAAAGCCACAGCACGAATTCCTGATGAAGGGCTAATGTCCGAAATGTCGACTCTCCTACTCCTCAGATGCTGACCTGCTGTGCCTTTCCAGCACTACCCTTTTCAACATAGTCATACAGTGCGGGACCAGATCCTTTGGTCCAACTCTTCTATGCCAACCAAGTTTCTTAAACTAAATTAGTTTCGTTTGCCTGGGTTTGGCCCGTATCCCTCTAAACTTTTCATTTTCATGTACCTGTCCAAATGTCTGAAATGCTGTAGTTGTACTAGCCATACCACTTCCCGAGGCAGTTCATTCCACATACAAGCCACCCTGTGGATGTAAAGGTTGCCCCTTAGTTCCCTTTCTCTTCTCACCTTTTAAACATATGCCCTCTAGTTTTGAACTCCCCAACCCTAGGGAAAAGATCTGTGCTATTCATCTTATCTATGCCCTTCATGATTTTATCAACGTTTTTCAGGTCACCCCAACCTTCTATGTTCCAGTGAAAAAAGCTCCAGTTTATCCAGCCTCTCATAACTCAAACCATCTAGTCCAAGTAACATTCTAGTTTCTGCTCCGTCGCCAATTTAATAATATACCTCCTACAGCAGGGCGACCAGAACTAGTACATGGCACTCCAAAAATGACTTCACAAATGTCCTGGATAACTGCAATATGACATCCCAACTCCTATATTCAATTGCCTAAGCAATAAGGGCAAGCGTGTCAAATGCTTCTTTACCTGTGACACAATTTTCAATGAACTGTGTATCTTAAACTTTAGATCTCTCTGTTCTACAATACTTCCCAGGGCCCTTGCATTAACTCTGAGTCCTGCACTACTACTACTTAAAAAAATGCAATACCACACATTTAACTATATTCAACTCCATCTGCCACTTCTTGGCTCATTAGCCAATTGATCAAGATCCCTTTATAACCTTAGCTAACCTTCTTCACTGTCCACCGTATCACCGATTTTCATAGTTAAAAATCACACAACACCAGGTTATAGTCCAACAGGTTTAATTCGAAGCACACTAGCTTTCGGAGCGACGCTCCTTCATCAGGTGATTAAACCTATTGGACTATAACCTGGTGTTGTGTGATTTTTAACTTTGTACACCCCAGTCCAACACCGGCATCTCCAAATCATGACCAATTTTCATGTTATCCATAAACTTACTAACCATGCCTTCTATATTCTCATCCAAATCATCTCGTGATAGAAATTATTACAAGATCTTTCTTCCCGTTAGTACCATATTCACTGTTATCTTTGGGATCTTGTGAAGGACACAATCGACAAAGGCTGTTGCAGAATATTAGTTTAAATTATCCACCAATTCACTGACCCTATTATTAATTCCCTACTTGCCTCCTTCAAGGGTTTCACACTTAATTTAACTCTTCATTTCATTTTATATACATCGAAGCCCTTGCTGTTTGTTTTATATCTCTTGATAATTTGCTTCTGTAACCAATTTGCTACCCCTTTTAGATTTTTGATCATCTACTGCTGGTTCCTAAACAAAAACAAATTCCAATACTCTGGCTGATCAAAAGTCTTTGTTGCTTCCTATGCCTTAATTTTTGACTGAACATTCTCCTTGACCAACTTCGCTCACCACAAGTGATTCATTCTTCTCATCAACTCCTTTTTGATGGAATATCCTTAAACTGAATTATGAAATTTCCACTTGATTGTCTGCCACTACTCATCAATTAACTTTTCCTTCAGTCTGTTTCGCCAGCACACTTTAGAAAACAGTTTCTCCGTATCTCTCTGTACTTCCCCTCATTTGAGTTGAGGATAGTAGTTTGAAACATGAGTTGTGCACTCTCAAATTGAATTTGAAATTCTACCATCTTTGATCACTACCCCCGATGTATTTTAACCAAAAGATTTCTCATAATCCTATCTCATTACAATATACTAGATCTAAAATAGCCTGGTCCTTAGTGCTCTAAGAAACAATTTGTAAATTGTTTCAGAGATTTCTTTCATAGTGCCCTTGCCCAACTGATGTGTCCAGTCAATATGCAGGTTAAATCTTTCATGTGATTGTGGTGCTCTTATTATGCACCCTGCAGAAATTCTTTAAGGCCCTATGGAAGACATCCACCTATGAGGTCTTTACCTTGTTATTCCTTATTTCCACCCAAACTGATTCCACATTACAATCTATTGCATCTATTGAACCATCACACTGATACCTTCATCAGTTATACTACCTCTTCTCCTTTTTTGCCTATTTTTGTGCAATGTTGAATACCCTTGAATACCAAGTTCCCTGTTCTTATCACTCTGCAACTCTATCCCTCTAATAGCTATCTAGTAAATTTAATTTATTTCAAATTGTGCTGTCAACTCATTTATCTTGTTATAAATCAGATAAAGAGTCTTATGCTTTGATTATTTTATCATTATTATTTACCTGGTTCTAATTTTTGTTGCACTCTTCTCCATTTTATTGTATTTGTTCATGGGATGTGGTTGATGCTGTCTGCATAAACATTTAATGCCACCTCTTATTTTTCAGAGGGCACCACATTGCTGTAGGTCTGGAGTCACATAGAGGTCAGACGAGGTAAAGTCAGCAGGTTTCCTTTCTTAAAGCATGTTAGTGGACCAGATGAGATTTTACAACAGTTGAAAGTAGTTACATAGTTTCAATTAAGACCACTATCTTACAGACCTTGAGTTCAAATTGGAGGGGATTTGAACTTCTATCCCCAGATCATTGATTTTGAGTTCTGGATTGCTAATACAGTAACATTAACCCTATACCGATGTGCCTCCCTTTTTCTATTATTCCTTGTCACACTTTACCATTCACCTCTTGACTGACCTGTCTCTCTCTGCCGACTCCATTTCTTATTAGTTTTTTAAAATTCCCTTCAATTGTAGCCCCCTCAACTTTTAAAGCCTAGTCATAACCCTATTTACATGATTTGTCAGGACATTGGTCCCATCATAGTTCAAATGAACCCTGTCCCGGCAAAACAGCTGTCTTTATTCCTCATCCAAGGCCCTGTGAATTGGAATACATTTCTCCTACACCTAGTCATTTAGTCACGCATTTAACACCTTTATCTTACCCTATGCCAACTTGCTCATGGCTTCACTTGTAATCCTAAGATTATCACTGATGTGGTTCTGCTTTTTTAATTTGGCCCTAAGGTGCTTGTAATCCCTCAACAGAAACTCTTTTTAATCCTGCCTTTCTGTTCACCACAACTGGATCCTTCCCTTCCCAATGCAAGTTCCTCTCCAGTCCAGAAAAGCTGTCATGAACTTTAGCACCAGAAAGGCAACACAGCCTTCAGGATTCTGTTGTACTGTAGAGACCAGTATCTAATCCCCTAACAGTGTTATTTCCTATTACTGCTATAACCTGGTCAGCGTAGACTAGTTGGACCAAAGGGTCTGTTTCCATGCTGTATTATTGTCTGATTCTATTCCTCTTTCTGCTCATCACTTGAATGGCATTCCAAACACAGTGCTTTAATCTGTTTGCTCATCCAGTCTGAAGTTCCTCCAAAACGTGATTCTAGTTCTCCATAACTGGCTGAAACTAGTCACAATTCACCTGTTCCTGAACTCAGATCAAATTGGAAATATTTAATGTAAGAGGTGTGACTACCTCCTGAAAGACCTTGTCCAGGTACTTCTTCCCCTCCCTGCTATGTCACAGTGTCCACATCTAGGATTCTAGCTCATTATCTCTACGGCATATTCCTTGAGTAGCCAACACTTCAGATTCAGTCAGTGTGGATTGCACCATCAGCAGTGACATACTACAGCCATAGCACATTGTCTTCCCAGCCTACTCCACTGTACAATCAAAAGAGGGATGGAAGAAATACCTGCCAATCAACTACCTGTCGTCCTGTTGCATTTTGGCTCTAACAGGTTTCAACTGATTGAAGGTGCTCTCCACTGCTTTTTTAAATCTCCTGATGCTGCTCCCTATGTCGGACAGGTCCACATGTCCTTTGATATAATAAAATGTCATGAGGTGCTTCTCAGCAACGTTTCCAAATAAAATTGATGGAAGTTTCACTATTTTGTACTATGGCCTTGTGTAACATCTTATTAAATGCTTAAATTCAGTTAGTTTACATCTGCTGGTTCACCCTTATTCATCCTGTGAGTTACATCTTAAAAACGCCTTTCAGAGACTTATTAAACATGATTTCTCTTTCAAAGATCCACATTGAATCTGCTTAATTATGAGGATTTTTTAAAGTGCATATTTAGATTGAATCTTATTCTTAATAGTTTCTCAAATCCAGACAAGTATCAGGTGATGCATTTTGGGAGATCAAATGCAAGTTGAAGGTATTTAGCAAATGGCAAGACCTTTTAGAGCATTGATATAGAACATAGAACATTACAGCACTGTATAGGCCCTTCGGTTCTCGATATTGCGCCGACCTGTGAAACCAATCTGAAGCCCATCTATTCCATTCTCGTCCATATGCCAATCCAATAGCAATTTAAATGCCCTTAAATTTGGCAAGTCTACTACTGTTGCAGGCACTGCATTCCACACCCCTACTACTCTGAGTAAGTAAACTACCTCTGACATTTGTCCTATATCTATCACACCTCAATTTAAAGCAATGTGCCCCTGTGCTAGCTATCACCATCTGAGGAAAAAGGCTCTCACTGTCCAACCTATCTAACCCTCTGATTATCTTATATGTTTCAATTAAGTCACCTCTCAACTTTCTCTCTAATGAAAACTGTGTTTAAAATAGTTTAGCAATTTCCAGATTTTCTTAACTTCTGTACACCGTCCTCATATTAATGATCCCTTTTCTCTGAAAGTTATATTACCTTTGCAAACCTAGAAGCATTCTTTTTCATTTGTCTATACTTTACTTCCTATCCAAGCATTTCTGCTGTTCCTCTTTCCCTGGTAAGTGGACAGCTCACTGACAGATTTATACTGATACTGCTACCTGCTGGGAGAGGCCTTGGATGATGAGTCCTCTCTGCCTGTGAGGAAAATTGAAATTTTAATCTGTGCCCCCCTCATAGCAATGTCACTATGGTTGGGAATTTTAAATTGTCATGACATGAACAAGCTTCACGATTGACCTGTGTTCTGGTGAAGAGGGGATTGGTATAGTAAATTCCCTGGATTAGTAATGCTCTGAGGTCAGGGTTTAAATCCCATTGTGGCTGCAAATGAAATTTAAATTCAATTAATACAAAAGAAATCTGGAATTGAAAGCTGGTTTCAGTAATGGTGACCATGAACCAACCATGAATTATCTTTTTTAAATAATTGGCTCATTATAACCTTTAAACAGAGAATTTTTAACATGAACCTTAACTGCCCTCTACACTTAGTTCAAAGGACAATTTGGGGTGGATGACAAATTTCAGTCTAGGTCAGCAGCACCCACATCCCAAGAGATAATTTCTAAAACTTGTTTGAAGCAAATGCTGGACAGAATGATCTTGCTTCCTTAAAATAGCAATACAAGTGGACGAAGTGGTAAAGAAGGCATTTGGCTTGCTTGTCTTTATCGGTCAGGGCATTGAGTGCAAAAGTTGTCAAGTCACAATGCAGCTGTATAAAACTATCAGCCACATTTAAAGTATTGTGTGCAGTTCTGTCGCCATATTATTGGAAAGATGTGGAGGCTTTGGAGTGGGTGCAACAAGGTTTACGAGAATGTTGCTTGGATTGGAGTGTACTAGCTGTAAGGAGAAGTTGAGCAAATCTGGATGTTTTCGCTACAGCTTCAGAACCATTCCAGCGACCTGATAGAAGTACATAAATTTAGCAACATAAATAAAGTGGGTAGTTCGGAATCTTTTTCCCAGGGTGGATATTGAAATACTAAGGGGCAGGGTTTACAGGTTTGGGGGGAGTGGAATTTAAGTCAATTCTTTTCGGTGATTGGTCCTGGAATGTGCTGCCAGAGAAGGTGCTCAGGCGAATGACTGTGTGGAGTTTGCACATTCTCCCCGTGTCTGCGTGGTTTTCCTCCGGGTGCTCCGGTTTCCTCCCACAGTCCAAAGATGTGCAGGTCAAGTGAATTGGCCATGCTAAATTGCCCGTAGTGTTAGGTAAAGGGGTAAATGTAGGGGAATGGGTGGGTTGCGGGTCGGTGTGGACTTGTTGGGCCGAAGGGCCTGTTTCCACACTGTAAGTAATCTAATCTAAAAGTAGATTAATTAGCGTTGTTTAAGAGGCATTGAAACAGACGCATGAACAAGCAGGGAGTATAGTGATGTGGATCATGTGCAGGCAGGTAGGATTAGTTTAGAATGGCATCATAGTCGGTGCAGACATGGTGGGGCTAAAGACCTGTTCCTGTGCTGTATTGTTCTGTGTTCTATATTCAACTTTACGTGGCACTGATTTTAGGCTATTTGGCTATTTATTTTTCTGGATTGCATTAAAAGAATGACTTCTTTTAACTTCTGATCCTTAGTATTTGGTCTACATCTATGGAATTTTGGAAGACCAATATTTTAGTCAACTGCCTTTACCATCTTTGAAAGTACCTCTGTTAAAATTTGACAGTGCAGATCATCTATTTTATAATTTATAAAATGTATTGGAGGTAGAATTGAAACCAAACTTTTAGGCACCTTTATCAGCTTTCAATCACAGAGATAAGGAAGGGTCACTGGACCTAAAATGTTAAGTCTGGTTTCTTTCCACAGGTGCTGAGCTCTTCTAGCAATTTCTGTTTTTGTCACTGATTTCTTTTCTAAGATTAGATTACTTACAGTGTGGAAACAGGCCCTTCGGCCCAACAATCCATACTGACCCTCCGAAGAGCAACCCACCCAGACCCATTCCCCTACATCTACCCCTTCACCTAATACTATGAGCAATTTAGCATGGCCAATTCACCTAGCCTGCACATTTTTGGACTGTGGGAGGAAACCCACGCAGAATGTGCAAACTCCACACAGACAGTTGCCTGAGGCGGGAATTGAACCCGGGTCTCTGGTGCTGTGAGGCAGCAGTGCTAACCACTGTGCCACTGTGCCGCCCTTCAGTAGCTGCAGTTCTTTTGGTTTTTATTTGATACATCTTTTTGTTCATTACCACCTGGCTAGCTTTTTATTGAGTCTGAATTCCGCCATCTGCTATGGTGGGATTCAAACCCATTTTCAACCATTAACCTGGTGTTCTGGATTTCCAAAGCTAATAACATTACCGTTACGCCACCACAGCCCTGTATATGTCCTAACTTACATGTCCAAATCCCGCGACCATAGAATCATTCTGTCCTCAATTAATTCCTAATGCTCACTGCTGTCATGTAATAATCCACAGTTAATGTCCAATTAGAGGATTTGTTGTCTCTGCTTTTCATTAATTTCTCCAGGAATATTTCTATGCTTACACTGATTTAGAGTCATCGAGTCTTACAGCAAGGAGACAGTCCCTTTGGCCCAAACTGTACCATGATGCCCAAAATATCCATCCATGCTATCCCCACACCCCATTTCCCATTTCCCTGCACTTGGCCCATATCCTTTCCTATCCATATATTTGTTCAAATGCCTCTTTAATGTTGTTAGTCTACCTGCCTCAACCACTTCCACTGGCAGAAGTATGTGGACTAACCGCTGTGTAAAATAAAAGTTGCCCCTCAGGTTCCCTTTTATTCTTTCCTCTCTAATGTTAAACTGATGCCTTGTAGTTCTTGATCCCCCAACCGTGAGAAAAAGACCGAGTGCATTCACCCTATTCATATCTCTCATGATCTTATATACCTCTATAAGATTCCCCCTCAGTCTCCTATATTGAAAGATAAAAGTCCCAGCTTGTCCAACTTTTCTCTATAATTCAGTTCATTGAGTCTTGGAAACATCCTTGTAATTTTTTTCTGGACTCTTTCCAGCTTAGTAACATCCTTCCTGTAGAAGGGCTTATGCCCGAAACGTCGATTCTCCTGCGCCTCGGATGCTGCCTGGCCTGCTGCGCTTTTCCAGCACCACACTTTTCAACATCCTTCCTATAGCAAGGTGACCAGAACTGAACTCAACATTCCAAGTGTGGCCTCACCAATGTTGTGTATAACTGCAACATAACTTCCCAACTTCTATACTCAGTGCCCTGACTGATGAAGGCCAGCATGGCAAAAGCCTTCTTCACTGCCCTGTCTACCTGTGACTCTACTTTCAGAGAACCATTCCCTTGAACTCCAAGGCCCCTCTGTTCCATTACCCTCCTTCAGACCCGACCATTCACCATGAAAATGGTAGACCTCACACTTATCTATATTAAACTCCATTTGCCATTTCTCGGCCCATTTTTCCAGCTGATAACATAGAACATACAGAACATAGAAGAATACAGCGCAGTACAGGCCCTTTGGCCCTCGATGTTGCGCCGATCCAAGCCCACCTAACCTACACTAGCCCACTATCCTCCATATGCCTATCCAATGCCCGCTTAAATGCCCATAAAGAGGGAGTGTCCACCACTGCTACTGGCAGGGCATTCCATGAACTCACGACTCGCTGAGTAAAGAACCTATCCCTAATATCTGTCCTATACCTACCACCCCTTAATTTAAAGCTATGCCCCCTCGTAATAGCTGACTCCATACGTGGAAAAAGGCCTTGTTGCAATTTCTGATAACTTTCCTCATGTTTTTGCACCTTCCCATTGGAATACAAATTCAATATATTTGTTTAAAATAATTCCATCTGCTTCTGTCCCATATTTACATCAGTAATCTCTTCCTCTTTACGCATATATGAAAATGATTGTAACCTGTTTTTATGTTGTACAGTGGATATGATATGGAACATGGTACTACTGAGGCAGATAACATTGATGTATTTAAGAAAAAGTGCTACTTTCAAATGAATGAAGAAAAGGATACAATATGTAGACAGATGAAATAAATTGTAAAGATGCTCATGTTGAGCAGAATCATTAGCATCAATTGGACTAAATGGTCTGTTCCTGTACTTCAAATTCCACGTACACAATAGAATCTGACACATTCTGTCGTTTTTACCTTTCTTTCCTCCACCTTCTTTCCTCCTTGATGTCTCTTACTACAGTCCAACTATTTGTTAAAACATTTTAATCAATTTACTATTTGGCTCCTTATTTGGCTGTATTGTTATTGTTTGTTTACATTTTATGAAGTATCTTGGGTTTTTTTTCTATTAGCAGTGCTGTAGAAATGCAAGTTTTGTTTCACCATAACTTCTTAATCCATAGCTCATTGAGGGCCTCTGGTGGGCAGTACTGGTTACTGTTACCTTAGCTGTACTGTGCAAAGTTGAAGCATGACCTGATCAAGAACTGATATCCCCACAAAACCAATTTCTGAATTGGTGGTTGAAAATTGTCAACAGTGTTATTACCAGATTAAAACAACTTCTTAATTTTTTCAATCTTCTGTCATAATGAGTGTATGGTTCAAACTATTCCAGCAGAAAGATTTCGATGCTAGCAGCTATGAGTTAATATTCTTTATTCCCCTGAGTTGCTTAACCAAATTTGGTGCCACTGGTGTTATCATTGACACAAAAGTGCAATAGAATGTGGGTGTGCAGCATGGAAGATTAAATTGGGATACAGTGGGAAATTCTCCAGGAGCGTCAGACAATTACATCAACAACTCTCAAAGCTGTAACTTTGATGCAGAATGGTTATAATAATTAGAATTAAAACATGGTTGACTTTGATTAAATATAATTCTTAAATATAATCTAAACTAATTTTCTAATGAACCTGTTCAGAGATGTTATCACACACTTGTGGAGCAGCTGAGACTTGAACCTGGGTTTGGTCCATGATTCGTGGTCACGTAATGCAAAGTGAAATGACAAAGTTACACAGTTCCAGAAGTCTATGGAATTAAACCAAAGTGTTGGGGGATCTGAATGGGTGTGGCTTCATGTGTGGAGAATGCAATAGAGTTAATCTTTCAGATCCAATATCTGCAGCATATTGTTTTAATTTGCTGTGAGAAAGTGGGCCTCGTTCATTTCATGTACAATGGCTAATGCAATTTAATGAAACTGACTCAATATCAGTTGACAGCCTTATTAGTGGATTTTTAGTGGTTATATCTTATGTTAAGTATCACTATAATTATCATGGCATACTAATATTTATTTGGATATTGATAAAATGATGCACCTTGCACATTTTCAATGCAAAGTGACCTAAGAGGTATAAGACTGTACTTCAGGAACTCGAGATTGGCATGAAAATTCATGTTTTAAAAACATGAATGAGAGATCAATGGATGATGTGCTGACAATATCATACAAGTTCAACCTACACTGTTTTACCTATCAATAATGAGCATATTTTAGGGATCGATGTCCTGTGCTGTCATGATGGCAGATAAACTACTGATCTGAAATTGGGTTGTGCCATTCTTTCTGATCATAGGGAGTTCAGAAGTCAGATACTCGCTGCAATTTGTCCAGCTTTTGTGCCACACTCCTCCTATGGTTGGCATAAGTAGGTTAGAGACTGGATATCTGAGTTCATATTAAAGTGTGCAAGACTACTTTGAAAGAGTTCCATTATTTCCACGTTGGACTGGTTTTTCCTTCAACACTGGCGATTTAATGACCGTATTGCTGCTTAAACTCAAAAGGATGTTATCAGTTGCAATAAAAGAGAGGAACTAGTCACTTCCAGGCAATGGTGTGGTATGAATATTACGTAGAGATTATTAGCCCGAATCTGAATATTTTCCAGGTCGACCTGAAACACAGACAAGGACTGCTTTTAATATCTAAGGAGATGCAAGTGGAGTAGAGCATTGTGCAGTCGTTAACAAGCTTCCACATTTATGATCAGACAATGGCAAGAAAGCAACTGTGGAATCCACAATTAGAGAAAGCAAAACAAATAGAAAACAATTTGTATAATTGATATCGCAATAATGGAATATAGTATTGAGAGTAGACCTGGAGGTCTTGATACATTATTCATAAAAGTAGACTATTTAAGATTCTTCTGCTTAGTGATTATAGATGGACTGCAAAGTAAACACTGGAGTCAGTAAACCAGTTGATGAGAAATTTATCATTGTTAATATACATTTGATGGAATGCATGTTTTAGTATATGAGGGATTGAGAAAATGAGTAATATGTTTTCCGATGTTCTGTAAATTCCTATAAATATATGTTTTGTAAGAATATAATTTTCGTGTCTTTAAGTGGAATGTATAGAACATATGCATTGAATTAGTGAAACTCCCTTATTCATTCCTTTCAGTCACCATGGTGGCTCAGTGGTTAGCTCTGCTGCCTCACAGTGCCAGGTACCCAGGTTCAATTCCAACCTTGGGCGATTGTCTATGTGGAGTTTGCAATTCTCCCTGTGTCTGCATGGGTTTCCTCCAGGTGGTCTGGTGTACAGGTTTACAAAATAATGAGGGGCATGGATAGGGTAAAAATGTAAAGTCTTTTCCCTGGGGTCGGGGAGTCCAGAACGAGAGGGCATAGGTTTAGGGTGAGAGGGGAAATATATAAAAGAGACCTACGCGTCAACTTTTTCACACAGAGGGTGGTACGTGTATGGAATGAGTTGCCAGAGCAAGTGGTGGAGGCTGGTATAATTGCAACATTTAAGAGGCATATGGATGGTATATGAATAGGAAAGGTTTGGAGGGATATGGGCTGGGTAATTTTGTAAACCTCTATAAGGTCACCCCTCAGCCTCCGACGCTCCAGGGAAAACAGCCCCAGCCTGTTCAGCCTCTCCCTGTAGCTCAAATCCTTCAACCCTGGTAACATCCTTGTAAATCTTTTCTGAACCCTTTCAAGTCTCACAACATCTTTCCGATAGGAAGGAGACGAGAATTGCACGCAAAATTCCAACAATGGCCTAACCAATGTCCTGTACAGCCGCAACATGACCTCCCAACTCCTGTACACAATACTCTGACCAGTAAAGGAAAGAATACCAAACACCTTCTTCACTATCCTATCTACCTGCGACTTCACTTTCAAGGAGCTATGAACCTGCACTCCAAGGTCTCTTTGTTCAGCATCACTCCCTAGGACCTTTCCATTAAGTGTATAAGTCCTACTAAGATTTGCTTTCCCAAAATGCAGCACCTCGCATTCATCTGAATTAAACTCCATCTGCCACATCTCAGCCCATTGGCCCATCTGGGGTTGTAATCTGAGGTAACCCTCTTCGCTATCCACTACACCTCCAATATTGGTGTCATCTGCAAACTTACTAATTGTACCTCTTATGCTCGCATACAAATCATTTATGTAAATCACAAAAAGTAGAGGACCCAGCACCGATCTTCGTGGCACTCCACTGGTCACAGGCCTCCAGTCTGAAAAACAACCCTCCACCACCACCCTCTGTCTCCTACCTTTGAGCTAGTTCTGTATCCAAATGGCCAGTTCTCCCTGTATTCCATGAGATCTAACCTTGCTAATCAGTCTCCCATGGGGAACCTTGTCGAATGCCTTACTGAAGTCCATATAGAACACATCTACTGCTCTGCCCTCATCAATCTTCTTTGTTACTTCTTCAAAAAACTCAATCAAGTTTGTGAGACATGATTTCCCATGCACAATGCCATGTTGACTATCCCAAATCAGTCCTTGCCTTTCCAAATACACGTACACCCTGTCCCTCAGATTCCCTCGAACAACTTGCCCACCACTGAGGTCAGGCTCACTGATCTATAGTTCCCTGGCTTGTCTTTACCGCCCTTCTTAAAGAGTGGCACCACGTTTGCCAACCTCCAGTCTTCCGACACCTCACCTGTGACTATTGATGATACAAATATCTCAGCAAGAGGCCCAGCAATCATTTCTCTAGCTTCCCACAGAGTTCTCGGGTACACCTGATCATGTCCTGGGGATTTATCCACCTTTAACCGTTTCAAGACATCCAGCACTTCCTCCTCTGTAATCTGGGCATTTTGCAAGATGTCACCATCTATTTCCCGACAGTCTATATCTTCCATATCCTTTTCCACAATAAATACTGATGCAAAATATTCACTTCGTATCTGCCCCATTTTCTGTGGCTCCACACAAAGGCCGCCTTGCTGATCTTTGAGGGGCCCTATTCTCTCCCTAGTTACCCTTTTGTCCTTAATATATTTGTAAAAACCCTTTGGATTCTCTTTAATTCTATTTGCCAAAGCTATCTCATGTCCCTGTTTAGCCCTCCTGATTTCCCTCTTAAGTATACTCCTACTTTCTTCATACTCTTCTAAGGATTCACTCGATCTATCTTGTCTATACCTGACATATGCTTCCTTCTTTTTCTTAACCAAACCCTCAATTTCTTTAGTCATCCAGCATTCCCTATACCTACCAGCCTTCCCTTTCACCCTGACAGGAATATACTGCCTCTGGATTCTTGTTATCTCATTTCTGAAGGTTTCCCATTTTCCAGCTGTCCCTTTACCTGCGAACATCTGCCTCCAATCAGCTTTCAAAAGTTCTTGCCGAATACCGTCAAAATTGGCCTTTCTTCAATTTAGAACTTCAACTTTTAGATCTGGTCTATCCTTTTCCATCACTATTTTAAAACAAATAGAATTATGGTCACTGGCCCCAAAGTGCTCCCCACTCACACCTCAGTCACCTGCCCTGCCTTATTTCCCAAGAGTAGGTCAAGTTTTGCACCTTCTCTCGTAGGTACATCCACATACTGAACAGAAAATTGTCTTGTGCACACTTAAGAAATTCCTCTCCATCTAAACCTTTAACACGATGGCAGTCGCTGTTTGGAAAGTTAAAATCCCCTACCATAACTACGTTATTATTCTTACAGATCACTGAGATCTCCTTACAAGTTTGTTTCTTGATTTCCCTCTGACTATTAGGGGGTCTATAGTACAATCTCAACAATGTGATCATCCCTTTCTTATTTCTCAGTTCCACCCAAATAATCTCCCTGGATGTATTTCCGGGAATATCGTCCCTCAGCACAGCTGTAATGCTATCTCTTATCAAAAATGCCACTCCCCCTCCTCTCTTGCCTCTCTTTCTATCTTTCCTAAGCATTTCAATCCTGGAACATTAAGCTGCCAGTCCTGCCCATCCCTGAGCCATGTTTCTGTAATTGCTATGATATCCCAGTCCCATGTTCCTAACCATGCCCTGAGTTCATCTGCCTTCCCTGTTAGGCCCCTTGCATTGAAATAAATGCAGTTTAATTTATTAGTCCTACCTTGTCTTTGCCTGCCCTGACTGTTTGACTCACTTCTGTGCTCATCTGTACCCGTCTCAGATCGATCCCTTTACTCACTATCTCCCTGGGTCCCACCTCCCCACCGTACTAGTTTAAATCCTCCCAAGCAGTTCTAACAAATTTCCCTGCCAGTATATTAGTCCCCTTACAATTTAGGTGCAATCCGTCCTTCTTGTACTGGTAACTTCCACCCCAAAAGAAATTCCAATGATCCAAAAATGTGAATCCTTCTCCCATACACCAGCTCCTCAGCCATGCATTCTTCTGCTCTATCCTCCTATTCCTGCCCTCACTAGCTCGTCGCACTGGGAGTAATCCAGATATTACTACCCTTGAGGACCTCCTTTTTAAATTTCTGCCTAACTCTCTGTAATCCCCCTTCAGAATCTCAACCTTTTCCCTTCCAATGTCGTTGCGCCCTAACTGAGCCTTCACATCTCATCCTAACATAAGCCGCCTTCTTCCTCTTGACCAGAGATTCCACTTCCTTCGTAAACCACACTCTACAGCCTCCTCCCTGCCTGACAGGTACATACTTATCTCGGAGCTCCACAGTGAAAGAGCTCCACATTTCTAATGTGCCCATCCCCTGCAGTTTCCTTCCCCATCCTATGTTTCCTAAATCTTGCCTAATCACATCGTAATTGCCTTTCCCCCAGCTGTAACTCTTGCCCAGTGGTATACACCTATCCCTTTCTCTCACTAAACATAACAGAATTGTGATCGCTATCACCAAAGTGCTCACCTACTTCCAAGTCTAACACCTGGCCGGGTTTGTTACTCAGTACCAAATCTATTATGACTTTGTCCCTTGTTGGCCTGTCTATATATTGTCAGGAAGCCCTCCTGCACACACTGGACAAAAGCTGACCCATCTATAATGCTCGTACTATAGTGTTCCCAGTCAATATTTGGAAAGTTGAAGTCTCCCATGACAACTACCCTATCTCTCTCACTCCTATCGAGAATCATCTTTGCTATCCTTTCCTCTACCACTCTGGAACTATTTGGAGGCCTATAGAAACCTCACAACAGGGTGACCTCTCCTTTCCTGTTTCTAACCTCAGCCCATACTACCTCAGTTGACGAGTCCCCAAACATGCTTTCTGCAACTGTAATATTGTCCTTGACCAACAATGTCACACCTCCCCCTCTTTTACCATCTTCTCTGTTCTTATTGAAACATCTAAATCCTGGAACCTTCAACAACCATTCCTGTCCCTGCTCTATCCATGTCTCTGAAACGGCCAAAATATTAAAGTCCCAGGTACCAACCCATGCTGCAAGTTCACCCACCTTATTCCGGATGCTCCTGGCGTTGAAGTAGACACACTTCAAACCAACTTATTGCTTGCCCGTGCCATCCTGCGTCCCTGAAACTTGATTTTGGACCTCCCTACTCTCAACCTTTTCTATACTCAAACTACAATTTTGGTTCCCATCCCCTGCTGGATTAGTTTAAACCCACCCCAATAGCCTTAGCGAATTTCATCTGCCAGTTTGGTCAATTAAATTATTTGTTCTCCTCTTATTGCTGCTGGAAAGGGTAAAGTGGAAATTAAATAGCTAGAATGTACTTTTTTTTGCCATTATCTGAGGTACAAATCTGCAGCAAATAGAGAAAAAGAAATCAAGCACCCTGGCATTAAAATTTGAAGAGCAATCAAAGAGTTTGTTCTAGTTATTTCATTCTTATTGTAGTAATAACTATGTCTTTTTGTTTATCATAAATTATATTTAAAAAATTAATGCCTTCTTCAAAAAGGTTGCTATGTAAAAAAAATGCTTCGATCATGCCATTATAGTTCAAACGGTGTGTGCATTTCTGAGGGTCATAAGGTCATAATTTTACTGCAGATTCTAATTTATTTTTGTCTGTTTTAGATTTAGTGTTCATCTGTTAATCTTGGCATTTGCTGAGTTGCAGTTATTGCTCAATTCTATCAATAAGCAGAAAAAGATGCATGATCATAGACTGATTGAAATGTCTTCATGATTGACTCAGTTTGATTCAGATGAGGCTCATAAAGAAGTATGTATCAGACCTAGTTCTGGTTGTCAAAGAAGTATGTGACAGACTTTCACCTCGTGAGACAGTGACTTAAACTGTAGTCGTTAACCTATTGTTTCCCTGGTGCAGTTCTGGGACTCCACTCTGTCCATCAACGTAGTGTCTATCACATTGTCTGCAAAGGAAGACAGTGCACGGAGAATCTGCACAATTTGCTGTCCTCTGTTTTCATTGGGTCCAACTGAGCTTTTGTTTCTGCTTGAGTTTTGTTCTTTCAGTCAGCCTCAAAAGTTTGTGGTAGTCTACGACCATCTCCCTGTCAATAATTATTGTTTTCATATCTGGCTAGCAAGGTGTCCTTACAGTAGAGATACAGTTACTGAGGAGGTCAGGATCTAGTTCAACCTTCAGATCGCTAATGCTATTTTCTAATGGAATTAGCATGCTCCTCAACCTGAGTTCATCACCTTATCCTGCTAAGTTTTAATCCCAAAACTGAGGATATATCTAAGATGAAACTGGTTAGCTTTTTTTTTCCATCTGGTGTATGTTGGGCCATCCCTTACCATATACAGGAGTGTGCAGGGGACTCAGGTTTGATAGGTACACAACTTAACTTTCTCAGCTATGTTGCTGTTGTTCCATAATTTATTTTATAGCCTTAAAGTTACAGCTTTTGCAATTGTGTTGATTTCAGCATCAAAATTGGAGTCTAGATATATAGGGCTTTCAACAGTCTCCAGCATTTCATTTCATCATTGATAGATGGTACAATGACAATCTCCTGAACCATGACCTTAGTTTTCCTGATAGTTAAACTAAGCACTTTAAGAGAGTTCATCCATTTCCTACTGCACGTGTTTCTCAGGTTGGGATGTTCATGTGGCATTGTCCATGTAGAGCAAGTGCCTGATATCTTAGATGCAACTTTATCTTGGTTTGCAATTTTCAGTCAGTTCAGGTATGTAAGTAGACACTTTTTGATCATAACCTGAAGGCACATCAAAACCAGTTATTACAAGGAGAATATGTCGTAGAAGATCAGAATACAATTCTATTTAATCCCAATACTGCATCTGTTCCTCCATCATAGTTGACCTTATGCTTCAAATCATGGAAAGAGGAGATCATATTGTATAGTTTCATAGAACATAGAAGAATACAGCGCAGTACAGGCCCTTGGGCCCTCGATGTTGCGCCGATCCAAGCCCACCTAAACTACACTAACCCACTATCCTCCATATACCTATCCAATGCCCTCTTAAATGCCCATAAAGAGGGAGAGTCCACCACTGTTACTGGCAGGGCATTCCATGAACTAACGACTCGCTGAGTGAAGAACCTACCCCTAACATCAGTCCTATATCTACCCCCCCTTAATTTAAAGCTATGCCCCCTTGTAATACCCGACTCAATACGCGGGAAAAGGTTCATACTGTCGACCCTATCTAATCCCCTAATCATCTTGTACACCTCAATCAAGTCACCCCTAAACCTTCTTTTCTCTAGTGAAAACAGCCCCAAGTGCCTCAGTCTTTCCTCATACGATTTTCCTTCCATACCAGGCAACATCCTGGTAAACCTCCTCTGCACCCGTTCCAATGCCTCCACATCCTTCCTATAGTATGGCGACCAAAACTGCACACAATATTCCAGATGCGGCCGTACCAGAGTCTTATACAACTGCATCATGACCTCAGGACTCCGGAACTCAATTCCTCTACCAATAAAAGCCAGTACGCCATATGCCTTCCTCACCGCACTATTTACCTGGGTGGCAACTTTCAGAGATCTGTGTACATGGACACCAAGATCCCTCTGCTCATCCACACTACCAAGTATCCGACCATTAGCCCAGTACCCCATCTTTTTGTTATTCTTCCCAAAGTGAATCACCTCGCACTTAGCTACATTGAATTCCATCTGCCACCTTTCTGCCCAGCTCTGCAGCTTCTCTATATCCTGCTGTAACCTGCCACATGCTTCCTCACTGTCAACAACTCCTCCGACTTTCGTATCATCCGCAAACTTGCTCACCCAACCTTCTAACCCCTCTTTCAGGTCATTTATAAAAATGACAAACAGCAATGGTCCCAAAACAGATCCTTGCGGAACACCGCTAGTGACGGCACTCCATGAAGAAACTTTGCCATCAACTACTACCCTCTGTCTTCTTCCATCCAGCCAATTCCTAATCCAAACCTCCAACTCACCCTCAATGCCATATCTCCGTATTTTCTGCAGTAGCCTACCATGGGGAACCTTATCAAACGCCTTACTAAAATCCATATATACCACATCTACCGCTTTCCCCTCATCAACCTCCTTCGTCACCTTTTCAAAGAATTCAATAAGGTTTGTGAGGCACGACTTGCCCTTCACAAAACCATGCTGACTATCCTTGATCACATTATTCCTATCCAGATGTGCATAAATCCTATCCCTTACAATTCTCTCTAAGACTTTGCCCACAACAGAAGTGAGACTCACCGGCCTATAGTTACTAGGGCTATCCCTACTCCCCTTTTTGAACAAGGGAACCACATTTGCTATCCTCCAGTCTTCTGGGACTACTCCTGTAGACAAAGAGGACATAAAAATCAAGGCCAATGGCTCTGCAATCTCCTCCCTTGCTTCCCAGAGAATCCTAGGATAAATGCCATCAGGCCCAGGGGACTTATCTATTTTCACCTTTTCCAGGATTTCCAACACCTCTTCTCTACATACCTCAAAGCCATCCATTCTACTTATTTGTGACTCAGTATTCTCATCGACAACAATGCCCTGTTCCTGAGTAAATACTGAAGAAAAGTATTCATTCAGTGTCTCCCCAATCTCTTCCGCCTCCACACGCAACTTCCCCCTACTATCCTTGACTGGACCTATTCCTACCCTAGTCATTCTTTTATTCCTAACATACCTATAGAAAGCCTTAGGGTTTTCCCTAATCCTATCGACTAAGGACCTTTCATGTCCCCTCCTTGCTGCTTTTAGCTCTCTCTTCAGGTCCTTCCTGGCTACAATATAACTCTCAATCGCCCCAATTGAACCTTCACGTCTCATCTTGAGATAGGCCGCCCTCTTCCATTTAACAAGGGATTCCAATTCCTTATTAAACCACGGCTCCCTCGCACGACCCTTTCCTTCCTGCCTGACAGGTACATAATTATCAAGGACACTCAATAGTTGCCCCTTGAACAAGTTCCACATATCATTTACACTCTTGCCTTGGAGTCTACTTTTCCAAGCCACACATCCTAAGTCATGCCTCACCGCATCATAATTTCCCTTACCCCATCTATAATTCTTGCCCTGTAGTACACACTTATCCCTCTCCATCACGAGTGTAAAAATCACCGAATTATGGTCACTATCCCCAAAGTGCTCACCTACCTCTAATTCTAACACCTGGTAGACATTTTTCTCTGGGCTTTGGTGGAATCGATGAAGGTAATATATAGTGATCTCCTGTGATCATTGCATTTCCCTTCTGGCTGTCAGACTGTGAAACCTACGTTGATTGTAGATCTATCAGTTCTGAAAGCACACTGGAGTTTGACTAGATTCTTTCATCCAAGATCTGTGTCATGACATGGAAATACAGCCTGAATAGTTTGTCATGGATGCCTTTGTTCTTGACAGGGTCAAAATCTTTGCATCACATATATCAATTGCTCCTTGGTCCAGCAAAAATTGAGAAATCTTTGAAGATGCTAAGGGAAAACCTAATTCTTGTGCTTGATGAGTTCAGGTAGCATAACATTAGCACCTATAATTTTGATCTTTGCAAGTGAGACAGTAACTTTTATTTTTTTTCATTGTGGCTTTAATAGCCAGCTCAACAGTGACTGATTCTGTTGGTATTTAGTACCACCTTACTGATAGTGGTTTTCCAAAAGGACAATGCAAGGCAGTATGCAATACATCACTTCAACTGCTTATGATATTAACAGTTACATGTATTAATCCAGTAAGATATGTATAGATCTCCATAAGCTGGTGCTAATTTAATTGCATAAATTATCAAAGGAAATAAATCGTACAAAGTTAGGACAAATTTCATTTTTTGTTGCACACGTGGCCTCTTTATTTGCTAGGTGGCTATGAGATGCCACCACACTCTGCAGGCACCAAAGCAATCCCTGAGGCCACAACACCAAGGCATAAGCATGCTGAAGCAGCTGCTGCTGCCGCTACTGGACCCAGAACGTCACCTCTGTCAAAGCTGTCTCTCACTGCCAAGACTCCAACCACCGCCATAGCCAGGCGAGTCTGAACGCCCAAGGAGTAGGCCCATTTCAACTTCCGAGAGACTGAGAGATGATTCACTCGGGATATTGGTGATGAATTCCTATGCCTTTTTTCTCAGGTAAACTATTTTCTTTGTTGATGAACGTATTGCCTTTTGATCCCTTCATACATGCCCATGACCATCCCAATGTTGATGAACATTTGGATATTCTGACAAAATTGTAACCATTCATCATTGGTGTGCTGCCTCGCATTCTGTTGGATTTTACTTTGACTTCTTAAGGCATTCAGAGTTTTCTCCCTTGTAACACGTGGGCGGCACGGTGGCACAGTGGTTAGCACTGCTGCCTCACAGCGCTAGAGACCCGGGTTCAATTCCCGCCTCAGGCGACTGACTGTGTGGAGTTTGCATGTTCTCCCCGTGTCTGCGTGTGTTTCCTCAGGGTGCTCCGGTTTCCTCCCACAGTCCAAAGATGTGCAGGTCAGGTGTATTGGCCATGCTAAATTGCCTGTAGTGTTAGGTAAGGGGTAAATGTAGGGTTATGGGTGGGTTGCGCTTTGGCGGGTCGGTGTGGACTTGTTGGGCCGAAGGGCCTGTTTCCACACTGTAAGTAATCTAATCTAATCTAAACACGTAATGAATGATGACATTCTGTTTGGCTTCAATGTAGATTCAGTCACAGTGATGTTAACATTGAACAAGCCAACATTTTTGAGTTGTTCTCTTATATTGGTAGTGCAGTATTGTGGATAGTATTTCAGAGTTTGTTCATTTTGTTACTGTGCTCCTTGTAAGCAATAAATTCTGTGCAATTGTGGAATGGAACTGATGGTTTTTCTTTTGATAGGTAGTATTGCTGATGTTGATACAAGGATGACATTTTTGCTTGAAGAAAAAGCGTCAACGGTTGCCTTGCCACATGTACACCAGGG
This sequence comes from Chiloscyllium plagiosum, assembly GCF_037043375.1. Classification (NCBI taxonomy): domain Eukaryota; kingdom Metazoa; phylum Chordata; class Chondrichthyes; order Orectolobiformes; family Hemiscylliidae; genus Chiloscyllium; species Chiloscyllium plagiosum. The sequence continues at coordinate 146,613,621 of NW_028270139.1, forward strand.
AGATATCTGTATCAGTCAGTGCTGTGTTAGCCAACTGCATTGAGAATGCTGTTCAGAGAGTTACATTTGGTGAAGATCCAATTTGCCCTGGTGTCAATATTCTGATGCAGGATGTTTCCAGGACTAACTGTGGCTTGGTTTGTTCTGAAAGAAGGTGTTTTTACAGCAAGCTCATTAGATCTCAAGTAGTCTCGATCCATTCTCATTTATTTTTCAAAGACTATGATGGCCCATGAGATGGGGCGTTGCCTCATGGTCTGCATCCACTCTTCATTGAAATCTACCAGGAATAAAGATGTTCTGACTTGAGGATTTTGCTGATTAGTGCCAAGTTCCTCATAAAATAGTTTTTTTTAAATTCCCTATAATGTAGTGCACAACGTTGGGGTTAACTGGCACTGTTAAAGTTGACGAAGAGAAGGGGAGAACCTTTTATTAATTTACTCATGGGACATGGGTATTGCTGGGTAGCTAGCATTTATTGGCTGCCCTCAATTGCCTTTGAGAAGGTGGTAGTGAGCTGCCTTCTTGAACTACAGTAATCCATGCGCTGGAGGTGGGACTCACAATGCCATTAGGGAAGGAAATGTTCTGAAAAACCTGTTGGACCTCTGTCGTTGAGAGAGGCAGGTTCCTTGCAGTGAAATGTATACAATACTCACACATTTCATCTAAACTCATTCACCGAGGTGAGCATTTCTGTTAATTAAACCAAACATCCAGAAAAGCTCATCTCACCTTGTAATCTGTTAAAATATAAGTGACAGAGAACTCTCAAATTTTACTATTTAAAGAAAATAACGTCAATTTATTTTTAACCCTAAAAGTAAACATTAAACAGCAACTATTCATAACTCTAAGCCTCCCCTTCTCTTACCCGCTTAAGACCTACTTCCAATTTTGTAACCATATATTGTTCCAATAAGACACTTACTAAAGTTACATCAACTTAATTTCAAAACCACATAGCCCCTGTCGTCTTCTGTGCCTCACTCTTCTGGCTGCTGAATTCCCGGGGTCATCGTGTTTCTTTTTAACTGCAAGTATGTTTCATATGAAAAGGTATCTTTGATAAAAAGCACTTCCTAATTTCTTGGAGAGCAAGATGTTCGATCTCCAGGCATTTCTGTCTCGCTGGCAGTTGCTCTCTCCAAATTTTCAAAATGCCTACATTCTATACTCCCAACATCAGATTGTCTCATTGGTTGATATTGGCAAAACAATAAGTTCAAACTCAATTGGATTTTAGTATCCTGGGGCATAATTTAAACTGGTTAAATTTGAAATGTTATCCATTTCACAGCCAAATGTTCCATATTTCCAGTTCTCCAGTACACTCCGGGACTGCCATCTAGTCATATCCACAGGTGCTTGTAAGCTTCAGTTCAGAGCAACATTCACTCTCTCTTAAAGGCACCATACACACCTTCAGCTTCATGCCACCATAATGTTTCTTTCAGTGATCCATTCTTGCTTTGTAAATGCCCTCTGTATGTATTTGTTCTGTCTGGTCTAAGCTTTTTTTGTTTGCTTTGTCATGTGCTTATTCAATTTTGCATGAGACGGGGGTTTGCTTAAGAACTAAGAGCAGGAACAGGCTCTTCAGCCCTCCATACCTGCACCGATCCAGACCCTCTATCTAAACCTGCTGCCTATTTTCTACGGATCTGTACTCCTTTGCTCCCTCACCATTTATATATCTGTCTAGATACATCTTAAATGACACAATCGTGCCCACCCCTATCACCTCCGCTGGCAACGCGTTCCAGGCACCTACTACCCTCTATGCAGATCTCCCCTAAACATTTCCCCTTTCACTTTGAAGTTGTGGTACCTAGTAATTATCACTCTGGGAAAAAGTTTCTTACCATCCACCTTATCAACACCTCTCATGATTTTGTAGGCCTCAAGCAGGCCCCCCCTCAACCTCCTCCTTTCCAATAAAAATAGTCCTAATCTACTCAACCTCTCCTCAAAACTAGCAGCCCCTAGGTCGGACAACATCCTAGTGAAACTCCTCTGTACCCTCTCCAAAGCATCCACATCCTTTTGATAGTGTGGTGACCAGAACTGTACGCAGTATTCCAAGTGTGACCGTATCAAAGTCTTAGACAACTGTAACATGACCTGCCAACTCTTGTACTCAATATCCCGTCCAAAGAAGGAAAGCATGCCATATGCATTCTTGACCAATCTACTGACTTGCATTGCCACCTTCAGGGAACAATGGACCTGAACACCCAGATCTCTCTGTACACCAGTTTTCCCCAGGACTTTTCCATTTACTGTATAGTTCGCTCTTGAATTGGATCTTCCAAAATGCATCACTTTGCATTTGTCTGGATTGAACTCCATCTGCCATTTCTCTGCCCAACTCTCCAATCTATCTATATTCTGCTGTATTCTTTGACAGTCCCCTTCACTATCTGCAACTCCACCAATCTTAGTGTCATCTGCAAACTTGTTAATGAGGTAACCCACACCTTCCTCCAAATCATTTATGTATATCACAAACAGCAGTGGTCCCAGCACTGGTCTCCATTTTGAGAAACTCCCTTCCACTACTACTCTCTGTCTCCTGTTGCCCAACAAGTTCTCTATCCATCTTGCCAGTACACGCTGAACCCCATGCGTCTTCACCTTCTTCATCAGCCTACCATGGGGAACCTTATCAAATGCCTTACTAAAGTCCATGTATATGACATCTACATCCCTTCCCTCATCAATCAACTTTATCACCTCTTCAAAGAATTCTATTAGGTTTGTAAGACATAAACTTCCCTGCACAAAACCATGCTGCCTGTCTCTGATAAGCCATTTTCTTCCAACTGGGTATATATCCTATCCCTTAGTATCTTCTCTAGTAGCTTCCCTACCACTGACGTCAGGCTCACAGATCTGTAATAACCTGGATTATCCCTGCTACCCATTTAAAGAAGGGACAACATTAGTGATTCTCCAGTTCTCTGGGACCTTTCCCTTTGTCAAGGATGCTGCAAAGATATCTGTTAAAGCTCAGCTATTTCCTCTCTTGCTTACCTCAGTAACCTGGAATAGATCCCATCTGGTCCTGGGGACTTATCCACCTTAATGCCTTTTCGAATGCACAACACTTCCTCCTTCCGACTTGACCTAGAGTAACCAAAGATCTATCCTTAACCTCAATATCCACCATGTCCCCCTCCTCAGTGAACAGTGATGCAAAGTACTCATTAAGAATCTCTTCCATTTTCTCCAAGTCCAGGCATATCTTTCATTGCATATTTGTCCTTGAGTGGGCCAACCTTTCCCCTAGCTAACTTCTTGCTTATATATGAGTAAAATGCTTTGGGGTTTTCCTTAACCCTGCTTGCTAAGGATATCTCATGACCCCTTATAGCCCTCTTAATTCCTCATTTCAGATTGGTCCTACATTCCCAATATTGCTCCAAAGCTTTCTGTCTTCAGTTGCCTAGACCTTATGTACGCATCCTGTTTCCTCTTAGTTAGTCTCATAATTTCATCTGTCATCCATGGTTCCTTAATCTTACCTTTTCTATCCCTCATTTTCACAGGACCACATCTCTCCTGAACTCTAATCACCTTCTCTTTAATAGCCTTCCATATGTTGAATGTGGATTTCCCTTCAAACAGCTACTCTCAATCTACATTCCCCAGCTCGTGCCGAATTTTGGTATAGTTCGTCTTCCCCCAGTTTAGCACTCTTCCTTTATGACCACTCTCGTCTTTGTCTGTGAGTATTCTAAAACTTATGGAATTGTGATCACTGTTCCCAAAGTAATCCCCTTCTGAAACTTCAACCACCTGGTCGGACTCATTTCCCAACACCAGGTCCAGTCTCGCCCCTTCCTGATTTGGACTATTTACATACTGCTCTTGAAAACCCTCCTGGATACTCCTTATAAATTCTGCTCCATTCGCACCTCTAACACTAATCCAAATCAATATTGGGAAAATTAAAATCTCCTATCACCACCACCCTGTTGCTCCTACATCTTTCTATAATCTCTTTACATATCTGTATCTCTATCTCATGTTCGCTGTTGGGTGGCCTGTGGTACCGTTCCAACATTGTTACCACACCCTTCCTATTTCTGAGCTCTGCCCACATTGCCTCACTGCTCAATCCTCCATAGTGCCCTCCTTCTTCTTTGACCAGTAATGCAACTCATCCACCCCTTTTACCTCCCTCTCTATCCTGCCTGAAGCATCGATATCCTGGGATATTAAGTAGCCAATCATGCCCTTCCCTCAACCAAGTGTCAGTAATAGCAATAACATCATACTCCCAGGTACTAATACAAGCCCTAAGTTCATTTGCCTTATTTACTATACTACTTGTATTAAAGCAAATGCATCTCAGACCACCAGTACCTCTGCATTCATCCTCTGCTCCCTGTCTGTTCTTCACCTTAGTCATGCTGACTTCATTATCTAGTTCCTTACTGGCTTTAGTTAGTACCTCCTTCCTGTCCACTAACCTCCTCATTTGATTCTCACCTCCCTGCCACATTAGTTTAAACACACCCCAACAGCGTTAGCAAAAGCACCCCCAAGGACATTGGTTCCAGTCCGGCCCAGATGTAGATCATCCAATTTGTAATAGTCCCACCTCCCCCAGAACTGGTCCCAAAGTCCCAAAATTCTGAACTCCTCCCTCCTGCACCATCTCTCACGCCACACATTCATCTTTCTTATTCTATCGTTCCTACTCTGACTAGCGTGTGGCACTGGTAGCAATCCTGAGATTACTACCTCTGAGGTCCTACTTTTTAACTTGATTCCTAACTCCCTAAATTCTTTGTGTAGGACCACATCCTAATTTTTACCTACATCATTGGTGCCTACATGCACCACGACAATTGGCTGTTCACCCTCCCCCTTGAGAATTTTCTGCAGTCGATCCGAGACATCCCTGACCTGTGCACCTGGGAGGCAACATACCATTTGGCAGTTTCGTTTTCGACCACAGAAATGCCTATACACTCCCTTTACAATTGAATCCCCTATGACTATAGTCCTTCCACCTGCTTTCCTGTCCTTCTGAACAGCAGAGCCAGCCACAATGCCATGAACTTGGCTACTGCTGCCTTCTCCTGGTGAGCCATCTCCCCCAATAGTATTCAAAATAGTATACCTGTTTTGGAGGGAGATGACCGCAGGGGACACCTGCTCTGCCTTCCTGCTCTTTTTCTGCCTTTTGGTCACCCATTCCCTTTCTCCCTCAGCAATGCTCATCTGCGGTGTGACCAATTCACTAAACGTGCTAACCACAATCCCTTCAATATTGCGTATGCTCCAAAATGAGTACATCCGAATTTCCAGAGTTGTTATGCGGTCTGACAAGATCTGCAACTGGACACACTTCTTGCAAGTGAAGGAGACAGGGACATCAGCTGTGTCCCTGAGCTTCCACATTGAGCAAGAGGAGCATAGCACGGGTCTGAGATCTCCTGCAATTTTTAATCTTAAGTTTTATCTAAGTTGAGACTAAAGTTAAGAAAAAGGAAAGAAAAGGTTTTACCAATCACACAATAAAATAAAACAAAAGAACAAAGTCTTTACCATATCAACACACCAGAGTCCTTTTTTTTTTTGGCTCGAGGAGGAGGGCAGGTGGGGACACTATACATGTAGTGTCTGGGGTTCAGCCGCTGCCCAAATATATCAGCATTTTAAAAGGTTTGCTTACCTTCCCGGTAGCCCTCTGGTCCTTGTTCTCTCCACGCTCACTGCAATTAAAATGGAGGCTGCAGACTCGCGAGGTAAGCTTTTTAAACGGTTTGCTTACCTTCCCAGCAGCCCCCTGTGGTCCTCATTCTCTCTGCCCTTGCTGCAATTGAAATATTGTTGGAAGACAGAGCAGTTCTTTTTATCAAATTGTAGTTGAGACTTCTGATTGAACACTGTACAGTGCACATGAACAAATGTTGTCTTGTGCATCAGCTTAATTCCCTAAAACTACACAGTTGTGCTTTTTGGTTGGACTTGGTATGAACTGGTTAAAAAGGTTGTCATGAATGCTTTTTAAAAATTCTACACTCTTCATACCTTTCACTGTGATTTTGCCCCAGGTTTCATTTGGCTTTTTAATGTTACCAAACATTACTACACTACTGTTTTCATACTTGCCAGAAAATTGCCAACATATCTGCTTTACTATCGCCATTGGCTGGGATTTTTAGTATACTGAGTTGAAAAGAATGGCATTGGAAAAGAACAATAGATCAGGCATTCAAGAATGCCCAAAATGTCGACTCTCCCGCTCCTCAGATGCTGCCTGATGTACTACGCTTTTCAACACCCTTTTCAACTCTGACTTCTCCAGCATCTGCAGTCCTTACTTTCTTGATCTTTAGTATACTTTCAGCATGTGATTGCCTTTCAGTACAGCATATAAGACCTCTCCTTTCACTATCCTCTCAGTTTTCCTTTTTTTCCTTAAGCAACATGATGACTCTTTCTTCTGAAAACCTGTTACCAGGAATGTTGAATTGCCATGCCTAATTCTCTTTGAAATTTAGGTAGTATGATATAGTGGTTTCAACTGTTCATCATTGCCATTTGCTCATCTGTTTTACTCATGACTCTTTGAATTGAAATAAAAGCATTGTTGAACCCCTTTATTGTCCAATTTCTAGACTCTGTTTGTGTTTGTTCAAAAATTGCTTATTAATTTATTACCTTCTATATCCCACCATTGTTATTCGCCCATATGTCTGGGTGCTTATTCCTCTATTAAGCTTAGAGTCACATAGCTGGCAGCTCAAGTAAATCTCCATGCAATGAAATTGATCTGAATTCTGTTGACTTTTTTTTCCCAGGTCCCCTTCTCCCTTACAACTGGTTATAATAATTCAGGAATCTGAGACCCTTGTTCCTGCACCATTTCTGCACTATCTATTTCTGAACATCAAGTTATTGACTTTCTCATTCAATGATAATTGTTGCCACAAGTACTCCTTGTGATCTACAGTCTGTATTTTGATCACTTTCTGATAAAACTGGTTCTCCTGAGCAACCTGTTGGTTTTATTGATGGCTATCTTATATTGACAACACTTATTTCTGGTCTTGTTCACATCAGGTAAATTATTCTCCATGTTTATGTTTTAATTATCATAAAAAACAGGCCAGTTTGTTTGTTTGAGAAAAAAGCTCCAAACCAGGCAATTCTTTCTTATGCCTTTAACCTCTTAATTCTGCTCTCTTTGTACCTTATCCAGTTCCTTTATGAAAGCCAGAATTATTTATAATACTCCAAGTATGATCTAGACAAGGCTCTAGACAAGCTTAATAGAACATCTCTGCTTTTCAATGTTATCCCTTTAAAAATGGATCTAATTGCTAACTAACGTGCAGTGACAATTTTAGAGATTATGTACCCACATCCCCAAGTTATTTGTTCTTCTACTCGATTTAGGCACTTATTTTCCCAAGGTGTATGAAGCCTCCTTATACTTTTTGTGGTCAAAACACCCTTTGGTTGAAAAAATTGTGCTGAATAAAGTAATGTATTTTCTCAACACATAACAGTTCACTCATGAGATCATCTATTTGTGGAATGTCCGATTAGGCCAAATGATCAGCCTCACTGTCTGTCCCATATGTGTAATTACTTGTCTATTTGTTTTTTTCTTTATTTTTTCATGGGATGCAGACAAAGTTGCCAAGGTCGACATTGTTGCTTGGCTCTCATTGCCATTAACATGAATAATGGACAGTTTAGAACCAACATTGCTGTGAGTAGGTTGGGCCTATATTCTTTGGAATTTAGAAGAATGAGAGATGACTTCATTGAAACAGATAAGATTTTTGTGGGAATATCGAGGACTGGGGACATAATCTCAGAATAAAGAGTTGCACATTTAAAATAGAGATCGGGAGGAATTTCTGCTGAACACAGTAAATTATGGAATTATTTACTACAAAGGGCTATTGAGGCTGGATCGACTTAGATTTTTAATCATTAATGGGAACAAGAGTTATAGGGAAAAGCAGGAAAGTGGAGTTGAGGATTATCACATCAGCCTTGATCTCATTTAATGACGGATCAGACTTGATGGGCTATATGACCTACTTCTTACAGTTTTATGGATATGAAGTCACATGTAGACCAGACTAGATAAGGATGGCAATCTTCCTTTCCTAAATGTTGTTAGTGAACCAGCTAAAACGTTTTTATTTTGACAATTGTAGATAGTTCATTGTCGCCATTACTAAAATAAGCTCTCTAATTTATTAACTTGATTAAAATTTCACTCATTGCCATGGTGATATTTGAACTTGTATCCCCCAAGCATTACTACATCTCTGGACTATAGTTATAGCAGAGTTATAGTTATAGTAGAGTCAGTTTTAAAATTAATTTTATTCAGGATGAAAATATTGCTGGCTAGACCAGCATTTATTGCCCATCCCAAACTGCCCAGAGAACAGTGAAATGTCACCCTCATTTCTCTGGGTCTCTCGTTATATGTAGCCAGACTAGGTTAAGAATGGCACACTCTTTGCAAAACAGCATTAGTGAACTAGATTTGTCTTTCCTACAATTGGCAATGGTTTCATGATTCTGGAATTAAACTCTTAATTCCAAATGTTGTTTTGAAATTCAATCCAAGTTGTGCCATCTGCCAGGGTGGAATTCAAACCCAGGTCCCCAGCATATTACCTCTATATCTGGATTGATAGTTTCACGATTATACTACTTATTATTACACCATTATTATTAGTCCAGCGATCCTATTATTGAAATGTTAAAATTTCCGACATTTGATTCTTTCTCTATCAAACCTAAGACCCTCACAATTAGTTGAGGTGAAGTTAATTCCTTTGGACCTGAATAGGTTAAAGCTTGATTCTTAAAGATTAAAGAGTACAACTTGTTGCCCAGTCCAGTAGCTGTTTGCTATCCTGGATTGGAACAATTGCAATTACCCTGCGCCATTTTGAATCCAGAGTTTCTTTAAACATCAATTAAGTTCCACAGATGACATTTTTAGATACCAGGTGGTAAGTAGTGTTCTATAGAAATGAACACCACTATGATGGTCACTGCAGTAATTCATTACAGGCACTTCTAATAAATCAATCTGTATTTCAGGGTGTAGTAGGGATTGAGTTTTAGGCTGTGCAGTCTTGCAAGCTGATGGAGAGAAGATTGAACAGTTAGCACAATCTTCGCAACCTTGAAGCTGTTCCCAGAGTTTGGTGGGTGCTTCAAGTTAATTGCAACCTGGTTAGCTGAGCAAGGTTTTGGGTGGATAGGAAATGCAAACTCAGTTTTTCAAAGTGAGTAACGCATATGGCAAAATTATACACTGTTAATTCATAGCTCTGCCACAAAGCTTTAAGAGAACTGTGATCACCTTGATTCTTTGAAGTTCTTGTCAATTTCTCAAAAGTCAAATTTCTTTTATTTCATAAACACAAAAATAGTAATGAATAAATGTGTATATATCGACTGCCAACAAAAAGCTTGTAGCATGTTGAAGAGACTAAAATAATTTGAAACTTTGCAAAAAAAGTCGTAACCAGATTATAAATACTCTTGGGATTTATATGACTTCCTGAAGAAGACAATTTTTGTTATGTCTAATTTAGTATAAATGTCAGCAACAAAATCATTTTATGAATATATTTATTGGACTATCTGTTTTGACATTTTAAATATATACAGAGAAGAGAGAGAAAATCTAGGACACTAAGTTGGTTGTTTATTATGTACAACGTCAACATCAAGACAAGGTTACATGGCCACTTCCCAAAACAAGTCTTATTAGTGTGACTTCAGAATAAATCCAATGTTAGAGTCCATTTCAAGAGAATATCTGGAAGAGGGATTTTTTCTGTACTTACCATGAGTTTCAGATCGAGCTCGTGGCATTGTTGTAACCACACAAAGTTATTGACTCATATATCATAGAAATATACCCTTCAGTCCAACTCGTTTGCTCTGACCAGATGAACTAATTTGGCCTAGTCCCATTTGCCAGCATTTGGCCCATATCATTCTAAACCCTTCCCGTTCATATACCCATCTTAGATGCCTTTTAAATGTTATAATTGGACCCATCTCCACCACAAAGGTTACCCCTCGGATCCTTTTTAAATCTTGCCCCTCTCACCTTAAACCAATGCCCTCTAATTTTGGGCTAGCCCATTCTAATTAAAAGATAGGGTGAACAGCCAAAGGATCAGAGGGGGTAATTTTTTCACACACAGGGCGGTTCAAGTATGGAATGATTTGCCAGAGGAAGTGTGGAGTGGGTGCAACAACAAGGGATCAAGATGAATGTATGAATAGCAAGGATTTAGAGAAATGTGGACCAAATGCTGGCAAATGGGACTAGGTCAGATTGGAATTTCTGATCAACATGGAGGAGTTGGACTGAAGTGTCTGCTTCCATGCTGTATAACTCTGTGACTCTATGACATGAGCGTTGCTAGCCAACTAACCTTTATTGCTTGTCCCTAGTTGCCCTTGAAAAGTTGGTAGTGTGGCCTGTTGTCTCCGGGTTGACCCACAATGCTCTGCGGGAGGAAATTCCAGGATTTTGACTCAACCGTAATTAAGGAATAGAGATATATTTCCAAGTCAGGGTGGTTACTGGTTTGGGTGGAAAACTTGCAGCTAATGTTAGAGGATTTGAGCTATAGGGAGAGGCTGAACAGGCTGGGGCTGTTTTCCCTGGAGCGTCGGAGGCTAAGGGGTGACCCTATAGAGGTTTACAAAATTATGAGGGGCATGGATAGGAAAGATAGGCAAAGTCGTTTCCCTGGGGTCGGGGAGTCCAGAACTAGAGGGCATAGGTTTAGGGTGAGAGGGGAAAGATATAAAAGAGACCTCGGGCAACGTTTTCACACAGAGGGTGGTACATGTATGGAATGAGCTGCCAGAGGAAGTGGAGGAGGCTGGTACAATTGCAACATTTAAAAGGCATTTGGATGGGTATATGAATAGGAAGGGTTTGGAGGGATATGGGCCAGGTGCTGGTAGGTAGGACTAGATTGGGTTGGGATATCTGGTCGGCATGGACGGGTTGGACCGAAGGGTCTATTTCCATGCTGTACATCTCTGTGACTCTAGAACATAGAACGTAGAACAATACAGCGTAGAACAGGCCCTTTGCCCCTCGATGTTGCGCCGACCTGTGAACTATTCTCAGTTCGGCCCCCGACACTATCCCAAAATCATCCATGTGCTTATCCAAGAATTGTTTAAATCTCCCTAATGTGGCTGAGTTGACTACATTAGCAGGTAGGGCGTTCCACGCCCTTATCACTCTCTGCGTAAAGAACCTGCCTCTGACATCTGTCTTAAATCTATCACCCCTCAATTTGTAGTTATGCCCCCTCATACAAGCTGACGTCGTCATCCTAGGAAAAAGACTTTCACTGTCTACCCTATCTAGTCCTTTGATCATCTTGGATATCTCTATCAAATCCCCTCTTAGCCTTCTTCTTTCCAATGAGAACAGACCCAAGTCTCTCAGCCTTTCCTCATAAGACCTTCCCTCCAAACCAGGCAACATCCTGGTGAATCTCCTCTGCACCTTTTCCAATGCTTCCACATCCTTCCCGAAATATGGTGACCAGAACTGTATACAATGTTGTTTTTATGTATCTATTGTACTATTCCTTTTAGATGGAAGTGTTTGTGTGTTTGGAAGTTTCTGTCTAAGGAGTCATGTGGAATTTCTGCAGTGCATCTTGGAGATCTTACACACAGTGATGGAGGGAATATAGTGATATGGTGTTTTGTCTTGGATGGGTGTCAAGCTTCTTGAGTATAGTTCTTTCTGCACCCAACGAGGCAATTGGGGATTATTACATGAGACTCCTGACTTGTGCCTTGTTTGTATCTGATGGACAGGATTTGGGGAGTCAGGAGGTGAGTTACTCCTAGTATTCCTAGCCTCTGACCTGCTCTTGCAGTCAACATGTTTATGTGTGGAGTCCAGTTGAGTTCCTCTCCAATAGGAACCTCTAGGATGTTGATAGTGGGGAATTTGGTGATAACCTTTGAATGTCAAGGGGTGGTGGTTAGATTGTCTCTGTCTCTGATTGAACTGGTCATTGTCTGCTATATGTGTGGTGCAAATATTACTTGCCATTTGTCAGCTGAAGCTTGGATATTGTTCACATCTTGTTGCATTGGAACATGGACTGCTTCAGAATTTGGGAAGGCCCAAATGGTACTGAGAATTTTACAATCATCGGCAGCCATCTGGACTTCTGACCTTACGATGAAGGGAAGGTCATTGATGAAGCAGCTGAAGATGGTTGGGCCTGGGACATTACCCTGAGGAGCTCCTGCAGAGATGGCCTGGAGCTGAGCTAACTGGCATCCTACAACCATGACCATCTTCCTTTGTGCCAAGTATAATTCCAACCAGCAAAGAGTTTGCTCTCTGATAGTATTGATTCCAGTTTTGCTCCTTGATTCTATACTTTATCGAATGCAGTTTTGATGTCAAGGGCTGCCACTCTTCCCTCAACTCTGGAATTCAGGTCTTTTGACCATGTTTGAACCAATGCTGTAACAAAGCCAGGAGTTGAGAGGTCCTACCGGAATCCAAATGGCATAATTGAACAGGTTATTGCTGAACAGGTGCTGCTTGAAAGCATTGTTGGTGGCACTTTCAATCACTTGACTGATGATTGAGAATAGATTGATCGGATGGTAATTGGCTGGGTTGGATTTGTTTTGAGTTTTTTGTTCAGGATGCATCTGGGCAATTTTCCACATCGTCACATACATGCCAGTGTTGCAACTGGCTCAGAGAGCAGCAAATGCTGAAGCACATCTTCAATACTATTGCTGGAATGTTGTCAGGCGTCACAGCCTATACACTATCCAGTCTCTCCACTTGTTATCAAGTGGAGTGAATTGAATTGGTTAAAGTCTATTATGTGTAGTGCTGGGGACCACTGGAGGAGGCTGGACATTCATTTAGCACTTCTGGCTGATGATCACTGTGCGTGCTTCAGCCTTATCTTTAAACTGGTTTCTTCCATCATTGAGGATGGTGTTATTTGTGGAGCCTCTTCTTCTAATCAGTTGTTTAATTTCCCACCACCATTCGAAATTGGAAGGGCCAGGATAGCAGAGGTTAGGTCTGATCTGTTGGTTGTGGGATCACTGAGCTCTGTTCTGTTGCCTGTTGCTTATGCTGTTTGGCATTAAAATAATTCTGTTTAGTAGATTATTTTTTAGGTGTGCTTGGTGCTGGTTCTTACATGCCCTTCTGCATTCTTTATTGAACCATGGTTGATCCCCTGGTAATGGTTAAGTGAAGAATATGCCAGGCCATGAGGTTACAAATTGTGCTCAAGTACAATTCTGATGCTGTTGATTCCCCTCAGTCTTGGGTTACTAGATACATTTGAAGTCTATCCCACTGAGCACAGGGATAGTGCCATACAACAGGATAGGGGTTACTCTTAATGTAAAGGCAAGACTTCGTCTTCACAAAGACTGTGCGGTAGTCACTCTTACTCATTGTGTCATGTGCAGATGGATCTGTAGCAGACAGATTGGTAAGGATGTGATTAAGTATTTTTTCCCTCTTGTTGATTCCCTCACCACTTACTGCACACCCAATCTGGTAGCTAAGTCAATTAGGACCCACCAGCTCAATCAGTAATGCTGCTGCTCAGTCACTCTTGGTGGTAGACAATGAAATGCCCCACTCAGAGTACATCTTGTACCCTTGCCACTTTCAGTGCTGGTCAGGGACAGAGGGTGTGACTACAAGTGAGGCAGGCTGTGGGATCCAGGCAGTAGTACTGCAAGACCCTCAGCCCATGTCCTTGTTCAATATGTTCAAGATTCTTGCTTTCTGTGTGGCTGAGACAGGGGATGAACAAATTGATCATAGCACCCTGGTACAGGGAGCCATTCAAGAGGGGGTAGAAAAAAGAAATTTAGTTGTATTCAGGGATAGTATAGTCGTAGAGATGTACAGCACGGAAACAAACCCTTCAGTCCAACTTGTCCTTGCCAACCAGATATCCTAAATAAATCTAGTCCCATTTGTTAGCATTTGGCTCATATTCCTCTAAGCCTTTCCTATTCATATACCTTTTTGCTTTTTAGAAGTTGTAATTTTACCAGCCTTGATCACTTCCTCTGGCAGGTCATTCCATATATGCACCACCCTTTGCATGAAAAAGTTGCCTCTTAGATCCCTTTTAAATCTTCCCCTCTCACCGTAAACCGATCCTCTCTAGTTTTGGACTCCCCCACCCCTGTGTAAAGATCATGTCTATTTACCCTATCTATGCCCCTCACGATTTTATAAACCTCTATAATGTCACCCCTCAGCCTCCAACGCTCTGAGCTACAGCCTCTCTTTGTCGCTCAAACGCTCCAACTTTGGCAGCATCCTTGTAAATCTTTTCTCAACCCTTTTAAGTTTCACAACATCCTTTCTGTAGCAGGGAAACCAGAACTGCACACAGTATTCCAATAGTGGCCAAACAATGTCCTATACAGCCGCAACATGACCTCCCAACTCCTATACTCAATGCACTGACCAATAAGGGATGCATACCAAATGTCGCCTTCACTATCCTATCTATTTGTAACTCCACTTTCAAGGAATTATGAGCCTGCACTCCAAGGTCTGTTTCTTCAACAACATCCTGATTTGCCTTTTCAAAATGCAGCACTTCACATTTATCTAATTTAAACTCCACTTGCTTCTCCGGCTCATTGACCTATCTGATCAACATCGCATTGTACTCTGAGGTAATCTTCTCCGCTATCTCCATTGCGAGGATCAAGAGGCCTGAAGCCTGTGTTGCCTGCCTGATGCCTTGATTCGAAGTATCTTACTTGGGCTGCAGAGGAACTGTATGTCATCGTTCATGCAGGTACCCACAATCTAGAATCATAGATATGTACAGCATGGAAACAGACCCTTTGGTCCAACCCTCCATGCCGACCAGATATCCCAACCCAATCTAGTCCCACTTGCCAGCACCCATCCCAAATCCCTCCAAACCCTTCCTATTCATATACCCATCCAAATGCCTTTTAAATGTTGCAATTGTACCAGCCTCCACCACTACCTCTGGCAGCTCATTCCACACACTTACCACCGTCTGGGTGAAAACGTTGCCCCTTAGGTCCGTTTTATATCTTTCCCCTCTCACCCTAAACCTATGCCCTCTAGTTCTGGACTCCCCCACCCCAGGGAAAAGACTTTGTCTATTTATCCTATCCATGTCCCTCATAATTTTGTAAACCTCTATAAGGTCACCCCTCAGCCTCTGACACTCCAGGGAAAACACCCCCAGCCTGTTCAGCCTCTCCCTATAGCTCAAATCCTCCAACACTGGCAACATCCTTGTAAATCCTTTCTGAACCCTTTCAAGTTTCACAACATTCTTCTGATAGGAAGGAGACCAGAATTGCACACAATATTCCAACAGTGGCCTAACCAATGTCCTGTACGGCCGCAAAATGACGTCCCAACTCCTATGCTCCATACTCTGACCAATAAAAGAAAGCATATCAAATGCCTTCTACACTATCCTATCTACCTGCGACTCCACTTTCAAGGAGCTATGAACCTGCACTCCAAGGTCTCTTTGTTCAGCAACCCTCCCTCGGATCTTACCATTAAATGTATAAGTCCTACTAAGATTTGCTTTCCCAAAATGTAGCACCTCACATTTATCTGAATTAAACTCCTTCTGCCACTTCTTGGCCCATAGGCCCATCTGATCAAGATCCTGTTGTAATCTGAAGTAACCTCTTCACTATCCGCTACACCTTCAATTTTGGTGTCATCTGCAAACTTACTAACTATACCTCTTATGCTTGCATCCAAGTCATTTATATAAATGACGAAAAGTAGAGGACCCAGCACCGATCCTTGTGGCACTCCATTGGTCACAGGTCTCCAGTCTGAAAAACAACAGTCTGGGCGGCACGGTGGCACAGTGGTTAGCACTGCTGCCTCACAGCGCCAGAGACCCGGGTTCAATTCCTGCCTCAGGCGACTGATTGTGTGGAGTTTGCACATTTTCCCCGTGTCTGCGTGGGTTTCCTCCGGGTGCTCCGGTTTCCTCCCACAGTCCAAAGGTGTGCAGGTCAGGTGAATTGGCCATGCTAAATTGCCCGTAGTGTTAGGTAAGGGGTAGATGTAGGGGTATGGGTGGGTTGTGCTTCGGCGGGGCAGTGTGGACTTGTTGGGCCGAAGGGCCTGTTTCCACACTGTAAGTAATCTAATCTAATCAGTCTAATCTAAAACCCTTCATCACCACTCTCTGTCTTCTACCTTTGGGCCAGTTCTGTATCCAAATGGCGAGTTCTCCCTTTGTTCCATGAGATCTAACCTTGCTAAGCAGTCTCCCATGGGGAACCTTGTCGAGTCCCAAACTGAAGTCCATATAGATCACATTTACTGCTCTGCCCTCATCAATCCTCTTTGTTACTTCTTCAAAAAACTCAATCAAGTTTGTGAGAACTGATTTCCCACGCACAAAGCCATGTTGACTATCCCTAATCAGTCCTTGCTTTTCCAAATACATCCTGTCCCTCAGAATTCCCTCCAACATCTTGCCCACCACTGACGTCAGGCTCACTGGTCTGTAGTTTCCTGGCTTGTCCTTACTACCCTTCTTAAAGAGTGGCATCACGTTAGCCAACCTCCAGTCTTCCGGCACCTGACTTGTGACTATCAATGATACAAATATCTTAGCAAGAGGCCCAGCAATCACTTCTAGGCAGAGCAAGGAAAAAGATATGCTGAGAGAACATAGGCAGGTAGGGGCTGAATTAAAAAGCAAAACCAAAAAAGGTAATTATGGCCAGATTACTAAGCAGTAGTGAGATTAGAGAATGTTGAGGTTGGTACAGAGTTAGAGAGAATAAGTTAAATAGACAAGACAGGTAAGAGCACAGCAGAGATCGAGGAAGGACTGAATTAAATTGTGTTTATTTTAAGGTAAAAGGCCTGACAGGTAAGCCTGATGAATTCCGGGTACAGCTGAGAACATGGGACTGGGAGGGAAAAGCTATTGCAGAAACAAGGCTGAGGGAGGGACATCTCGCATGTAGATGCTATAGGAAGGATAGAAGAGGAGGCAAGAGAGGACAGCGAGTGGCGTCTTTGATTAGAGGAAACATCACGGCTATACTTTGGATATTCTTGCGGAATTGTCCAGTGAAATGATATCGGTGGAACTGAGAAATAAGAGGGTGGTCATTTTGATGGAATTATACTTTGGGCCTGACAATAATCAGGAGGAAATTGAGCAGATAGCTGTATGAATAATAGCGATAAAATACTAAGGGATTTTAACTTTCCAAATATGGACTGAGGCTGCGGTAGCATTAGGGGCTTTGATGGGGAGGAATTTGTTAAGTGTGTTTGAGAAAACATTTTCAATCAAAATGCAGATGACCCTACTAGGGAAGGGGCAAAACTCGACTTCCTCTTGGGAAGTAAGATAGGGAAAGTGACTGAGGTGTTAGTGGGGGAGTATTTTGGGATCAATGACCATAATTCTATTAATTTTAAAGAAATTATAGAAAATGATGGACTTGGTCCACAAGCTAAAGTTCCAAACTGGGGCAAGGCCAATTTTTATGACATTTGACAGGAACTTTCAAAAGCTGTTTAGGGGAGGCTGTTTGCAGATAAAGGCATGTTTGGCAACTGGGAGGCTTTCAAAACAAGATAACAAAAATTCAGGGACAACACGTTCCTGTTAGTGTGAAGGGCAAGGCTGGCAGGAGTAGGAAACACTAGATGGCTACAGATATTGAGGCTCTGGTCAGAAGAAAGATGAAGGCATATTGTCAGGACAGGTGGGATCGAATATAACGGATTGAGGAGTATAACGGATACAGGAATATGATTAGGTTAGATTAGATTACTTACAGTATGGAAACAGGCCCTTCGGCCCAACAAGTCCACACTGACCCGCCGAAGCGCAACCCACCCAGACCCATTCCCTTACATTTACCCCTTCACCTAACACTACGGGCAATTTAGCATGGCCAATTCACCTAACCTGCACATTTTTGGATTGTGGGAGGAAACCTGAGCAAACCCACACACACACTGGGAGAATGTGCAAACTCCACAGTCAGTCGCCTGAGGCGGGAATTGAACCCGGGTCTCTGGCGCTGTGAGGCAACAGTGCTAACCACTGTGCCAATACTTAAGCGGGAACGCAGGAGGTAAAAAGGGGATATGAGATTGCTTTGGCAGATAAGGAGAATCCAAAAAGAAAGATTCTGCACTTATATTAAGGGAAAAGAGTAACTGGGGCGAGAATAGACCCTCTTTGAAAATAATGAGGCCAAACATGTGTGGAACCACAAGAGATGGGTGTGATCCTAACTGAATATTTTGTGTCAGGTATTTATTGTGGAGAAAGACACAGAGGCAAGCTAACTTGGGGAAATAAATCGTGATGTCTTGAAAAGAGTCTTCATTACTGAAGAGGTGGTGCTGGGGATCTAAAATGCATGAAGCTAGATAAATCTCCAGGAACTGATCAGGTGTATTCCAGGACATTGTGGGAAATTACGGGAAAAATTGTGGGCCCCTAGCTGATATATTTGTGTCATCGACAGCCAAGGGTGAAGTGTTGGAAGATTGGAGGATGGCTAAAGTTGTATCATTGGTTAGGAAAGGCTGCAAGAAAAAAACAGGGAACTATAGACTGGTGAACATGAGGTTGGCAAGTTATAGAGTCATAGAGAGATTTGTGGTTGATGTTAACCATTTCGTTGTCAGATTTGAATCCTTTTATGAACTAATTTGGTTCTATAATTATTGTTTAAACAATTAACAATGTGAGATTTCAAATTGCTTTATCTATCTATGGTTTGCTGCATTGAATCAAATGTCGGATATGGTCAGTTCTGACCTCCAAAGTTGTGATTGTTCTTTCTCTAGCTTATAGAATATTCTTCAAATGTATGTACTAGCTATGAAAGTGCTATTGTTCAATACTTTTATCTTGAAAAATTTATTACCTGATGACTTAGTTGGCAGAAGAAAAATATTCTGAAGGGCTTATGCCCGAAACATCGATTCTCCTGTTCCCTGGATGCTGCCTGACCTGCTGCACTGTTCCAGCAACACATTTTCAGAAGAAAAATATTGTCAGCAATATTTGCGAGTAGCCACATATTGCTATTCAGTGATAGGCAAGCCATCAGCCAGCTTATTGCTACTTTGTGAAAGCTGGCCCAATCACTACCACAATGCCTAAGAGTGAACATGTTACCTGTATTATTTGTAAAGAGCTCAATCTCTGCAAATGTAGCATTATTGGTCAATTGCCTTACTGATGCCAATAAATCTATTTCATTGCTATGATTTGAGAATAAATATAATACAGCCAATAAGAACTTGCATTTGTTTTGCACATTTAATATATTAAAATATATTAATATAATATATACATTTAATATGTTAAAAGCTTATTGCTGATAATTGCTAAACTTACTTTCTATTAGAGTTAATTTGCAGATCCAGTAAGTTCTTTGAGATTTGCAAGTTATGGCGTCTCTTTCTAACCCTGAATTTGTTGTCCAAATTGCAGATTGGCATTGATACATGGCCTTATTATGGGTTATTTTTCAAAAATGTTCAAGCTCATTAAGTTCTCAATGCATTAAAAGTTTAGTGGATGAACACAGAACTCTGCTCTGCCTGTAGGCATGCAGCAAAGATTCTATTTTTGGCAAGAAAAATCATGTTTGTAGCCAGTAAGTATTAATAAGATGATGCCAAATGTAGATGGATAATGCAACAATCAACCTCAGACTGGCTGCTTTTGTATATGCGCTACCCAAGAAATAGACAGCATCTGATTACTGAGCTCTGCAGATGTTGATTACAATTTGATTAACTTGTTTTGAATTGAACAGTCATGGAATGGATGCAGCACAGAAGGATGTGGTTCAACCTATTGTGCCTGTGCCGGCTCTCTGCAAGGGCAATTCTCCTACCTTTCTGCCATTGCTCTGCTAATTATTCGCCTTCAGCTAATTATTCAAATTTCTTTTGAAAGTCGATACCAGACTCTCAGCAGTGCTTTCCAGATTCTAATGATTCATTGTGCATAGAAAATTGTTTTCTCATGTCGCAGTTGCTTCTTTGGAAGTCACCTTAAATTGGAACCCTTTGGTTCTTGCTCCACCAGCAGGGGCAATTTTCTCCCTATTTACTATATGCGAATTAGGAGTCAAAGTAGGAGCCCCTCAGACCTGCTGCACTATTCAATATGATCATGGCTGTTCTGATTGTAACTTCAAATCCATATTCCTGTCTACCCAACTATCAGCTCTTTGGTTAAAAAGAAGCAACAAACGTCTACCTTAAAAATATTCAATGATTCTGCTTCCAGCACCTTTTCAGAATGTGTATTCCAAAGATTCATGTTGCACTGAGAAAAAAAGGTTTTGATTCATTTCTGTCTATAAATGAGTAACCTTGGATATTTTAAAACAGTTAGTTTCCGAATTCTGGATCCTCCCAGAAGAAGAAACCTCTCCAAGTCAATCCTGTGAAAACCTCCTCAGAATCTTGTGCTTAAATTATATGACCCCTCACATTCTAAACTCCAGGGGACAACCAGTCTCATGATAAGAAATTCCCCCCCCCCTCCACCCCACCTCCCCGCCTCCCTGCCTATCCAGGTATTAGTGTTGTAAACCTTTTCTGAATTGCCTTCTGAAATAACTACACAGAGGCTGTATCCCGTAACAAATCACTCTTTATTTACATGTGCACTGTACATGGTGTATGAACAGCCAGCTCAAAGACAATCCTGAGATTGAGGAGATCTTCTGAACCTCCTGTTTTTTTATTTTGTATTTTAAAAAAAATTAATTATCCCCACGTTACCGCCAAACTGCAGTAGAGCTTATTTTTCCACCGCACCCATGTTGTGTATATACAAGTGTGAGACACAGTGAAAGACACAAGGTGCACAAATCTTTATTCAGTTCCCACCACCAGGAAGAAAAGAAACAACTTCCTGTTTATCTTTTTTTCTGATCCAGTTCCCTCAGAGCCACCTTTCAGAGTGAAAAGAGGTCTGACACTCCTGTTTTTTTTTCTTTTTTTCTCCTGTTTATTTATTTTTTAAATTTAATTTTTTTTTTCTTCCACACTTCTGCCTCACTGTGGTAGTGCTTATTTATTCCCCGGCACCCATGGTGTGTGTGTGTGTGCAGGTGTGAGACACCTCCGTATTTAACTACAGATCAATTTTCTCCATCAAATTACTCAGAATCTGCAGAAACAGGCCATTCAATCCAATTGGTTTGTGAAATAACTCCTTGAAGGCCAGTATCCCATCAGCAAGCCACCCTTTATTGACATGTGGAGAGTCCTTGACACTGATCCAACTCCCTCAGAGTCAGCTCTTAGAGTGAACAGGACGCCTGACGCTTCTGTTCTTTCTTTTTCTCCATTATTTGTTTGTTTTTCTTTACCCCCACACTACCGCCTAACTGTGGTAGTGCTTATTTATTCCCCCACACCCAAGTTGTGTGTGTGTGTGCAGGTGTGAGACACAGTGCACAAATCTTTATTCAGTTTCCACCACCAGGATGAAAAGAAACAAACCTCCTGTTTTTTTTAAAGTAAATTAAAATGTTAAGAACTTTTCGAAGCAATTAGCTTAAGGTATGTCACAATTTAGTTCTTTGTCTTCTGGGAAAAGAGGTTTGCTGGCATTGCAGGAACCTAAATTGCCTTATTACAAGGTGAAATAACTCTACTGAGGCCAGTATCCAATCAACACGTCATCCTTTATTTACACGTGCATAATACCTGACACTGGTCCAGCTCCCTTGGAGCCAGCTCTGAGTGAAGCAAACCACTGAAACTCCTGTTTATTTTCTTAGCCAGCTGTCAGAGTGAACAGAAAGTCTGACACTCCTATTCTTTTTCTTTTTTTAAAGTTCTTTTTTTAAACTCCCACACTACCGCCTAACTGCAGTAGTGCTTATTCTTTTTCCCAGCACCCATGTGTGTGTGTGCAGGTGTGAGACACAGTGAAAGACACAAGGTGCACATGTCTTTATTCAGTTTCCACCACCAGGAAGAAAAGAAGCAAACCTCCTTTTTTTTAATAGTATAACATATACAATATGTTTATTAGAACTGTCATTTATATAGTGATGTTTCCTGACATTATGAGCTTGCAGGTTGAAAAACAAGGCGAGAAACAGATGATACATGCACTGTGTAGTTTGAATGTTACAATATAGATTATAATGAATTTGTTCAAAATATATGTGACAGCAATATGTGTCCTTTCCTTCTCTTTTTGTTAGAAGTCAGATATGCACTAGTAACCCATAAAACCTCCTGTTTATCTTTGTTAGCCGGAGATCCCTGATTTGCCCAGGTTAATGACCCCATCAAGAATCTTATAGCCAATGAGATCCACCTGGCTATGGTTCCAATCACTACATTTCTCTCCTCACAATTCCTCCCCCAACTAAGTCAGAAATGTGGGTCTGTTCTTTCTCTTGTTGTTCTCCTGGGATATTTTTGCTCCAGATCTGGTTCCTCTGACTAAGACTCAGACACTCCGAGTGTACCTGATCATATCACATGACTTGCGCCCAGAGTGTCTTTGAAGAGTTTCCTATTTTTCCAGCAGTGACTGTATTGAGGCTGTGTCCATCTCTGAGTCTGAGGTTTCCTCGATGCTAGACAGAGGGAGAGAACCTGGAAACAGAAGAGTATTGAGTACAGGAGTTGGGACATCATGTTGTGGCTGTACAGGACATCGGTTAGGCCACTTTTGGAAATTGCATTCAATTCTGGTCTCCTTCCTATTGGAAGGATGTTGTGAAACTTGAAAGGGTTCAGAAAAGATTTACAAGGATGTTGCCAGGGCTGGAGGATTTGAGCTATCGGGAGAGGCTGAACAGGCTGGGGCTGTTTTCCCTGGAGCGTTGGAGGCTGAGGGGTGACCTTATAGAGGTTTTTAAAATCATGAGGGACATGGATAGGATAAATAGACAAAGCCTTTTCCCTGGGGTGGGGGAGTCCAGAAGTAAAAAGCATTGGTTAAGGGTGAGAGGGGAAAGAGACCTAAGGGGCAGCTTTTTCACGTAGAGTGTGGTACATGTATAGAATTAGCTGCCAGGGGAAGTGGTGGAGGCTGGTATAATTGCAACATTTAAAAGGCATCTGAATGGGTATATCAATAGGAAGGGTTTGGAGGGATATGGGCCAGGTGCTGGCAGGTGGGACTAGATTGGGTTGGGATATCTAGTCAGTATGGATGAGTTGGACTGAAGGATCTGTTTCTGTGCTGTACATCTCTAAGACTCTGTGACTCTATGTAAAACAGACCTCAGGGACAAATTTTTCACTTTCCTCATTCAAGTCATTAATATATACTGTATTGTAAATAATAGGCTTCAGCAGTGATCCCTGTGGCTTAGCACTCTCTACAGGTTGCCATCTGAAAATGCTCACTTCCCAATCACTTTCTATGAGTTTGGCTACCCTCTATCAGTGCTAATATACTACTGCACACAATGAACTCTTACCATTTTAAGTAGCCCAATGTGTGTTACCTTATAACATGGCTTCTGCAAATCCAAACAAATTACTTTCACGATCAGATTTTTAAAATTTTCATTCTTGCCCTATTTTATCACTTTGATTGTTCTCGTCATTACTTCCGTCACACCCAGGAGGAGAAAATTCTAGTTCAGAAACGCAAAGTCGAAATCATCTCATTTTAGATTTGCTAAAATCAGTCGTGTATAAATATTAACATTTCGGTATTTTTGGTTCCAGAACAAGAAATATAGTTGTAATTTAAATTAGTTCAAACCTGTGAGAGTATGCATTTTATTGTGTCAGCTGCTGTAGCTTTTTAACTGCGTTCGTAAAAGCAATATGTGAATAAATGTATACTTGTGCATTGGTTTGAAATTTAAGAATGACAGTACTAGCTAAGTTTATTTTAAGAAAAATACGCTGTTTGGAAATTACTTATACCTGAGTCACAACTCACATTGTATATAGCTGCAGCAAGAGTTCAGTCCCACTTATTTTTCTTGAAATGTTGACAGCCTTTGAAATGATTGACCACATCATTCTTCTACAGCACCTCTTTTGTGGTGCCCGACCGTTTCCACTGTTATCCAGCTATTTTTCACAATATTATGTTGGAAAAAAAAAGCATCATTTGAAAACAGATTTATAAGACAGCAGAGAATAGTTAGGTGCTTGTTTTGACCAGTCCACATTTAATGGCCAAAGAGCATTTTTCTGTGCTATAGATCTCTGACTCTATGGCAACATTCTGGAAGGTAAAAACAATGACTGCAGATGCTGGAAACCAGATTCTGGATAATGGTGCTGGAAGAGCACAGCAATTCAGGCAGCATCGAGGAGCTTCAGCAAAATCGACGTTTCGGGCAAAAGCCCTTCATCAGGAATAAAGGCAGAGAAGCGTGGAGAGATAAGCTAGGGGAGGGTGGGGGTGGGGAGAGAGTAGCATAGAGTACAATGGGTGATTGGGGGAGGAGATGAAGGTGATAGGTCAGGGAGGAGAGGGTGGAGTGGATAGGTGGAAAAGGAGCTAGGTAGGTCGGACAAGTCCGGACAAGTCAAGGGGACTGGAAGTTTGAAACTAGGATGAGGTGGTGGAAGGGGAAATGAGGAAGCTGTTGAAGTCCACATTGATGCCCTGGGGTTGAAGTGTTCCGAGGCGGAAGATGAGGCGTTCTTCCTCCAGGCGTCTGATGGTGAGGGAGCGGCGGTGAAGGAGGCCCAGGACCTCCATGTCCTCGGCAGAGTGTGAGGGGGAGTTGAAATGTTGGGCCACGGGGCGGTTTGGTTGATTGGTGCGGGTGTCTCGGAGATGTTCCCTAAAGCGCTCTGCTAGGGGGCGCCCAGTCTCCCCAATGTAGAGGAGACCGCATCAGGAGCAACGGATACAATAAATGATATTAGTGGATGTGCAGGTAAAATTTTGATGGATATGGAATGCTCCTTTAGGGCCTTGGATAGAGGTGAGGGAGGAGGTGTGGGCACAGGTTTTACAGTTCCTGCGGTGGCAGGGGAAAGTGCCAGGATGTGAGGGTGGGTCGTAGGGGTGTGTGGGCCTGACCAGGTAGTCACGGAGGGAACGGTCTTTGCGGAAGGCGGAAAGGGGTGGGGAGGGAAATATATCCCTGGTGGTGGGGTCTTTTTGGAGGTGGCGGAAATGTCGGCGGATGATTTGGTTTATGCGGAGGTTTGTAGGGTGGAAGATGAGCACCAGGGGCGTTCTGTCCTTGTTACGGCTAGAGGGGTGGGGTCTGAGGGCGGAGGTGCGGGATGTGGATGAGATCCGTTGGAGGGCACCTTCAACCATGTGGGAAGGGAAATTGCGGTCTCTAAAGAAGGAGGCCATCTGGTGTGTTCTGTGGTGGAACTGGTCCTCCTAGGAGCAGATACGGCGGAGGCGGAGGAATTGGGAATACGGGATGGCATTTTTGCAAGAGATAGAGTGGGAAGAGGTGTAATCCAGGTAGCTGTGGGAGTCGGTGGGTTTGTAAAAAATGTCAGTGTCAAGTCGGTCTTCACTAATGGAGATGGAGAGGAACAGGAAGGGGAGGGAGGTGTCAGAGATGGTCCAGGTAAATTTAAGGTCAGGGTGGAATGTGTTGGTGAAGTTGATGAATTGCTCAACCTCCTCGCGGGAGCACGAGGTGGCGCCAATGCAGTCATCAATGTAGCGGAGGAAGAGGTGGGGAGTGGTGCTGGTGTAATTACGGAAGATCAACTGTTCTACGTAGCCAACAAAGAGACAGGCATAGCTGGGGCCCATACGTGTGCCCATGGCTACCCCTTTGGTCTGGAGGAAGTGGGAGGATTCAAAGGAGAAATTGTTAAAGGTGAGGACCAGTTCGGCCAAACGAATGAGAGTGTCGGTGGAAGGGTACTGTTGGGGACGTCTGGAGAGGAAAAAACGGAGGGCTTGGAGGCCCTGGTCATGGCGGATGGAGGTGTAGAGGGATTGGATATCCATGGTGAAGAGGCATTGGGGGCCGGGGAAACGGAAGTCTTGGAGGAGGTGGAGGGCGTGGGTGGTGTCTCGAACATATGTGGGGAGTTCCTGGACTAGGGGGGAATAGGACAGTGTCGAGGTAGGTAGAGATGAGTTCAGTGGTGCAGGAGCATGCTGAGACAATGGGTCGGCCAGGGTGGTCAGGCTTCTGGATCTTGGGAAGGAGGTAGAACCGGGCAGTGCGGGGTTCCCGGACTATGAGGTTGGAAGCTGTGGGTGGGAGATCTCCTGAGGTGATGAGGTTCTGTATGGTCTGGGAGATGATGGTTTGGTGATGGGGGGTGGGGTCATGGTCGAGTGGGCAGTAGGAAGAGGTGTACTCGAGTTGGCGTTTGGCTTCAGCGGTGTAGAGGTCAGTGCGCCAGACTACCACTGCGCCCCCTTTATCCGCTGGCTTGATGGTGAGGTTGGGATTAAAGCAGACATTGCCTGCATTAAATAATGCCCGACATGGGTATATCTGGCCCCTTTTAGAGTGGACAGCAGAGGGCCTTTCACAGAATCAATCAATCTAGGTACATAAGTTTCTACCTCTGAGATCTGCTGAACAATCAAAGCCTAATAGCTCCATTGAATAGCAGCACCACAAGGAAGATGGTGGTAGTTCGCATATGAGGCTTAGTGTTGTTATTTTCATAAAATCAATATGCAGGAGCAGCCTGTAATAAGGAAGACAAATTAATTTTGGCATTTATTGCAAAAAGGATAGAGTATAAAAGTAGGGAGGTGTTGCTATTGGAAAGTGAGGCTGGTGAAATAGTCATGGGAGCAAAGAAATAGTTAGAGAAAGTGAATAGTTTGCATCAGTTTTCACAGTGGAAGATACCAGCAACATACCAGAACTTCAAGAGTTAGGGGGTAGAGGGGAGTGGCCATCATGAAGGAGAAGATGCTGGAGAAGCTGAAAAGTCTGAAGGTGAAGAAATCTCCTGGACAACATCCCAGAGTTCTGAAGTAGGTAGCTGAGGAGATTGTAGCAGTTTGGTTTTGATCTTTCAGGAATTACTGGCATCAGTAGGGTTTTAGTGAACTGGAAAGTGGCTAAAGTAATACTCCTGTTAAGAAGGGAGAGAGGCAGATGACAGAAAAGTATATGCCAAATAGCTTGATGTAGTCATTGGTAAGATTTTAGAGTCCATTATTAAGGATGAGATTACAAAGTACTTGCAAGTGCATGGTAAAATAGGGCAGAGTCAGCACGGCTTTGTCAAAATGTGGTCATGCCTGACAAATTTGTTAGAATTCTTTGAGGAGATGACAAGCAAGTTAGACAAAGGAGACCCAGCAGATGTGACCTATTTGGATTTCCAGAAGGCTTTTGACAAGGTGCCACAGAGGAAGCTGCCAAATAAGATAAGAGCCCACGGTGTTAGGGGCAAGGCATAGATGATTGGCTGACTGGCAGAAGGCAGAGAATAGGGATAGAGGTGTCTTTTTCAGAATGGCAGCTGGTGATTAGTGGAGTTCGACAGGAGTTAGTGTTGGGACCGCAACTATTCACATTATCCATTAATGATCTGGACAAAGGAACTGACTGCTCTGATAAAAGTGACGAGCAGGTGCAGAAAATAATCATGTTCGCTCATGGACTGCTAGCCTTTATATCTAGAGGTTTGGAGTAAAACAATGCAGAAGTTATGCTCTAGTCAGACAAAACCCTGGTTAAACAATACTTAAAGTACAGTAAGCAGACCTTAGGTGGAACATATTGGCCTTGGAGGGAGTGCAATGCAGAGTTACGAGAAGAGATTCTAGAATTTAGAACGTTAAGGAGTGATCTGATTGAAGTCTTCAAAATATTCACAGGAAAAGCAGGGTAGATAAAAAATAAATTATTTCCACTAGTTGGAGATTCCAGAACTAGGACGCATAGTCTAAAGGTTAGGGCCAGACCATTCAGGAGAGATATTGGGAAGCACTTTTGCACACAAGGGTGAAGGAGTTCTGAATGTGAGTTCTCGTGTGTCCAGTTCTGAAAAAGTCATAACAGACTCAAAATGTTAACTCTGTTTCTCTTTCCATGGATTCTGCCAGACCTGCTGAGTTTCTACAGCGTTCTGTTTGTCTCAGTTTTTCAGCAGATGGAATATTGTCTTTATGATGTTCTTCAGTCATTTCAGTTTCTGATATCAACTTTTGCTCAATTGTGTGAGGTTAGTGAAGTGGCTAATTATTTGACCTTTATCGAAGCTACTGTATAATCATTGATGAAGGAGTAAAAGGCTTTGACCTGATTTAACTTGGAATTTCGAGGCTGCCATTCACACTCATTTAGGTTGTAGATTTGTTGCATGAGGAGCTGTGAACATAGGATCATATTGGCTCAGATTTTGCAGTCACCAGTAAATGAATGGGACCAGCAATTCATTACACCTGCACAGACTTGTGTTAATTGGAAAGCAATGTAAGCCTGACATCTTTTAGAGAAAGTGTGAAATCGTTGTAAATAGTCAAGCAGTTTGGTTACACTTAGTCATCCAGGTTGAAGAATCTTTAATGAGAGATGAGGGTGCAATGTTGGTCAAGGAAGGAGAAGGCTAGTAAATTCTCCATAAGCTCTTTGTGTTTTAACAAATTGATACTGACATCAGTTGTCTTTTCTTTTTGGCACTATGACTGTCCTCACTGTTCCAAATTTGCATCGGCAACCCAACTCTAATATAACCCACAATGGTGAGGGTGTAAGTGCATAGTGAATGTCCTCCATAAGTATGCAGAATAGACAGCCCATGCAACCAGTGCATATCTGTCACTGATAAAGTAATGGTGCACAATGTAGCTCCATTGCATTTAAACTGAGATGTATTGGTTAGAATATTTGACTCAATGCGAATTAAACAAAATAGAAAACAATGAAAGCATTGTATGAAAGCAAAACCGAAAGATAACAGTTGACAAATAGAGTATATTGTAATTTAATTTTCAACATTATGGAGTAATAATTAACATCTTAAATAATGAATATAAATAAGAGTGTACTGCACTCTTGTAAATACAGCTTCCAGTGCCAGATTGGTTATTTGGAACTAATCAGTTCAAATAAATTTGAATGGACATGTAGGACTTTTTTCTGGCATGCCGAGTTGTTATCTGGTGGGGAAATAACACACTACTTGCTTTGATTTCCTAGTGATTCTGCATTCAAACATGTGATACCGGTGTTTTACCAGTGTTTTTGGAAGAACAAATGAATTTTCTGATTTCCACATTTAATTCTGTGTGTGCTGATACCAAATTTGTTCTTGATTTATTCCTTAACACCAGGGAGCGCTCATTGCTTCCTCTTTCCACATCAGAGAAATTATCATTCTTATTTGATTCATCAACAAGCTGTTGTGAATTGTTGTTTTGAGAAATGAATCATCAATTAAGTTCACTGTTTGGAAAATTGTGCTATGTGGGTGGTTATGTGGAGAGGTCAGACTCCCTTCCAACTCAGATTTACCTAAAGTGTCACTGTTTGGATTGTCCAAACACTTTAGATCTGCAAAACATTTCCTCCACACATCAAACAGTCACTGGAAGAACTTAATCTTTGAAAGAATTGTTTTTGACAAGGTTTGTTTTTTGCATCAGTGGAATAGCCAAATTTCCTAATTAACAGTTTTGTTACACCTCATCACTTGTATTTTAATTGTACCTACTCTCCTAGGGGTTTACAACTTCTAGGTAGTTACTTAAGGTTTAATTAATCATGGCTGAATAATGTGGGAACACCTATATTCTGTTGAGTTACATGCATAAGTCAGGAGCAGGCAAAAGTCATTCAAACCCATGAGCCTGGTCTGTCATACATTAAGATCACGACTGACCTGATTGTAATGCATTCCCATCTCTCCCATTAACCTTTTGCCTTTGGTTAACAAGAATCTATCTACTTCTGCTTTAAAAATATTCATGGATATTATTCATGGGAAATTACTGGAGAAGATTATTAGGAATAGGATTTATTCACATTTGGAAAAATATGGACTTGTTAATGATAAGCAGCATGGCTTTGTATGGGAAGTCTGTGTCTCACAAACTTGTTTGAGTTTTTTGAGGAAGTAAATAAAAATGATTGAGGGCAGAGCAGTAGATTTGTCTACATGGACTTCAGCAAGGCTTTTGACAAAGTCCGTCTTGGCAGGCTAATACAAACGGTGAAGTCCCAGCGGATCTGCAATAAGCAGGTAAGATGGATGCAGAATTGGCTTAGTCATAGTCAGAATAATGGTGAAGGGTATTTTTCAGACTGAAGATCTATGATCAGAAGTGTTCCGCTGAGATTCCTTTTTTTTTTGTAGTATATATAAAATATTTGGAGAAGTAATTGGCCTTATTAATAAATTTGCAAATAACACAAACATTGGGGGAGCTGTGCTTAGCGAGGTGGACTGCCAAAGGATACAGCAGGATATAGATTGGAGCTGAAAATGTGTTGCTGGAACAGCGCAGCAGGCAGGCAGCATCCAGGGAACAGGAGAATCGACGTTTCGGGCAAAAGCCCTTCTTCAGGAGCCTTGGATTGGAGCCTTGGGTGGAGACGGCATTAATCCAGACAAGTATGAGGTGATGCATTTTAGAAGATCAAATGCAGGAGGGAAATACACAGAAAGTGGCAGAACTCTTTGATTGCTTTCGATGGTTTTATTAAGTATACAAGTCCATAGTTTCTTGAAAGTGGGAACGCAGGTTGATAAGGTGGTCAAGAAGGCTTGCATTCATTGTATGAAAAATAAGAGCATAAAAATTGGCAAGTCATGTTGCAGCTGAAAAAAACTTTCGTTAGGCCACATTGGAATATTGTGAATAGTTCTGGTTATCACACTCCAAAAAAGATGTGGAGGCTTTGGAAAGGTTACAGAAAATGTTTACCAGTATGTTCCCTGGTTTAGAGGGAATTGCTTTGAGGAGAGATTGGACAAAATTGGTTTATTTTCACGTGAACATCAAAAGATGAGGGTCATCCTGATAGAGATTTACAAGATTATGAGAGGCATATATAAGAATGGATTCGGAATGTTTTGCCCTGGGTAGAAATGTGAATTACTAGGGAGTGTTAGTTTTAAGGTAAAAGGGGTAAGTTTAAAGGAGATGTTAGAGCACATTTTTTACATGGTGATAAGTGCCTGGAATGTACTGCCAGAGAAGGTAATGTAGGCAGATCAATAGCAATGTTGAAGAGACATCTTGACAGATAAATGAATGGGCAGGGAATAGAGGGATATGGACCTCATAGAGGCAAAATGTTTTTACTTTAGAAAGGCATCATTTGGGTGGCACGGTGGCACAGTGGTTAGCACTGCTGCCTCACAGCGCCAGAGACCCGGGTTCAATTCCCACCTTGGGCAACTGTCTGTGTGAAGTTTACACATTCTCCCCGTGTCTGTGTTGGTTTCCTCCGGTGCTCTGGTTTCTTCCCACAGTCCAAAAATGAGCACATTAGGTTAATTGGCCATGCTAAATTGCCCGTAGTGTTAGGTAAAGGGGTAAATGTAGGGGAATGGGTCTGGGTGGGTTGCTCTTTGGAGGATCGGTGTGGACTTGTTGGGCTGAAGGGCCTGTTTTCGCTCTGTAAGTAATCTAATCTTGGGCTGAAGGGCCACCTGTGCTGTACTGTTGTTTGTTCTACTTCCATTAACCTTCTGGGAAGAGAGATGCAAAGACTTGGGTTCCTTTGAGAGGAAAACAAATTCACTTCATCTCTGTTTTAAATGGTGACCCCTGACTCTTAGATTGTAATCTGTGGTTCTAGATTCTTCCATAACAGGTTACAGCATCTCACATTTACCCTATCAAGAATCCTAAAGAACTTTTATGTTTCAGTTAAGGCATTGTTCATTCTTCTAAACTGCAGCAGATACAAGCCTGGCCTACCAACTTTTCCTCATGAGATAACACACCCAAACCAGGTATTAGTCCAGTAAACCTTCTCTGAACTGCCTTAATAAATTTGGCTCGTTGTGTCTGCTCTGCCATTCAATCGTAACTGTTATGTTTCTCAAGCTCATTACATGCAACAGTATAGCACAGAATAAGCCCTTTGGCTGACTATGTCCATGACCATGATGTCATTCTAAACGAATCCCATCTGCCTGCACATAGACTGTATCCCTCTGTTCCTTACCCGTTCATTTGTCTGTCTAAATTACTTTTGAATGTTGAGATCCTATCTGTGTCTATCACCTCCCTGGCAGCATGTTCCAGGCACCTACCACCCTCTGTAAACAAAAAACTTTTCTCTCATGCATCTTTTGCAATACACAAACTCCAGAAAGTGTTGGTCACAGATGACGGACCATCATTTACAACAGGGAGTTTGAATATTTCTTAAAAGTCGAATGGTATTCAACATGTCAGGACAGCCCCAAACAACGCAGGAGGATTTACAAAAAAGAAGAACTGGCCTCCTTTGGACTCTGGGTGGGATGTAGTGATTGTAGCGAGATTAGCCAGGTGAACCTCATAGAATATGAGTTCTCTGGTTGGGACTATTAATTTGGTCCAATCACAGACCCCTGATTAACATCCTCTTCACTCTGAGAGCTAGCTCTGAGGAAGCTGGATCAGTGTCAAGGACTCTCCATATGTAAGTTGGTGACACTGTGGACTGAGTTCAGAGAGACCCGAGTAAGATTGGGACAAGGAATGCTCCATGTACTGTACAAAGAGACAGATGTAATAGGGTCCATGCGGGTACCCTGATGAAAGTGAGAGGAGTTAAAGGCAGCATTTTTTAAAGTGAAATGAGCTCGGCCAGGTGGAGGAGGATGGTGGTGGTGGATGGGTATGATTCTGGACGGCTTTTCAGGAAGAAATGGAGGACCCTGAGACCATTTTGATGGGAGATAGATGTGTAAAGGGATTGCGCATGCATGGTGAACAGGAGGTGACTGCTAACTGTGAACTGGAAATTTTGAAATTGATATCAGAGGAGTTGTGGATGCAAGTGGTATGGGACTGGACAA
The DNA here is from genome assembly GCF_037043375.1 of Chiloscyllium plagiosum. Classification (NCBI taxonomy): domain Eukaryota; kingdom Metazoa; phylum Chordata; class Chondrichthyes; order Orectolobiformes; family Hemiscylliidae; genus Chiloscyllium; species Chiloscyllium plagiosum. The sequence goes on from NW_028270139.1 coordinate 146,646,643, forward strand.
GGGAAGAAAAATTGAGTCAAGGTAGACAAAATTAGTCCTTTGGGTCAGGAATAGGCAGAAATGATGGGTCTGTGTGAGCAGACCTATTTGTGGATTTTTGGGAGAAAATAGAAGCAGCTGTATGTAGTTGAGGGACTATAAAATGGAAGTCTGTCAGGGCATCCCTAGGTGAGATGATGTAGGTGACATTCGTGGACACAATGGCCTGATGCTCAATGGTGAGGTGACGGTCCAGAGGGAGATAGGAGGAGGTGTCCAAGAGCTAGTGCTTAGCTTCCCCAATGCAGAGGTCAGTATGCTAGACAACAACACCACCCTCATAGGCAGGTTTGATGACAAATTCAGGATTGGAGCTGAGAGCACTTAGTTTAGAGGGAGATATGCTTGAATGTGAAGGGGCAGAGAAACTAAGATGACTGATGTCATGTCAACACTTTTCAATGAACAGGCTGAGTGCAGGTAAAAAGCCGGAGCGAGGTGTCCAGGTGGAAGGAGAGTATTTGAGGTGGGTGAAGTGGACTTTGTGATTGGGAGAGGACCTTTACCCAAAGAAATGGGCATGGAGCCAACAGAAGAAAAGTTCATGTTGTGCCCAAAATTTATTGTAGGTGGTGCAAGAAAGTATTATTCCTCAGAATACCCTGTACATTCCTGGGTGCATTTTGTGTCCTGGACAACATGGGCAGGATCTAGTGTCAACTGAGACAGCTTAAGCTTAGTATTTTGGAGCTTTAACAGAGAGCTGTAGTCACTGACCTATGTCTACAAAGTTGAGAACTATGCAGATAGCATATTTCAACATGTATAAAAGCAAATTACTGTGGATGCTGGAATCTGAAACCAAAAGAGAAAATGCTGGAAAATCTCAGCAGGTCTGGTAGCATCTGTAAGTAGAGAAAAGAGCTGACGTTTCGAGTCTAACTGACCCTTTGTCAAAGCTTTCAGTTAGACTTGAAACGTCAGCTCTTTTCTCTACTTACAGATGCTGCCAGACCTGCTGAGATTTTACAGCATTTTCTCTCTTTACATTTCAACATGTGTTGTGCAGATAGAGAAGGACTTTTAAAACATGCAGTGAATGTATTTGCTTTTCAACCAAAGTTTTGAATATTGGTGACAATGATGGTTCATGTGGGAAGTGTAGCCATAGTCAAAATTGGTAAAGCAATAGGGAATGGCATTTAGGGAAGCTGATGAGATTGTTACCCCCTTGGTGCCAAAGTCGATGATATCAGTGCATCATTGCGGAGCTGCCTGAGAGGGAATGGTGTAAGTGCCAAGATTCATGATCCATATTGGTACAATGACAAAGGTAGAAAGAAGGATGAGGTATTGCACGGAGATTTTTAGACTAAGATTAGAAGGAAGGTGTTGGTTTCAATGGCAAGTACCAGTGAGTATAGAAATCACAGTACAAAGTAAATTAAGGTCTGGCTGGATAGATGATGCAAGAGGGAGGCCGAAAGATTTTGGGAGATTGGACTGGGTTTGTCGAAGGTCAGACTTGTACATGTTCGATAGCTAACATTTCCTCAGAGCTAGGGAAAATGTTGTGGCCAAGTGTTTTTTTTTAAAACAGAGGCTTAACCTTACTTAATGAGAATGGGAACCAGGATGCAGTATTGGGGAAGATGATCAATGTTCACAATGGGTTAGGAAAATCAGATAGCATTGAAATACTAAATATGTACTAGTTGGAGTCAAACTAAGGGGTAATGTAGTAGACTCTAAACTAAGTTTGAAGTTAATAGATGTGTGGCCATAAAATGTGGATCCATCACTGGATGTGCGCATACATGAACACACACTCACGCATTCAGACGTGCATGGACAAACACGTACATACCAACATATGTGCACGCAAAGTATCGCTGAAATTTACGCATTTTGTCAGATCTTTTTGTCTTTCACTCATCTCAGCAATGTTAAACAATTGCCAATGTAAAGAGAAAAAATACATTTTATACTGTATGAGAGGAGTGTATTGATTGGATGGCAAGTGGACTGTGATTGGAAAATCTATTACTAAAGAGAATGCATTATGTTAAATAATGGATTGTTAACTGCCACACAATAGTGAAATTTTAAACCAGACAGGTTGACTCTGTCAAGACATTGACCTGTGAAATTACTGAGGAATGGCTGTCTCACACTGCAAAATATGCTTGAAAATAAGCATTTGTGCACCCTTGATTTGTTGCACTCTTGAAAAAATCTGAGATTGCTTACATGTTTTTAACTTGTTGATATCCTGATTTGATTTGATTTCTTATTGTCACAGGTACCTCGGTACTGTACAGTGAAAAGTTTTGCATGCAGAACAGGCAGATCATCTCATACCTGCATTAGGGTAATAAACCAGAGCAAAGAATACAATGTTACAGTTGCAGAGAAAGTGCACACAGAGCTAGATCAGCGTTTACGTTTAAAATTTAAAAGTCTGATAACAGCAAGGGAGAAGTTGTTCTTGAACCTGTTGGTATGTGTTTACGCTTTTGTATCTTCTGCCCAACAGGAGAGATTATAACCAGGGTGGAAGAGGTCTTTGATTATGTTAGGTAAAAACAAGGACTGCAGATGCTGGAAACCAGAGTCTAGATTAGAGTGGTGCTGGAAAAGCACAGCAGGTCAGGCAGCATCCGAGGAGCAGGAACATCGACATTTTGGGCAAAAGCCCTTCATCGAGAGAGAGAGATAGACTCACGTTTGGTATGTTGCCTCCCAGGTGCAAGGGTACGTGATGTCTCTGATCGTGTTTTCCGGGTCCTGGAGGGGGAGGGGGAGCAGCCCGAAGTCGTGGTCCATATTGGCACCAACGACATAGGTAGGAGGAGTGCCGAGGATGTTAGACAGGCTTTCAGGGAGCTAGGTTGGAAGCTCAGAGTTAGAACGAACAGAGTTGTTGTCTCTGGTTTGTTACCCGTGCCACGTGATAGAGATTCGAGGAATAGCGAAAGAGAACACTTAAATGCGTGGCTACAGGGATGGTGCAGGAGGGAGGGATTCTGGTTTTTGGATAACTGGGGTTCATTCTGGGGATGGTGGGACCTCTATAAACAGGATGGTCTACACCTGAACCTGAGGAGCACCAGTATCCTTGGGGGGAGGTTTGCTAGTGCTCTTGGGGGGGGTTTAAACTAACTCTGCAGGGGCATGGGAACCCAGATTGTAGCTTCAGGGTGCAGGGCCTGGAGTGTAGGGAGGTTAGGAACATGGCATCAATTTCAAAGGAGGGTGCCTGTAAACAGGAAAGTGACTTGAAGTGTGTATACTTCAATGCAAGAAGTATACGAAATAAGGTAGGTGAACTTGCAGCGTGGGTTGGTACCTGGGACTTCGATGTTGTGGCTATTACGGAGACATGGCTAGAACAGGGACAGGATTGGCTGTTGCAGGTTCCAGGATTTAAATGTTTTAGTAGGGTCAGAGGTGGGGGTAAAAGAGGGGGAGGTGTGGCATTGCTTGTCAAAGATAGTATTACAGTGGTGGAAAGGACGATGGATGAGGACTTGCCATCTGAGGTAGTTTGGGCTGAGGTTAGGAATAGGAAAGGTGAGGTCACCCTGTTAGGAGTCTTTTACAGGCCTCCTAATAGTCCTAGAATCATTGAAGAAAGGATAGGGAAGGTGATTCAGGAGATGAGTGACAGTAATAGGGTGGTTGTTATGGGGGACTTTAACTTTCCTGATATTGATTGGGAAAGCTATAGCTCAAGTTCGTTAGATGGGTCAGTGTTTGTTCAATGTGTGCAGGAGAGTTTCCTGACACAATATGTAGACAGGCCAACAAGAGGTGAGGCCATACTGGATTTGGTTCTGGGTAACGAACCAGGCCAGGTGTTAGAATTAGAGGTAGGTGAGCACTTTGGGGATAGTGACCATAATTCGGTGATTTTTACTCTCGTGATGGAGAGGGATAAGTGTGTACTACAGGGCAAGAGTTATAGCTGGGGTCAGGGAAATTATGATGCGGTGAGGCATGACTTAGGATGTGTGGATTGGAAAAGTAGACTCCAAGGCAAGAGTGTAAATGATATGTGGAGCTTGTTCAAGGAGCAACTATTGAGTGTCCTTGATAATTATGTACCTGTCTGGCAGGGAGGAAAGGGTCGTGCGAGGGAGCCGTGGTTTAATAAGGAATTGGAATCCCTTGTTAAATGGAAGAGGGCGGCCTATCTCAAGATGAGACGTGAAGGTTCAATTGGGGCGATTGAGAGTTATAGGGTAGCCAGGAAGGACCTGAAGAGAGAGCTAAGAGCAGCAAGGAGGGGACATGAAAGATCCTTAGTCGGTAGGATTAGGGAAAACCCTAAGGCTTTCTATAGGTATGTTAGGAATAAAAGAATGATTAGGGTAGGAATAGGTCCAGTCAAGGATAGTAGTGGGAAGTTGCGTGTGGAGGCGGAAGAGATTGGGGAGACACTGAATGAATACTTTTCGTCAGTATTTACTCAGGAACAGGGCATTGTCGTCGATGTGAATACTGAGTCACAAATAAGTAGAATGGATGGCTTTGAGGTATGTAGAGAAGAGGTGTTGGAAATCCTGGAAAAGGTGAAAATAGATAAGTCCCCTGGGCCTGATGGCATTTATCCTAGGATTCTCGGGGAAGCAAGGGAGGAGATTGCAGAGCCATTGGCCTTGATTTTTATGTCCTCTTTGTCTACAGGAGTAGTGCCAGAAGACTGGAGGATAGCAAATGTGGTTCCCTTGTTCAAAAAAGGGAGTAGGGATAACCCTAGTAACTATAGGCCGGTGAGTCTCACTTCTGTTGTGGGCAAAGTCTTAGAGAGAATTGTAAGGGATAGGATTTATGCACATCTGGATAGGAATAATGTGATCAAGGATAGTCAGCATGGTTTTGTGAAGGGCAGGTCGTGCCTCACAAACCTTATTGAATTCTTTGAAAAGGTGACGAAGGAGGTTGATGAGGGGAAAGCGGTAGATGTGGTATATATGGATTTTAGTAAGGCGTTTGATAAGGTTCCCCATGGTAGGCTACTGCAGAAAATACGGAGATATGGCATTGAGGGTGAGTTGGAGGTTTGGATTAGGAATTGGCTGGATGGAAGAAGACAGAGGGTAGTAGTTGATGGCAAAGTTTCTTCATGGAGTGCCGTCACTAGTGGTGTTCCGCAAGGATCTGTTTTGGGACCATTGCTGTTTGTCATTTTTATAAATGACCTGGAAGAGGGGTTAGAAGGTTGGGTGAGCAAGTTTGCGGATGATACGAAAGTCGGAGGAGTTGTTGACAGTGAGGAAGGATGTGGCAGGTTACAGCAGGATATAGAGAAGCTGCAGAGCTGGGCAGAAAGGTGGCAAATGGAATTCAATGTAGCTAAGTGTGAGGTGATTCAATTTGGGAAGAATAACAAAAAGATGGGGTACTGGGCTAATGGTCGGATACTTGGTAGTGTGGATGAGCAGAGGGATCTTGGTGTCCATGTACACAGATCTCTGAAAGGTGCCACCCAGGTAAATAGTGCGGTGAGGAAGGCATATGGCGTACTGGCTTTTATTGGTAGAGGAATTGAGTTCCGGAGTCCTGAGGTCATGATGCAGTTGTATAAGACTCTGGTGCGGCCGCATCTGGAATATTGTGTGCAGTTTTGGTCGCCATACTATAGGAAGGATGTGGAGGCACTGGAACGGGTGCAGAGGAGGTTTACCAGGATGTTGCCTGGTATGGAAGGAAGATCGTATGAGGAAAGACTGAGACACTTGGGGCTGTTTTCATTAGAGAAAAGAAGGTTTAGGGGTGACTTGATTGAGGTGTACAAGATGATTAGGGGGTTAGATAGGGTTGACAGTGTGAACCTTTTCCCGCGTATGGAGTCGGGTATTACAAGGGGGCATAGCTTTAAATTAAGGGGGGGTAGATATAGGACTGAAGTTAGGGGTAGGTTCTTCACTCAGCGAGTCGTAAGTTCATGGAATGCCCTGCCAGTAGCAGTGGTGGACTCTCCCTCTTTATGGGCATTTAAGCGGGCATTGGATAGGTATATGGAGGATAGTGGGTTAGTATAGGTTAGGTGGGCTTGGATCGGCGCAACATCGAGGGCCAAAGGGCCTGTACTGCGCTGTATTCTTCTATGTTCTATCTATTCCTGATGAAAGGCTTATGCCCAAAACGTCAATTTTCCTGCTTCTCTGATGCTGCCTGACCTGCTGTGCTTTTTCAGCACCACTCTAATCTAGTCTTGATTACGTTGGCTGCCTTCCCAAAGAAGTGAGAATGTGCTTTTGGTTTTTTGCTATGCCTCTGTCTCAGGTATACACATAGTCGTTTAGTAGTGCAGATGTTACTTGATGTTGAGAAAAGTGTTGAAGAATATCTTCAATACTTGAAGAATACAAAGACAGCAGGAAAGAACTCAAACAAGAAATTAGGAATTATCATCTTAAGTCATTGTAGAGGTCCCAGAGGCCTGGAGAACGGCCAGCGTTGTTCCTTTATTTAAGAAGGGCAACAAGGATAATCCAGAAAATTACAGGCTGATGAGCCTTAAATCAGTAGTAGGAAAATGATTGGAGAAGATCTCTGGGGATAGGATTTACTCACATTTGTAAAACTATGGACTTAATAGTGATCAGCAGCATGGCTTTTTACCGGGTAGGTCATGTCCCAAACTTGAATTGATGTGAAGAATCCAGAACTGGCTTGGAAATAGAAGACAAAGAATAGCAATGGGAGGGTGTTTTTACTGACGGGAAATCTGTTACCAGTGGTGTTCTGGAAGGATCAATGCTGGGAACCCTGTTTGTAATATTTACATGTAAATGATATGGAGGAGAATGTAAGTGGCCTGATTAGTAAATTTGTTGACGCCACAAGGATTAGGCACCTGTGGATAAAGAGGAAGATTGCCAGAGGGTACAGCAGAACATAGCTAAGGTGAACAAATGCAACGTCATGCATTTGGAAGATAGATTGCAGGAGGGAAGTATACAGTAAATGGCAGAATTTTTTAGCACCAACAAACTGAGGGATCTAGGTGTACATGTCAACAGCTCTCTGAAAGTGGCAATACAATTGGTCAAGAAAGCATATAGTCTTCATTGATTAGAGCATAAAGTGTAAAAATTGGTGAGTCATGTTGCAGTTATATAAGACTTTTGTTTGCCCACATTTGGAATATTGTCTACAATTCTGATCGCCACACTACAAGAAGGATATGTGGAGGCTTTGGAGAGGGTGCAGAATTGGTTTGCCAGAATGTGGCCTGGTTTGGAGGGTATTTGCCATGAGGAGAGATTGGACGAGATTGGTTTGTTTTCACTTGAACTTTGATGGCTGAGGGGGCAATCTGATAGAAGTTTACAAAATTAGAAGGGGCTTTGATAAGAATGGATACTCCAGAAACCTTTTCTCAGGGTTAGAAATGCCAATTACAAGGGGGCATATGTTTAATTTAAAAGGGGATAAGTTTAAAGGAGATGTGAGAAGCAAATTTTTTTTTAGAGTTTGGTAAGTGCCTGGAATGTGCTGCCAGAAGTGGTGGAGGAGGCAGATGGAATAGCAGCGTTTAAGAGACATTTTGGGTATATGAATAGGTAAAGAATAGAGGGATATGGACCACACAGAGGCAATAGGTTTTTACTTTAGAAAGGCATCATGTGTTGCTACAGTCTTGGTGGGCCAGAGGACCTGTTCCTATGCTATATACTTCTTTGTTTCAATGAGACATGGAGATTTGGAATGCACTTCCTGAGAGGCTGGGTTAATTGAATTTGTGATTTGAAATTGGAATTGGATACTTCCCTTAAAAAAAAACTTCCAGGGTTATATTGATAATATAGATATGAGATTACTGGAGTTATTTTGAGGCAAGCCAAAGTAGTCATGTTGGACTAAACGACTTCCTTCTGGTCTATAACATGCTCTGATTCAGAGGTTTGGTTCATCAAAAATTAGTGTGATATAATAATGGCCTTGAGATGGTTGTTGAAACTTTATTGCTGGAACAGCACAGCAGGTCAGGCAGCATCCAGGGAACAGGAGATTCGACGTTTCGGGCACAGGCCCTTCTTCGGCTGTTCCAGCAATAAAGTTTCAACTTTGATCTCCAGCATCTGCAGACCTCACTTTCTCCTTGAGATGGTTGGCCTCAGTAATAAAGTTAAGCACAATAGCATTTTGAATTTTTTTCATCCTTCTGGTAATGTTAACATTTAATTACACCAACAACAGAGCTAACTAGAAGCTTTATATTTGCCAGAGAAATGAATTGATTTTTCTGCACTGAATGGCTGATCCAAAATAACAGTAATTTTATCTATAATTGCACATGTGCAGTCATCCATCCTACACCATGATACTCTGTAATTGAGGAATGGTTGATTGATTTTGGTATGAGGAAAGCTTTTTGTTATTTTGATTTTCCTTTTGCTTTTGGGAAGTGTGGATTCAATCAATTTGTAGGGATATTCCATAATCACATCAGGAACACATGGGAATGATCCATCAGAATTGAATCCTTGCTGACTATAAATAAAAAGGAACAGGAGTACGTCTTTTGGCCCCTTGAGCTTGCTTTGTCAATCAATTAGATCCTGGCTGATCTGACAGTGTTCATATCCACTTTGCATTTTCCCCATAACCCATGTTTCTTCTAATCAAAACTCTATCTGTCTCATCCTTAAATATACACAAGGGTTCTGCCTCTATTGCAGTCTATGGCAAGGAGTTCCAAAGACTTGCAAACCTCTGAAAGAAGAAATTTCTTCTCATTTCAGTTTTAAATTGGCACCCTTTTATTCTGAGGATATGCCTTCAGGCTGTGAAGCCTCTTAAGAATCCTATATGTGCAATGAAGTTAACTCATTCTTTTAAACTGTACTGAGTAGAGTCCCAACTTGTTTGACCTTTTCTCATAAGACAATTTCTCTATACCAGGGATCTTCATCACGAACCTTCTCCAAATTGCCTCCAATAAAAGGATAGCTTTCCTTAAGGGGACCATAACTGATCACAGTATCCAGATGTGTCCAGCTTATACATTTGCCCTAAGTTGCAGGTGGCATTTTGCATTTGAGCATGTATAATCCAGTAGTGGTCTTCCCACTGCATACCCACCCTTCCCAACGTATCTGCAATTTTAGGTGGCAGACAAGGTGCCAGGGATCTCACCTTCTCCATTGGATCACTCAAAGTCCTTATCTTGCTATAGCAGAAAAAATTAGACTGAATGTACTTGCCTGGATGAGTGCAGCTCTAACAACACTCAAAGCTTGACACCATTCTGGGCAAAACAGCCCACTTAATTGACACCACATTGACAAGCATCCATAGTAGCAAAATTGAAGCAAGCAACTGTCAATGCTGGAAATCTGAATTAAAAACAAAGTGCTGGAGTAATCAGCAGGTTGGACAGCATCTGTAGAGAGAAAAACAGAGTTAGCCTTTCAAGTGACTGGACTCAAAACATTCATTCATTTGTCTCTACAGATGCTGACCAGACCTACTGAGGTTCTCCAACGCTTCCTGTTTCCATTTCTCCAGGCATCTATTCTGCCTTCTACTGACACTCAGTCAAAGCATTGACTGCAAGATGTAACCCTGCAAGATGTACTGTAGAAATTCACCAAGGCTTCTTAGATAGCACCTTCTAAACCCATGACTACTATCATCTGGAAGCGCAATGGTTAAAGATATATGGGAACATTGCCACCTGCAAGTTTCTCTCAAAACCATTCAACATCCTGATTTGGAAATTATAGTGCCATTACCTCACTGCTGCTTGGTGAAAGTCTTGGAACTCCCTGTTTAACACAATTGTGATTATACCTGCCGCAAATGAGCTGCAGCAGTTTAAAAAGGCAGCTCATCACTGCTGTCTCAAGCATAATTGGGATGGACTACACATGTTTGCTCAGCTAGTAAAGACCATCTCCCTTGTGTGAATAATATGAAAATAATGCAGAAACTAGACTTCTGTGAAAGATGAAGGTGAGGTTAGTCAAGA